>NC_089814.1:21870340-22211590 GCF_029633855.1 Hoplias malabaricus | reverse complement strand
CTGAGGAAAAGACCTTGGTTGGAAACAAGGCTCACAAAGAGGGACCTTCAAATTATTATTGAGCTTCACTATCATTATGATGTCCCACTGACCTGCTGCTACTCCTGTCTCAGCACTGCCGAAGATGTACTGTGTAGTTTTTGGAGGACGGTAGGAAACAACTATCCCTTCCTCCTCTCCCTATTGATTTCAGTACTGTGCTGTAAAAATGAATTACACTGTGGAAAAACCTCAAATCTTTCCTAGTCAGCCTTTATTCCTGATAACATTTTTACATTAAACTAACAAAAAACTGTACATTGTGGAAGATGCAATAATCATAATATGAAATATCAGTGTCCACGATAACATGTGCTTATTGTACGTACCCAATCACAAATTCTCTACATGAACAGTGTTCCACATATCGCTCGGGAACTTATTTGAAGTTATTTGATTTTTAGGAAAGAACGTTATCATTGACACGCTGAGTGCGGAAATCTCTTTCAATCTCATCTTATGTGCAGCAATTATCCTCCATGTCACATCTCTTCACGCATGGATAATTATTACATTTAGTGTTAATTTGTTATTTCGTTCCGAAAACACTGCAGCACCAGTGGCGAAGATTATTAGCCCAGCCGCCCTCGCTGATTGAAATAATGAGGCTACAGTTCTTACAGTAGATCTAAGCCTGAGTTAGCAGACTGAGGTGTGTCTGTGGGACAGATGTATGTAATCCAGCATAACTAATCCCATCACTGGCTTCCTCAGATTGACTAGCATTAGAGTGTAAGAGGTTTTAAGTGTGTGGTTCAGGTGGAGATTGAGGGGAGTCGTAATGCAGCGCCCATGGCAATAACACATACGACTAACACACACTCATACACAGTCGTTAGGAGCTCGAGTCACTGACTCCAAACTGTCAATCAAGTCCCCTTTTGCTAATTAAGTGGCTAATTATAGAGCTAGCACTGCCAAGCACCGCTATGATAAGGAGGCCAGTGGCTGACAAACAGACTGATGAATATCATATCATCGAAGGAGTAGGTGGACATCTCAATAACTATTAATTCCTCAAAGATGACATCCAATAAGGCTGACTTTGAAGAAAAACAGAATTAAGTGCACGCTTTACAGGTAATTGGTCTGGTCGGAGCTAATAGCAATTTTTAATATGAAAATATCTGGCAGATAGCTTTTTGCGGTACCATGTAAATTGTCTTGGAAAAAAAGTCCTCTCTTGCAGCCAATAAACTCATTTGTTCTTAGAAACACTGTTAAAACTGTGCAATACTGCCCCATGATGGACAGGCGCGCAGTCCAGGAGTGTTCCTGCTTATGCCCAATGATTCTGAGCAGGCTTCTGGCCCAATGGACTGAGAACAGAATGTGGTTCTAGAGGATGAATTTAAAAAATGAACTGGGAAATATATTTAATAAAGCACTGCATTTTTTCACATGTGGCTGTCAAGACACAGAGGACGCCTGTTCAGAGAGCAGACACATTAGCTACCTGCCAACATGTCTTTTTTTCTTTTTTTACAGTTACATGTAATTAGACATAAAACTGTCTATATTAACCTATCACATTTATTCCATAAGCCGAAGATAAATATACTCCGAGAACAATTGCTACTCCACCATCTGTTCAGCCAAACCAACACTGGTTTGGTATTATTCCAAATTCGTATCCATAGCGAGAAAAAAAAAAAAAATATTAAGATTTTTTTTTCCACTCACTACTCATTTTATCAACTACACTTACTATAAAGGTAAGGTTCTAGAATTATAAAGAGTAGTCCATCTGTTGCTCTGAATGCATTTCGAGTCCCCTTTACCCCTATTTTTCAATGGTCAGGACCTCCACAGGGCACCCCCCACCCCAAAGAGCAGGTACACTGCAGTGACACGGACGTGGTGGTGGTGTGTTAGACTGTGTTCTGCTAGAATGGATTAGACACAGCAGTGCTGCTGCAGTTTTTAAATCCTTCAGTGTCACTGCTGGAGTATATTCCACTAAACCAACAGCATCCTGTGATTCATGATGAAGGACTAGAGGACAACGAATACAAAATGTGCAGCAACAGATAAGCTATTGTCTCTGATTTTGTATCTACATGGTGGACCAATGGGGTAGATATGTCTAATGCCTGGGCAGTGTTTAAAAAGTCCAGTGGCTCTGCAATTGTATTAGCGCAACACTCAGCACCATGCCATTATCAGTGATCAAACACCCAAATAATATTAGCATTTTGAGGGTCGTGTGGGGGCCTGGACCATTGAAAGTAGTGTAAAAGGGAGCTTAGAAAGTATGCAGGGCAACAAATTGAATACCGTCTCTAATTGTAAAACTCCATACAAAGTCCATTCACTCATTGTCTGTAACCGCTTATCCAGTTCAGGGTCACGGTGGGTCGGGAGCACACCCTGAACCACTGGGTGTAAGGCGGGAACACACCCTGGAGGGGGCACCTGTCCCTCGCAGGGCAAGACACACTCACACATTCACTCACACACTCACACCTATGGACTCTTTTCAGAAGCCAATCCACCTACGAATGTAGGTTTTTTTGACCATGTGAAGAAACGGGCGCACCTGGAGGAAACCCATGCGGACACAGGGAGAACACACCAAACTCCACAAAAAAGTGCAGCTAATAAATAACTGGTCAATAAAACAATTGGACAATAAAAGTAGAATATATATTTTAAGGAGGGATTGTGCATTTGTGTGTGTGTGTGTGTGTGATTGTGAGCTCAATATCAATTTCTCAAAATAAAGCTTCAAGCTAAAAAATTAGCTTTTATTTAGCAGGAACCCTATTATTGTACACTTTCCAATATAAATTAAAGCAACAGTAGGTAGTATTTCTACCTAAAAATTACAGCTTCAAAATCATTGTGATGACTAACTGACATGCTGCAAGGAGAATAGAGCTTCTGTCATTGCTACTCCAGAATCAGTACTGCACTATGTAACATTTAGATGAGGGTAGGAAATCACACACTCCCTCTGTCCTCGATTTTAAGACAGTGCTATAAACTAATTAGTCTGCAATTGTAGAGGAAGCCCAGGAACATCAATACCAAACCTTACCTAGTGTTACTTTAAATAATTTACGATAAAAATTCCAATTTTTCGCAGTGTATTTACACTCCTTTAAATAATTATTACAATATAAAATATTCATATTTATTAAATATACTACATATTTGTATTCTACCTAATATTATCTCTAAATCCTAAACACTTCTGTGCCATGTTTACCTCTGCACTGTCAGGTAAAACATGTTTATTTGTGGCAGAGGACAAATTGTTTGAAGAAAAGGAATAAAAAAGAAAAAAAAAAAAACAGGTCTTGTTCTTTCCTGTCCACTCAACTCTGCTTAGCAGATCAATGGAGGAACCGGAGGAGAAGTAATGGGAACTCAAAGGGAAGCAGCCAGGCTTGTCTTCTTCACAAGAGCGATGGAAATAAGCACTTAGCAATTCTCTCTCTCCCCCCATTTCTCTCTCTCTCTCTCTCTCTCTCTCTCTCTCTCCTCATAAGTGTGTGCTCTTGTAATTATTATGTCTTTGTTTTTGTTTTTTTTTTACAGGCTCTCGCTGTAATAATGATGAGCAATTCAGACGATTCCTATGAGAGTGTTTGAACATGCATAGTCCGCTCTGTGATCTAAATAAAAAAATAATAAGAAAATAAAAATAGCCCCCCTCCTGCCTATGAAACATAGCCTTCATTAAATGGGGATTGTGGGCCACCCACCTATGCACCTAGGGATACATATATGTGTGTGTGTGTGTGTGTGTGTGTGTGTGTGTGTGTGTCTGTTTGTGCATACACATGTTTGTTTTATAGGAGAGCTTTATGCTGTTTTAATTCGCAGTCTGTCCATCACAAAACAAAGACCCAGAATGAGGGAGAGGAATCAGTAAAGAGAAATATTTCAAACTTTTGCGAAGGAAAACCTAAAACTGTCATAACACAAAGCATGCTTCATTTTTATATATTTGACATCATTGGGGCTTTGGATCATTTTTTATTATTATTTTAATTGTTGTCCAATTTTACATTTGTTTTTTTTTTTCAAGCTTAGGATTGAAAAATAACAATGTGTTTCTTAGCACACTGTGGATATCATTACTGTGAATAGCAAATTACTGTATGTTTCATTATAAAGAATGATCTAAGTAGGCCAGGTAAAGGGCAGTGAAATATTAAATTGAGAGTGATATTAATTTAATATTTATTTAAGATTTCTTTGGTTCCAAAAATGTTTTAAATGTTATAAATTATAAAAAATATCTCGAAGCATTGTAATATTGACCCCTTTTTGACCCAAATATAAATGAGATAACTTATCAAAATGAGTGTTAACAGGGGTTACAGCCTTTGCATCAACTTGACATTATACCCGTCTGTGGGTAGCTGTTTATAAATGAACACTCTGTTCTCTGTTGTCTTCTGTTGTAGACAAAGATGGAAAGACAGAGATTTCGACAAATGTAAATACACCATGCTGGCTGAATCTTGTTGATATCTATATTCCTGCCAGCTCCCTCTCTCTCTCTCTCTCTCTCTCTCTCTCTCTGTGTGTGTGTGTGTGTGTGTGTGTGTGTGTGTGTGTGTGTGTGTGTGTGTCAGCCTGTGAAAGGCTCATCTTCATTAGAATGCAGGAGCAATGCTGGGCTGGCCCATATGTCACTAAACAGATCTCCATGTTTTATTTATCCCTTCTCTGTCTTTACACACACAATCACATAGATACAAACACTTAACCATTTCAGACAAGCATGTGCACCAAAAGTTTTCCATAGGAGGGGTCGGCTATAAAGTGAGGAGTTGAGTGCACAACGTTCAGACCGACAAAGACCAAAAAGACGTCCCTGCAAAGTTAGAGTGGAGCTGTGTTTATGAACACGTGCGCACATTTACAGATGTATTACTGAGTGAGAGAAAAGGAAGCAGTCTTAAATACTCTTGTCCTGGTTAAAGCATCAGTGTGTGTGTGTGTGTGTGTGTGTGTGTGTGTGTGTGTGTTTAGCAAAGGGGGAGTGTAAGCGTGTGTGGGGGGGATAAGCAGATGGAGAGACCGGTCCCCATTGGGACCCGTCATTCATCAAAGTCACCGTCCAGCACTGCAATTGTTTTCACCCACAGAGAGAGAGAGAGAGAGAGAGAGAGAGAGAGAGAGAGAGTTCATATACATACTGGAAAGTGTACAAGTGAATTCCTACAAGTGTGCATGAGAATATGTGCGTGTGCGTGTGTGTGTGTGTGAGAGAGAGAGAGAGAGAAAGAGAGAGAAAGAGAGAGAGAGAGAGAGAGAGAGAGAGAGAGAGAGAGAGAGAGAGACTGGCTTAAAGAGAGAAAGAAGTGTGCAGGTGTCCTTTCGCTGACATTTTACATCACTGTGGCCCATCAGTTATCTGTTATCTGTAGTTGTCCTGAGATTGGGCTGTGAACAGAGCTGGCAGGTGAAGTCTGTGAAAGTCAAACAACTAAAAAATACTCACTATCCTGAAACTACCGAGGCCGCTAAAGGTTAGTCCTATAGCAGTAGCTCATGGACTGTCAAAAGTGCTCGAGTCTCCTATGTAAACTGTGGAAAAGAACAAGAGGATGGAGCAATGATAGATAGCCAGCTTCTGTGTTCAAGCCAGACCTGTGTGTATATGGTGAGTAGGACTGAAGTGGAGGTACAGGAGTAAAGAAACTACCCCCCCCCCACCACACACACACACACACACTCTCTCTCTCTCTCTCTCTTTCCCTCATGTCCCACCATTTGCTCCACTCCCAGGAGTGCCACAGGCTTATGATGTTTCTGTCAACAGCAATCCAGCAAACTAAATGCAAGACAAACCCCACAACAACGCTCGTTTTGCTTCTCTTCTCTCCCCCCAACCCCCCGCCTTACTCTCCTCCTCGGTCCATTCGAGTGATTCCCTGCTTGCGCTTGGAGAAAAAAAAAAAAAAGACGCTCTCACTCTCCTGAGACGGTCTGCATGTTCTCTCTCTCTCTCTCTCTCTCTCTCTCTCTCTCTCTCTCTCTCTCTCTCTCTGTTAGAGCGATGCCGAGCATTGATATCCACTACTGAACGGCGGGCAAGCCAAGCCAGACACTTTGTTCCTGCTAATTACAGCATTAGGTGGAAATAACAGCCCAAATTGCTGCTAATAATTAAATGACAACTCTGATCTGAATCTGCTGCTGAGTCGGCTACAGCAGGGCAAAGACCCTCTGAACACTGCAGCACCTGAAAATATTATCATATCCTATGATCATAATATGATCACATGAACAACTGCATAGGCCTTTCATCATTTGAAATTTGTGTTTGAAATATGTTTGTATCATTTGTTCATAGACATACAGTACTACACAGATACGTATACAGGACCCCTGACCAGCTATTTGCTTGGGCAGTGTGAAATTGTTTGTTAGGGCACTATACGTTAAGAAGGAATCAGGAATCAAGCACTTTATAACTGTTCTTTAAAGAAGCTCAAACCAGATCTGGCTCAAACAAGTAACTGGCAAGATCCGAGGTGTAAGAGCGTAGATGGATGTGGGCTAACAGGTCACTATTTCCTTTATATATATATGTGTGTCATTACTGATCATTAATGACTTTTAATGTATTAACAACATAATTAATAACCAATAATAAACAGATTTTAAACCGTGTAAAAAATGGTATAAGCGTGGTCTTATTCTAAAGAGGTAGCAATGAATAAACGATTGAATGAATTAATGAATATACTTAATGACTTTTGGAAGTTCACAAGGAAGATATTTTAGAAATATGCTGACAGTGGTATGCATTCACTTCCTGTGCTTAAATGTGGCAGCCGTGTCCTAATGGTTAGAGAAGTGGGCTTGGGACTGGAAGACTGCTGGCTCGATCCCCATAACAGAGAGGGAAAATGAGATTGGGGGTGAGTGAAGGAACGGTACTGTCTCCTCCTTCAGTATCCATGGTTGAAGTGCCCTTGAGCAAGGCACCTTACTCCCAATAGCCCCCAGGCGCTGATGATGGCCACCTGTTGCCCTGGGGGTGTGTGTGCTCACCAAACCTACTGGGTGTGTGTGTTTTCACTGCCATCCACATCAATATAAAAGCATTTTTATCATGTTCAATATTTAGGCCACATTTATTTTAATACTGTCATCTTCAATAATATTTATACATATGTATGTCCAAACATGCATGCATTTGCTACATTTGGCCAAGTGTGTTCTTCCTCTTATTGTAGTCACACTCATAAAAATGACATGAGTGCTAACTGTCTGTTAAGGGGATTTTCAGTCTGCTGAACAAGGATTTATAATGAACGGAATATAGCCTGTTTATGGTTCAAACTGTGAATAAATTGCAAACCAATTAATTATTTACAAAGAAAAAGAGTATTACACTGTTTCTTGTACAATTTGTAAAATGCAGTAAAACAGAATACAATTTTTTACTTTCTAAATATAAAAAATGTAGGATTTGATACTGAAATACACTAAAATATATTTTAAAATGATATGTTTAGCACAGTGTTTAGCACTTTTCCTCTTAATTGCACTGTTTAATTAGAACAGAGGATATAATTTAATACAGTTTTCAAGAGGTATTTTTGCTAATTCTTACATAATACAAGACTTTAGCTGGTGGCTCAACAGCCCTTGGTCACCATTGTCTCATTCTCAGATCTGGAGTGTAGACAGAATACATGTTGCTTTAATGGCAGCATATGTCCTTCCAAAATCACAAATATATTTCAGTGTTATTAAACTTGAACATATGCAGTAACCCATGTTGTGGGCACTGGTGCACCCCCATTCCATGACTGATATTGACATTTACAACTTTCTCTGTAAAATCTGGATGGACATTTATAGCTTGGAAACCGAGTTTTCCAAATGCGGATTGTGGACTGAGAATTCTTGTGATTAAGTGAATCTTTTCACAATGTTAGCCTATGGATATTAGATGGCGAAGGATCTGAATTCTTTGCAATCTTGTGTTGAGAAATGTCTCATTCAAACAGTTCAACAATTCTCTCTTATATTTTGGCACCCATTTGAGTCTTTTGTGGATGCTCCTCTAACATCCAATCATGATCCCGCAGCAATTAACAATTAACCTTCTTACTGTGGAATGTTTCTTAAGAAAACATTATATAAACATCTTACTCGTATCTTGCCTGTGTTGCAAATTTCCTTTAACATTAAAAGTCTCTTATTTGCAATCTTGTAAGTGAAATAAATATTAAAGAGAATGAACAAATTACAGATTATTTTTCTCATTTTACAGCTGCTACATCCCACCTATAATTGCTTGTGTGACACTAATGTTAGATTAAGGTTAAATTGCTCTTTTTTAAATACTGTTCTGAATGTCAAAATATTGCAGCATTCACCACAGGTCCATATAAGCCTTTAATGATAAATCACCACAATATCTTAATATAAAATATCAGGTTTCAATTTATTATATCTGACACTTCAAATTGTAAACTGTGTTTTGTCTTGCATAAAGATGATCATGAGCGTCCAAGCGTCCCCCAGGACGAGCCCGGGGATATGGGGAGAAATGTGGATGTACATTTTAAATAGCTCCTTCTCCAGGCCCCTGCCCAGCAGAAATAATAACAGGAGTCATCTGAAATCAATCAGCACAGACCAGCTAACTGACTGCTCTGGCTACTCGCACTGCGCCGATCGATGGCAACAACGGCCATTGTGCGGCCAAATTGCCGCTACCGTCAGCAATTTGGAGGAACCGAGGCGAAGAGGAAAAGAAGCAAACGGAACATAACAAGGAAGAGACCAGCAGCACACGGTAGTTACACTTATCATAGAGGTGGGTATCTATATTTCAATGTTGTAAGAGTGTGCGTGCGTTAGTGTGTCTGTGCGCTTACTTGAGGAATAGCCCAGGGATGGACAAAGACTTGAAGTGACAGTGAACGGAATCCAACATTCTAACTAAGTTTCTGAGAGAACACAGGCATTAAGACTGAACGATGAGAGACACGGCAAAAGATACAGAAAGGAGAAAATGAGAAAGAGTAAAGAGAGTAAAGCAAATGTGTGCATGATGGGGGAAAAAGGAGGGGGCTCCAGAAATTCAATAGTTTAACCTCTGTTTGAGACGCAGTGGTGGCCAGTGAAGGACAGAAGGAAAAAATCAATATGAGCTGATTTGCAGAAGCTGGAGGTGTAGGAGGGGACGGGGGATGGAGGGAGAGAAAAAGAGAGCAAAAAAAAAAAAGAAAAACACAAAAGCACCTTCTTTTGTAGTGGAGTAACAGATAACAAGAAGAAAAAATAAAAAAAAAGAAAATTGTCAAATGGGATGCAACCTATATGTGATGAAACTGTTCTGTCGTATTATGGGTTTGGCTATTTTTGGGCAAGCATCCACTGGAGTGCATAATTCATTGTGAACAAAGGATAAAGGCCAGAGTGTATTTATAGCAGTATAGGGGTTGAGGGGTTGGGGTGTTCTGGGCATGTAGGATTTACCTGTAGGAGAAAGCAGGCTAGGAGATAGGAGGCCGTGGACACTGTGGGGGAGGAGCCTGGAGCTGTCCTGCATGGTCACCCCTAGGGAACGCTTTGGAGGGCGGCCCGGGCGAGAGCTGTGAAAAGAGAGACAGTCATGTCACAGCTGAAAACAATATTAAAACAAACTAAATATTTAAACATTATCAAGAAATCTGCCAGGATATTTTTCCCAGAACTCAAAAGTTCAATCCGGTTACATTTTCTTCAAAATCTTAAGTGAAGGTCTGCATTCTGGGATGACCAGTCGTTTGTTAGTTGTGGCAACTATTTGGATCATTCATGTAAAAAAAGGATACACTAAGGAGCTCAGCAACACCAGAATGTCTGAAAGATCATGTAAGACAAAGTACATGATCACAGAATTCCTTCCTCGGTGAAGAAAAACCCTTTCAGTACATCTCGGAAAGTCAAGGATACTGTCTACTGAGTCTACTATTACAAGATGCTTTCGTGAATGTAAATAAAGTGAGATTACCTCAAGATGCCTCAAGGGATTTTGTAAGGGATCATTGGTAACACTCAGGTACAGAAAAGCAAATTTAGCTAAACTGATAGGAAGGCACATCACAATACAGATGGATAATGTCCCAAAACATACTGCAAAGCAAACAGGCTTCATAAGTTGAGTACCCAAGAGTTGGGTATTTGAGTTGAGGTCAAGTGACTATGTTCTGTTAACGTACTGAAGGCAAAACTGACAAAAACTGACTTTTTTGAAATAAAATTTCCCCTTCCAAAGCGCAAAGAGGTTTTATCTTCTCTATGACCTCAATCTTTGGGCACTGTAGGCTGAATTGTTATTAAAACTACGACAGTTCACAGTGTAACATAAAACCTGGTTTAGCATGCGCATCAGTAAACAGAGAAAATAGAAATGTAATGATTATGTTAAAAGTCTTTTAGCCACACACACACACACACACACACACACACACACACACACACACACACACACATAAACACTCACCAATCCTCAAACCTCTTAAATTCACAGTTGGACAGCAGCAGGTAAGAGATGCACAGAGAGAGATTCTACAGAAGGAAGCTGCTATACAACTGTGCAAAGATGATAATGATCACCTTGAAAAACATATGCCTCAAGGTGAGAAGGGGGAGAGAGAGTGGGGGAAGACAGAGAGAGAGAGAGAGAGAGAGAGAGAGAGACTATTTATCTGATAAACAGGCATATTCTTTGTAGGCCAGGGTGGCTGATACACTCCAAATAGAATGATGCTATTTCTCCCCTCAGGTTCAAAAAACTTCTTTGCAGTTTTATAAAGAAACATGCGTGGACACATGCACACACACACAGTACAAAATAAAACATATTCATCATTAAATTTTGTACAGCACAAAACATGCATAAGCAAATAGCAACAATATTTTCTTGCCTAAACTACAGAACACTGCAAATAATGTTGTGTTGTTTTGTTTTTCCCGGCACAAGACAAACTAGCCAATTTGCACAGATTGTTCATTTCTGTCTTGTTGAGCAATATTCACATATACGTCCTAGCTGGTCCTAAGCCTGTGATAGAATAGAGTGATAGGAAAACTTCGCTTTAAAATCTGGCAGTTAAAGAGACACACGACGGCTCCAACTCAGCAAGGGCATCAGCAAAGAGAAACATGCCATGGAAGCAAAATGCTAATTTTAGCACTGCATATCATTGGACTGTGTCCAAGAACATAAACCAGTGTTTTTCTTTTTTCTTTCATTAATACAGCAGAGCTAACAGACTAAACCACAGACATACAATCACCTATGATAAGTAGATATAACCCTAAAAGCATAACAGCGTAAACAAGCGAGGGTAAACTAGAGTTACACCAATTACAAACCAATCAGCCATAACATTAAAGCATTAAAAAGGTTTGTTGTGTCTGATCCACTTATACCAGCCGACACACACTAACACACCACCACCACGTCAGTGTCACTGCAGCGCTGAGAATGCCCCACCACCCAAATCACACGGGTCTGCGGAGGTCCTGATCATTGAAGAACAGAGTTAAAGAGGACTACCAAAGCATGCAGGACAACTCACGGACTACACTCCGTACTAGTAGAACAATACTATTAGCCTACATGGGTTAAACTGAGCTGATAATATGGACTATGAGTGAGCAGTGTGTGTACATTTTCTCTGCAAAACCTGCAAAATCTTAAGTGTACAAAAGACTGTTAAGTTGATCTAAATTTTGGATTAATATATATATATATATATATATATATATATATATATATATATATATATATATATATATATATATATATAGAGAGAGAGAGAGAGAGAGAGAGAGAGAGAGAGAGAGAGAGAGAGAGAGTGTATGCAGGGTTTTTCAAACCACTCCTGACTCTTCTGTGATGCTGATTTTTTTTTTTTTTTTTCCTTAGCTTCTAATTTCACATTAAAGGTCGCCGTAATGACAGGCTCTAGAACGTAATTGAGTCATCATTTAAGGTGGAACTGGAAATTAACAAGCTACCTACCAAGACATCAGAATACTACTAGTGATGTTTTATGCTTGTAATGAAGAAATGGGTCATAATATGTTAAAACTACTTAAACTAAGATAATAATGTTATCATAGTTTTTAAAGGAGACAATACAGGCATTTGTGGGTTTATTTCCCAACAAATACTGAGACCCCCTACACCAAGGTCAAACGAAAAAATGGGATTCACCCTAATTCTGAATATTGTTAATAATGGTGTGGAGAAACAAATAGTCTAGTATCAGTTATATTTCATTTTATAATGTAGTAAGTGTTCAGAGATTGTGTTGCCTGGGTCAAGATATAAATCACTGAGCAAAATGTGGGTCGCTTAGAAAAAGTAAAAAAAAACCCTGCTCTACAGGTAACTTTGAGCTGGACTATATGGCCAAAATTTATATCACAATATATCTCTGAATTTTGGTCAAGACGATATAATTCCGATACTGATATGAACAATAAATAATGACCGTCAGTCAGTGATAGATGCTGTAAATAATATATATTGTAATACTGAAAATATGCATAAGAATCATATAATTGTTATTGAAACATTTTGTATTGTGATATATATTGATATTGAATTGTTGTCCACCCCTAGCTACAGATATTACACATACACACCATGTATCAGACAAGCATTACTCTAAATAAAAGCCATTAAAAGCCATACTCACAAATGAATAAAAAGTAAACTCCATGTTATGGTTAAACATCTGGTTCAGCTTTTCAGTTCAGCACATGTTCACACCTCATACACACAAGCTCTGCTGTTGCCAATAAGATTGATCAGACCAAGGTAAAGATGCAAAATCCTCATAGTCACATTACAAACACAAAAAGAATTATGAACAGTACAGCACAGAGAGCCAGAAAAATACTAATCAAAATAAATCACTTGTGTTGTAGCGCTGGACGTTACTGGGGAGCAGTCAATGCTGTTAACTGCAGTGTATCAAACGTCAGCATACATCCTACTGTACAGTGCTTGCTGTGCACACAATAATGCCAGACCAGCAGCAAATGCAACTTTGAAGTCTAGAAGATGATATATTTATAACCCCCCCACACAAATACCTATATACAAAATCAATTCCAGACCATTAAAACTACTTTGGGTAATACAGGAAATAATACTTCTGGGCCTGTATCAATGAATCTGAAGGTGATGTTCATGAAAAAGCACTTCTCATAAAATTCAGATGTTTCCTCACCATTTGATATCTCGCCTGTCTGTTTGTGCACTAAAAACCTGTCTAATGTTAGTGTCTAATTGTAAGTGTCAGTAAACGTTTAAAAAAAACAAAGGGTCTCTGTCCCATACGCTAGGCTTTCTCTCTCTTTCTGTTTACGGCAGAGAAATGGCAACAACAGCGTCCTGTGTCCACAGATAAAGAATAGAGGACGAGCAATACAAACTGTGTAGCTGCAGATGAGCTCCTGTCTGTGATTTTACTTCTATAAAGTGGACCAGTGAGGTAGGAGTGGCCAACAGAGTGGACAGTGAGTGAACACAGTCTTCAAAAACTCGAGCAGCACTGCTTTGTCTGATCCATTTGTACCAGCACAATACACACAAACACATCACCACTGGATCAGTGTCCCTACAGCACTGAAAATGATCCACCATCCAAATCATACCTGCCCAGTTGTGGTCCAAGAGAGGTCCTGAACATTGAAATGGAGATAAAGTAAACAGAGAAACAGGTGAAGTATAGTCTGTAATTGTAGAAGTGTACTTTAGCAGAGTTGCCAATTACCTGCAATAACATGTAAATTGAGCTAAAATCTCAAATGAGTACATTCTGGATATTTACTTATGTAGATATCTTTTTATTATTATTATTATTATTATTATTATTATTATTATTATTATTATTATCGTAAAAATTATTGCTCTCTATCTTCATCCATTTCATGAGATTCATGTATGACAATACATGTGAAACTGTGTAGAAGGACCTCCAAATGCTGAAAAGCTTGAAAATATATGAGGATATTGCTTTATTCCTGCTCTATAGGTTGGTAATATTGACTTATTTTTAATATTACTCATTACTTATAACAAATTATGCCAAATTCAGGAGAGTGCTACCTGTATGAAAGTAAACACACATAGAAAGTGCTCCAGAACTAAACAGCTCAAATTACAAATGAGTTTCTCTGGTAAGTCAAACAGTGAATAAAAATGTACAGGCAAACTCCAGATATCCTCAAATATACCGGTCCACCTTAAAAGACGTGGAGCTTCTGAACGTAAACCAAGGAAAGAACAGCAGCTTTCCAGAATTGTTGATGTTCCCTTTAAGAAATCTGGGAGTGATCTAACATACTTTATGTAATTAAGGATAATGCATTTACATTCACATAAGAGATATTATGTGTATGAGCAAGGTGTTCTTTTCACTAATATCAGCTATATTCTGTGTAGGAAAGTCTTGAATAATAATCAGTCACCTCACTGTTCCAATACAGTGTCTCCACTTCCGTAGAGGAAAGTACATGGCAAAACAACATGGTGGGGCTGGGTGAAGTTCTCATAGGTCACCTCAGAACAGAGGGAAAATAACTCAATAAAAAATCTTGAAATACCCATTGAAATAGCCCATAATGCAGATTTGAAATATTTCCACAGTGACTTTAAGCAACCTTTTCCTATTCTGATTGTGAATGAAGAGGGGGAATTTCAGCTTCCTCCAGAGAGGGTTCTAAGTTGTTTACTTTAGATCATTGTAAAAAAACATCAAAACTTTGAGTTACCATAAATTCCAGTGAAGTTACTGCTGTAGCAACAGACCAGTATCACTGGCCCACCAACTGCAGGCCTACAGATGGACCAAATCAAAATCTTTTTACAAATATAAAGCTGTGTCTATAAATACAGCCCGAGTTTCTCTTTACTTATAGTGACATGTGTGACTCACTTGCTGTTTGGCAATTGTGCTCAACTCCCACGGGACTCTTAAAGCCATTTTCTTCTTTAGCGGGTTATTGTTAGAGGCCAAACAGGCCCTTCCTTACCCTCGACAGGTGCTTCCCTTATATTTAAAGCTATCCTCTCACTTCCAAGAACACAGCTATGCTTTTTTGTGTTCCAGTCAGATCCCTGAGATGATCTCCTTTATTGTATGATTTAAAGTTTTGGTCACTGCAACAGTAGCAGAATGAACTTCTAACGAGGCCTTGTAACCGCCATAGTTATTATGTTGGATTCAGAAAACATCTGTACATTTCTATGACTTGACACTGATGGAAGTATATAAACACACTTAACAATCACTGGATTTGGAACACCTGCCTTGTACTGTATACATTGTTCATTTTATCAGCTGCACTGGCCATACAGGAGTATTTTGTCATTCTACAGTTACAGTCTGAAGCCCATATGTTTCTCTGGATACTTTCTTATATCTATTTCACACTGCTCTTCAATGGTCAGGACCCCACACGGGACCATCACGGAGCAAGGATGATTTATCTGATGCACTCGTACCAGCGCAACACACTAACATACCACCACGTCAGTGTCACTGCAGCACTGAAAATGCTCTATGGTGGTCCAGTGGAGGTCCTGAACCCTGACCATTGAAAAGGGGGTAAAACGTATGCAGAGAAACTACAACGTGCACTCCTATGCTTATTGGAGCTGAAAAGATGGACAATGTGTGTATACAGAAGGTAGGTGTTCCTAATCACGTGTTGGTATATTGCTATACAAATATAGCAAAAAAAAAAAACAAAATTTAAAAGGCCACACTATATTCACCTCTAGTTTAATGTACAATTCTTAAACTTATTCGTAAACATATGAAATGTACTTTTTTCAGTAAACTGAGCTGCATTTTTTTATTTACTGTAGCACATTTTCTAATTACCTGCAATAAAATATAAATTGAGCTACATGCTAAAAGGAGTACAGTCTGGATATGTACATGTTTAAACATCCTTTTTTTAAAACATGAATGCAATGAATTTTTTTTTTAAATTATAATTATTGCTCTCTATCTTCATCCAATTCACACAAGTTATGTTTGTAAATACATCATGTATGCACTGCTACTAATTATTTATCTCATGAGACAATACTTTTGCAATTAAAATAACTGTATATGTTCCTTTAATAATCATAATCTACCCTAAGCTGTTTTTTTTTAAAGGGTATTGAACTTTTGGCTTGTACAGACTTGTTATGAGACCAGATTTGTGCAATTCTTAATCTACGGATTTGAGTTCACGAAGCTGGCATTTTCCTTTTTTAAAACTGAATGCATCTAAACTGGCATGAGGAGGCTTTACACCCTAAATTCCATAAGGATATGTTTCATTTTCCTGTCCAACTTCATAGGCCTGTGCTGCAGTCATCTCCACAGTCAAGAAAGAGGAGCACACACATATACACACACACACACACACACACACACACACACACACAGAGAGAGAGAGAGAGAGAGAGAGAGAGTAGTTGTCCCATTGGGCTAGAGGAACAGATGGCTGGGAAAAGTCATTCACACGTTGCTTCTGGTTCCGCTCGCCAGAGAAGAAAAACCCTGTCAGTCGACTCTCCTGCAGCAGCTCCCCGGCGACGGAGCGCCTCTGTGCTGGGAAAGCGGCGGAAAAGTGGGTTACTAAGCACTTTCTATTCCCCCAGCAGCCTCGCAAATGTGCCCTTGTCATCTCTTAAACGGCCTCATTCAATATTCATACCCCTACGACACCTGCTCATCTGCCTAAAACAAGACAGGGGCGGAACCATGCAGAAACTGCACTATAGAACACACCCATTTCACTCAAGGAATGTGACCAGGGCATTGGGGATTTTATTTGAGCACAAGAGAAGGTATCAACAGACTTTAAGTCAAATCAGAGGAGTTCAACAGTCAAGAGTTAGAACACAGGGAGTAGTGTAGGGCTGAAAGGGGGCATAGAGGGAGAACATCAGATTTCACAAAAAAATTTTAATGGGACGTGGTTTAAGCAACAACAAAGGCAGCAGCTGAGGCGGGAGGGAAAAAATGTACAAGTCAGGGTGCCTTTGAAGATATTTAATTAAAATCTAATCCTGCATTCTTAAAGGCTCACATAAATTAAGCTGTCAGTCAGGAGATTTATGCATTCACATTTGCATATTGCATACAATTCATCAATTACTCATGTTTGAAAGGCTTGAGTATCCCAGGGAGAGGAGCTGCCAGTGTGCCAGCGGAGAGAGGGAATGGGAGGAGGGGGAGGGGCTTTTGGTACCCACTGATGCCCAAGAGAAGTCAGTCTCCATATGTCCGTGCATTCAACCAATACTGCTGAAAGCCACCCCCCTACAAACACACATTTTTTTTAGTGAAAAGAGATTTTTCCTGATAAGAAAAGTGCTACTCAATTTGGAAGAATATTCAGAAGAAAGTGATAGTTATATACAGGATTTGAAGGTCTTACCTCTGTTTTATTATTCTATCCAGGTGTAATTAACTTTTTAAATTATACAGTTATTTGTATTTAAATGTAATATTAATCTTTTTGACATTAATTTTTGATTAGTTTGACTACAATACAGGGCAAAAAAACAAGGATATAAACACAACATTTTAATAAAATATTTTTTATTAAAAATACATACCTTTTCCTCTAAATATGAATACAAATTTGCAAAGCTTAGAATCAACACTTTCCATGGAATTCCTCTGCATTTTGCATGAGCAACAAGTGACAATTAATTTGAATAATTTGCTGTTCTTGCCGGGGATAAGTAAGTTACTTTTAACTTAGTATCTCTCCTTAAAAACAAAGTAAACTTTTGAAAGAGATGAATACATAAGAATATATAAAGTATGTGTTAGCTTGGCAATTGCACACTTTTTCTTGATTCGATTGTAGAAAATCGGCATTTGCATACTTATGGTGCTTTTCCATTTCATTATACCTACTCAACATGACTCAGCACGGCTCGACATGCTTTGCTCTCCCTGGTCCCTGGTTGCTTTTCTGTTATCACAGCTCCCTCATGAAATGAAGCTGGTGACATCACAAAATCCCATCTCTAATGAAACTGCAGGCTTTGAAACCACAACAGCTGCAATAAATGTAAGCACTGTTTACTTGTCATGAATTTGCATGTTGTTTTGCAGGGTTGCATGTCCGCCTGTGGAATGTTTAACCTGCCCCCAATCCAGAGTTTAAAACTCTTCAAAATATAGCTGCTCTAACCTGTAGATTTTATAATGTTTTGTGCTAGAGGTCTGCATTTCATGGTGACAAGTCTCTCTGGCCAATCAGAGCTCTACAAATTAGACATGGTAGTTTTGTCTCTACTAGGCTCATGGTTCCATGCACCAGATAAGAGATTTGCCAAGTAGAAAAGCTGGAGAAAACTAAGCTGAGCCAAGCAGGGTACCTATCTCTGTCATACTTGAGCTGGTATATCTATAGGAATCCAAACTGGTTTCCTCAAATCCTTACATTTTTAAAATCGGTATTTGACAAAAGTTATCCTAATTTGTAGCAGATAGTGATGAACATCTCAGCAATGATATTTCTGGATTTGTTTTAAATTGTGGAATCCCTGACTAACATTCTGTTAATTCTGAAAGTAGTCCAAGAATCTCTTGTACTGTATTCATATATTTCATGAGTAATTTCAGCACTGCCACAGCAGAACCTTGATTCTCCATTTTTTCCTATATTTCATTTTCAATCTAATAATCTTCAATATAAATATTTCATAATGAATGGACAATAATGGACTTTGACATAAAAACTTCCACTGAAAAACATTTTGGAAAAGTAGACAAAAGAGAGTAATCTGCAGGAAGATGGATGAAAGAGGGCACCAGGCTCTGAAATAGCTACCATGTTTAAACCATCCTGCCTCATGCTGACCAGCCCCAACCCTTCACATCACCCCCTGATGAGATGTCAGCAATGCTTACCATCACGTAGCCCTCCCACCTCATCCCACACATAAATACATAAACACACATGATGTACATTGTATACACGGTCTGTGGATGAGCTGCAAGCCTTCCTGAAAATGTGAATGTCCCCACTGGCCACTTCACTCACAGTGTAGTGCTCAAATAGCATTGCTGTGCTTTCCTCACTGCTGTCATAAAAGGGCACTTTGTACGGGACGGCTAGCCATTTGGGATATAGCCATTACTGGGTCATGGCTAAAGTTAACACTGAGGTCAAGCTGCCACTGCATTTAGTCCTTTGGGTACAAATTTTTCTCCATTCACAATTTTTGTTGCTTTTTTGGTTCTTTCTTTCTTTCTTTTATTCTTTTTCTGTAGTCACAACAAATAGTATATGTATGACTACTGTTACAAACATGGTGAACCAACACAAGTGAACCACAATAGACAAATACTTGCACAACAACACAAGCAAGGTCACACCTGCTGTCATCTCGTATATACATTTGTTCAGCTGTCACTCTGTCTGTGAGTGCATTGAAATTTTATAAAGCAATCCAATATGGTGCGGATTAGAGCCACATCCCCAACACTTTTAATTTGAACAAGGTGCTTTGGACAAGGCAGTGTGTATGTGGGTCTCGCTCTTATTTTTCACAGGCTAGTCACACACTGTGTTCCATTATCTTGATTGGTGATTGTCTGATGAAGACCATTGTTAGACATAACTAGCAGCTTGGCTATAGGGCACTGTTTGACTAAGGGTGGTACAGTGTAACCAGGGTGATGCCAAAAAAATCAAGACAAGTGTCTCCAACCACCTACTGCTTGGCACAGCTGCTTTTGGGGAAGCTGGTCTGGTTAAAAAATCATGCGTCCAGCTTTAAATAAAGATGGGAATGTACAAAACAAGTTCTAATGGGATTATTTTTTTTTTTGCTGTTGTGGGTTACAGAATTGTATTTTCTAAATGCATTATGAACACTCTAATTTATATATATAATATATAAATTTAAAAAAATTATACATTATATATTTGACAAGCAATATATTTAGTTCTAGCCATATGAGAGGGCAAAGTAGGCTTCATCAAAACGTATAAACATGTAAATTAATCTATATAGAATATATCACAACACCAGACATGGTAAACATATAAACATTTATGTTCTATTTTTATGCTTAGTCCATTTTAGGGTCAAGGTGGCATTAGTTCAAGCAAAGAAACCCAGGCATCCCTGTCCCTCACCATCATTTCCAGCTCTTTCCCTCATTCACGGTCCTGGGTATACTGAGAATGGGAGCCAACAGGTGAGCATCCTTATCAAAGATCACAAAGGTTTCCTCCCAACACAAAGGAGCAGCGGTTCTACTCCAAGCTCCTCAAAGGATCCCAGTGCTCTTCACTCTATCACGGAGAGACGGAGCCCAGCTACTGAAGCAGAGAAAACTATTTCAATTGCTTTTACCAGCAATCTCATTACCTAAAGCTCACGACCATAGGTGAAAGTGGGGGCCACAACACACTCAGCTTCAAAAAGCCTTCAAGTACTTGCTGTAAGCCCATTTGCAAAAACCACAGACACTTTCTCTTAATCACCCCACCAGAAGCCTTCCTGTCTATGACTACAACTCGCTATCCCATCCGTAGATACTATGAACAAGAGAGGAGACAAGGCACACCCTTGGCGGAGCCAAGTCTTACAATGAACTTGCCTGACCAAAACCAAATGGCTTGCATTAACAGCCCTGTCACCCCCTGAGCACCCCCTACAGAACATCACCCAAAGGACATTGTCATAAGCCTTCTCCACTTCACAAAAACATGTAGACAGTGCAAACTCAAACACCCCCTCAATTATCTTAGACTGGATAAATAGCTATTCGACTGTTACACAGCCAGAATGGAATCCACATTTTACCTCCAAAGGCTTGACCATCAGGTAAAATCACCTTTCCTTTACCTTGAAACAGACGTTCCCATGGTAACATCATTTGTAACATCCCATGGTAACATCAAAAGTGTTTCTTCCGATTGCTGATAATATACTGTAAGTGCTTATCCAGTACAGGGTGGCGGTGGGTCTGGAGCCTATCCTTCACAGGGCAACACACACACACACACATATGGATCATTTTTAAGTCCGTGGGAGGAAACTGGAGCACCCAGAGGAAACCCATGCAGACACAGGGAGAACACACCAAACTCCTCACAGACAGTCACCCGGAGGAAACCAACACAGACACAGGGAGAACACACCAAACTCCTCACAGACAGTCACCCGGAGCGGGACTCAAACCCACAACCTCCAGGTCCCTGGAGCTGTGTGACTGCGACACTGCCTGTGTACAATATTTTTCAGACTCAGCATGGCAGTATGACATCACTGCTCAGAGGGTTTGACAGCTCTAGCTCAGACAATAAGACAAGCTAATCTTTTCTCTGACGGAATGATGTTGTATGAACCAACTCTGGAAATACAACGAGAGAAAAGTTCAAGAGTTAATAGTGATATCTACTTAGCTTCGCCACCCCTTACTGGACACTCACATACTAGGCCTTCACCCTGGCCACACAAGGACTCTTTTGTTTGCCATTATTAATGGGAGAAAAATCCTCCACTTTGAATTTTATTAACAAGCTTGGTCTGTCTGTGGGCACGGAACCGTTTCAAGTGAGGTGATGTCTACGGTGTAGCTACTTCTTGAGTGTTGACAGAGAGAGCAGGATAGGAAAAATAAGATAAAAAAGAGTGTGTGTGTGTGTGTGTGTAAAAGAGAGAGAGAGAATGCACCTCCATATCTCCTAAAGAGTAATTGTTGCTCCTGGATTTCTTTAAGTGCTGCCTTCAACTGACACCACGTAGCTTTTAGCTTAAGTAGCCAGCGTTTATAATTCCCCCTCCCTCCTCTCAACAGTGCCACTGCACAGCTACTGATGGTATTGAATAAATGTCAGAAGTCTTCCACCCGCTGTCTTCTCTGAGACAGACAGGCAGAGAGAGAGAGAGAGAGAGAGAGAGAGAGAGAGAGAGAGAGAGAGAGAGAGAGAGAGAGAGAGAGGTGTATCTGTATTTACATTGGACTGGGAGGGACTGGGCGGGGTTGTTTGTTTGTGGACCATTATCTTTTCCCATCAATCAAAACACTGATGCATATGTCGGATGCACATCTTCTGAGAGCACATGGGAGACTTCTGCGCCATGCGTTTTGTAAGACAGCATGAATATACATCAGCATGGAGGACAGATTACTCCACAGAGACCATCCTTAAGAATACACACAAATAGTGCAAAAGCCTCAAAGTAATGACACTTTAAAGGTAACATAAAAAATAATGTGTGATGGCCATTTCTCTACTAAGACCTTAACACTCAAGTGTCATATTCAAATTACTTTTTTTTTATTTATGAATTTTTTTAAACCCCATTTTTACATAGCACCTGCTATCACTGAGCGGTTGCACTGTGACAAGTGGATCAGACACAGCAGTGCCGGCTGATGAGCGAAAATATGACGACCAACACATCAACAAAATGAGCTACTCTGTTTAAACTGGGTTTAAAACTCGACCAGCACTGCTGTGTCTAATCCACTCATGCCAGAACAGCACACACTAACACAGTGCAGCCCTGAGTTACCTGCTCTCTGGGGGTCCTGACCACTGAAGAACAGGGTGAGAGGGGAAAAACAAGTTTGCAGAGCAACTGAAGAGAGAGAGAGAGAGAGAGAGAGAGAGAGAGAGAGAGAGAGAGAGATGGGTCAATAAAGAGTTCAGGTCTCCAGCACTCATGGGGGCTGCTTCTCTCCTAGTGAAACCCTTCCCTCCTAAACTGTGCTTGACCCTCATCATGAGCCTACACAACCATACTCTCTCTCTCTCTCTCTCTCTCTCTCTCTCTCTCTCTCTCTCTCTCTCTCTCTCACACACACACACACACACACACACACTTCCATCTCATATTAAAAGCCTCCCTCAACACTTCTTTTCCAGATCGCTTCACCCTTTCATCCTTACTCACTGGTCTGCCCACCTTATTCCAACATCCTCTTTTCTCTTCTATCCCCCTCTCAGTCTCTTACTCTTAATTTAATCCTCTGCAGGACTGTACTGTATGGCATTGAATAAATGACAAGTCTGTGATTTACCACAATGACAGAAAGGAGAGAGAGAGAGAGAGAGAGAGAGAGAGAGAGAGAGAGAGAGAGAGAAAGAGAGACCTGACAGCATGTTGAGATACACCTCAATCCGAGTCCCTTATAAATAGAAACGCACCGATAAACAGAGCTACACCTCCAGTGCATGTGTGTTCTCTTTAACCCTAAAGCAGATTGTACAGCTCAGGAGAGGGCCGAGAGAATGTGCTGGAGCATGCCATAGTTAAGCAGTGATAGATCTGAAGCAGCAGTACTATGAGAATGGCCTTGACTGCGTGTTATCTGTGAGTGCTCATACATGGGGTGGGGGGAAATCAGAGGCCTGTGGTGTGTGAGAGAAAGCAGATATTCAGAACTATACCCAAGACAAGCTCACACACTTGGTTTCATACAATATCAGGGTACAAAATCATACATATGTCACTATTTTTAAAACTACTTTCCTCATAATCCATTGCTTAATTGTCAAATCACTGTTAAAATTTGATCAACATGTCAAACAGATAATTAATGAAAAGCAAACTTGTAACACTGAGTTATGTCTACATGTTATTATGTTACTGTATTTGTAGTCTAGGGTGGCACGGTGTCGCAGTCACACAGCTCCAGGGACCTGGACACTCCGGGTGACTGTCTGTGAGGAGTTTGGTGTGTTCTCCCCATGTCTGCATGGGTTTCCTCAAGGTTTTCCTCCCACGGTCCAAAAACACACGTTGGTAGGTGGATTGGTGACTCTGAAGATTGTCCATAGGTTTGAGTGTGTGTACCTAGCCACTGGAATGCATCGCAATCGTGTCCCAAAGCCCGGATAAAATAGGGAGTGTTGTGTCAGGAAGGGCATCCAGCGTAAAAACTGTGCCAGATCGGTGTATGGATCGCCATTGGTCCGCTGTGGCGACCCCAGATGGGAGCAATCAAAAGACGAAGAAGAAGAAGACTGTATTTGTAGTCTTCTATAAATAAGGACTACAGTTGTAAAGGCAACCCTATTTGATCTAGTGTCAATTTCTACATTCTGAAACAACCACAGGATTGTAGAATTTAGTGGGGGTCCTGGCCATTGAAGAACAGGGTGAAATGGGGCGTTCAGATGCAGAGCAATAGATGGAGCAGTCTGTAATCGTAAAACAACCAAGTGCACCTATACGGTTTGTGGCGATATGAAAATGGACAAAGAATGCAGATAGAATTGTCTACAGGATGAGGTTTTGTCAATGATAAATAATTGTCAATTGCTACTAACTTGTTTTTTATTATGCACTTTGTATGAAATAGTTTAGGAGTCAAAATAATTTATTTAAGGTCGACACGATGGCGCAGCAGGTAGTGTTGCAGTCACACAGCTCCAAGCACCTGTTGGTTGTAGGTTCAAGTTCTGCTCCGGGTGACTGTCTGTGAGGTGTGTTCTCCCCGTGTCTGTGTGGGTTTCCTCCGGGTGCTCCGTCTTCCTCTCACGGTTCGAAAACACACGTTGGTAGGTGGATTGGCGACTCATAAGTGTCCGTGAGTGTGTGTCGCCCTGTGATGGACTGGCGCCCCCTCCAGGGTGTGTTCCTGCTTTGCACCCCTAGTGATTCTGGGTAGGCTCCGGACCCACCGCGACTCTGAACTGGATAAGCACTTATAGACAATGAATGAATAGTTTATTTAATATTTGGACTACTACCACTTTCAGCTAGCAACTATCAGAAAGTTGTCTTCTGAGTTTCAAACAGTGGGACCTCAATTTTGCAGTGAGAACTCTGGGCTTGGGCAACCATTTCCTTCACTTGTTTCCAAAGAATTATTTAATCCAAAGACAGCTAATCAAAACCCTGGTGGACTCAAACAATGCATACAAGTTCAAACGATGCATATAAAGCTTTAAAAAGTGTTAAAAACCAACAAAACTGCACTGTAAACACTAAAGCTGACATTGCATACATAAACTAAGTGAAGAAAATGTTAAAAATATTAAATAGTTTTGCTAAAATAAACATATCGTAATGGCGACCAGGATCTGTACAAGGCTGGGAACCGCAGCTGCTACTTCCACTATTGTAGGGGTTATTTTGGGGGTTTGTTTGGGTTTGTTAATGTCAGGGAGGGCTTTTATTTATGCTTGGGGCCTATTATGTGTGTGTGCCTGTGTTTGGTGTATAACGATTGACATGGGAGGGGCACAGTATCCACCATCTGGGAGACTTGTGTGGCGGTGGATAATGCTCTGCCAGTCGTCATCATACACCAAGCCCAAATATTGTTTGTTCACTTGTTCTTGTTCCCTGTGTTAGAGCATTAATAAAGAGCATTAAAGGCAATATAGCTGTTTTAATTCTCCACAGCAGTGTTCATCACAATATCAAGTTTTCTTCAGTATTTTTCTACTGTTATGCTTCATTTTGAGTTTTTAAATAATATTTTTATACCACATTTTCACCACATTCATATCCAATTCCCCAGTGTTAGGTGAACTCCTCATCACAAACAACACCGACATCGCTCAGTAGGTGAGGACAAGCAGGTGCTTTCTGCAAGACACAATGTCAACCACCACCACTAATGTAACACCACTGGACTACTAAGTGCCAAAGGACAGCACCAAACGCTCAGGTCCATCACAGCTGTTGACAGACACCCACACTGGCTCCAACCATTCAATGTGATGAGGGGAAGGAGGAAGCCATCCTGCCCAACCAGAGAGAGCGAGGCCACTGGTGATTTCCAGTATGTCCTTACGCCATTATGTAGACTTTAATGCTGTACAAGAGACATTCCAGACAACCACGTGTAAACAAAAAATACAGCATGTTATTTTAGCTAATGCCTGCAGCCTTTTAAACATAAACTTACCTCAGCAATAAATCCAAAAATGGATTTCTGAAGACATGTCATGTCTCAAGCCAAAATCAGGAAACTTTGTTCAATAATTGGTGTAGAGTTTAGTGGTAAGTTGGGTGCTATTAAACACTAGCAGCTAAGAAGCAAGAAATCTAAAAGCAGTCGGTAACTTCAGGCTGGTGATTTTAAAGTTGCATACAATCTGCAAAAAGAAATTGTTCAATATCATGTAATTTAATAGTTGATATGGCATTTAATCATCAGCTAAAATTTCATAATTGTGATATGCCTATTCTGCAATGCTTCTGACCTTAATTGCTGTAAACTGCTGTGACAGAATCACGCCACACAGGGATTCTGGGATGCCAGCTCTCTGGACTAGCCCTCATTTGGCCTGTGAAAGTTGCTGGGGAGCACAAACTGTACAGGGCCGACCGCCAGCCATTGGTCTTGGTGCTCTCAGCCAAGGTGGATTACACTTAAATCAGAATATTACATTTATTTTTATAGGTTTGTATTCATTCAGTACATTTTGTCAACAGTACTGGATTTTTAAAAAATCTAACCAATGTTAAAAAGATTGATATCTCACACATAATGACATTTTTCACAGTTATGTGTATAGTTATGTAAAGTATGCTTCAATAAAATTAGAGTATATTTGTGAAGAAGAAGCGATTCTTTTACTCCATTACATTGAGCTACATTCTGCTCGCAGCTCGCTACTTATTTTTATTGATCCGTCCAATGAAGCATCTTTTTTTTTTTTTTGTCGAGACTTCCAACAGAGGCTCTGTCACATGACTGAGTCTCACCAATCAAATGTAGCCACTTGCGAAGTTTGACTGGTTCACCAATCAAACAGAGAGAGCCAGCTGAGAGCTTGAGAGCCAGCTGCGGTTAAAGATGAACAGTCAATTCACAGAGTGAACATGCAAACACACACACAAAGAATTTATGTTTTTTCTTATTCTTTGTAACCTCTACCTATTGAGCCCATTGTCTTGTTATTAAGTTATTGTGGCTGAATTTAATTTATGTTATTTTGTAAAGATTTAATTTATTATTGTTTTAGTTGTTTAAGAGATATTCTCCGGCTCTGAATTTGTTCATTGCTGTTTTATATTTTTGTGAATTCAGGTGTATTATTTGATGTCCAGATTATTAAACAAAGAGGTTACTCAGCAATTACACAATACTTGGGTAGTTTTTTCACACAGTAATTTTTACACTTACTCAAGTAATTATTTCGGTGACAGCTTTTTAATTTGACTTGAGTCTTATTATTCTAAACCAGGGGTGTCCAAAATCCGGCTCACTGCATCACTTTTATAAACACATAATTAGAGTCCCACTGGGACTTGGCATTTTTCTCTTTCACCTGACAGTGGCAGCAGTGTGCTAATGTATAGGATATTGCAACATTGTGTTAATGAACTAATCTAAAGTTAAACGACATTCATTTCTCTGGGCCTACAAAGTAACTCACGAACGACATTTTGGTGATGGCTGCAAAAAAAAACAAACAAACAAAGTGGACAGTGAGAACTGGCGATTTCAAGAGAGGGAAGTATCTACAGTAAAATGTTGGATTTTACACTTTGTTGATATCCTGCAGCAGTTAATGCTCTAAAATGATGTTTATAATTATAAACTATTTTGGTGGTGCAGCAGGTAGTGTCGCAGTCACACAGCTCTAGGGACCTGGAGGTTGTGGGTTCGATTCCCGCTCCGGGTGACTGTCTGTGAGGAGTTGGTGTGTTCTCCCCATGTTCCTCTGGGTGCTCCGTTTTCCTCCCACAGTCCAAAAACACATGTTGATAGGTGGATTGGCGAATCAAAAGTGTCCGTAGGAGTGAGTGTGTGTGTTACCCTGTGAAGGACTGGCGCCCCCTCCAGGGTGGTTTCCTGCCTTGCACCCAATGATTCCAGGTAGGTGCTTGACCCACCGCGACCCTGAACTGGATAAGTGGTTACAGAAAATGAATGAATGAAAAAATAATTTACGAATAATATATTTGAAAAGAGAGACTCCCCCCTAAGAATTTTGATATGATCCAATTGGGTTCCCTTTGAAAAAAGTTTGGACACCCCTGTTCTAAAGTAGCAGTACTCTTATTGAGTACAAATTGTGGATACTCTACCCACCTCTGAACTACACCATTTGCCCCCAACAAAAAACCACACACTTTCAGATTGCTCAAACCCAACAGATATCTCTGGTCTCCAAAACATTCTGAGAGTTTCTTGCGAACTGCTGCACCGTGAAATCGGGCGGGTGTTTCTCACAAACTAGATGTAAACCAACATGGCGGAAGGCAGTGAAACCTTAACCCTAGCTCTAATTTGTTTACGGTCTTTCAGGCATGATGTTAACGTCATGTTTCATACCTGAGAGTCGCGTCCACACCACACTAGTCATAATATTGAACATGTTTCATATTTACAATTGGGACAACCCTGAGAGCACTGGGAGCAGATCTGAGGAGTCCTTTTGAGACTGTAGGGAGGGGCAAGTCGGCGAGATTATCCTGTATTGTGAGCCAGGCATAACACTTTAGGTATACAGCTGTTAGGTGTTCCACAACGTGGGTAACTCCGTTGCAAACATTTTTTAAATACTTCAACACACTAACATTGAGTTGATACCAGAAGCACTTAGTATTTAGGAATCTGTAAATTGTGTACCTAATCTTGGGTATGCTACAGGAGGACACGGTACAAGTACTGAGACAACTGAACCAAAAAGCTATATATTTTTACAAACTAAAATTGATTTTGGAAGTATCTCCAGACTGCTTCACAACTAGTGATGATATTTTTTCTTAATTCAAGAAATAAAATGATGTCTAAAAGAATCAAAAATATCTGCCAATGGAATAAGACACTTTCTGTAGATAAAATTGTTTAAAACAGGTAAAAATAAGTTAGAAATCTTATTATATTCTTACAACAATTTCAAAATGAGTAATACTAGATATTTAGACTAGATTTAAGTAAATTTTACTTGCTTAGATTTTTTGCAGTGTACAAACACACACACAAACACACACATACATAGTTTCAACCCAACCACTTTCTCTTAGAATCTCCCAGCACAGCCCCCCACCAACACTGAATCTTCCCCTGCCTCCCTCAGGCAAAAGTGTTGACTAACAGTTAATTAGGTATTCAAATTTGGCAATGAAACGTTGTAACAGTGACTGAAGGAAAAGCTAACGGTTTGGATATTAGGCCTGCTTAAAATATTCGCACATGTCCTCACACACACACACACACACACACACACACACACACACACATGCACGCACTCAGCATAATTTTTCCTTTTTCCCTTACTCTCTTTCGCTCTCATGTCTCAAGGTTCAGATCCTACTCAATTAAATTAGATCTGCTTCCCGTAATTGTGCCACTCACAACGCCAAAGCTGACAGCAATCGCCTTTCCCCTCCCCCCGCCCGGCTCCGGGCTCGTCCCCTCCACCCCATGCCATTGTGGGAGCCAGCAGGGGAGGACTGAGCCGAGAAGGGGGGAAAAGGATTCCATCTGACATGGAGGATTGGGAGTTCGCCTCCAGACAATGGCAGGAGGCTGGCACGCGGATTAAATTCTCTGACATTATCAACCTGCCTGCCGATTCTGGGCAGAGGGGGCGGGAGGAACAGGGCACTGTGAAATGCTGAACAAACCTGCTCACTCACTGCTGCACAGTATCTCACCATGGATTACTGTCACTCAGCACAGAGAGCGAGATAGGGAGAGGGAGAGAGAGAGAGAGAGAGAGAGAGAGAGAGAGAGAGAGAGAGAGAGAGAGAGAGAGAGAGAGAGAGAGAGAGAGAGAGAGAGAAAAAAGAGGAAGTCCCTCTTATTTATTTAATAGCTCATGTCCTAATCTGTTTTAAAAGAGAGGGAAAAAATGTCATGGGAATCTGTAAACACAGAAAAGCAGTGCTTCTTGTACCTACAAACAGACTCTCTTCCAAACGTAACATCTCCCTCATCTTTCCCCTTTTCTTTCCATCTCCAGAACTATGAACATAAGTCATAGGAGCTTTCTTTTTCCTCTTTTTTGTTTTGTTTCAAGCTTTTTTTTTTACCTCAACCATTTATACACAAGTGAATGATAAGTACAAAGTAAGTTCCCATGAGAGAAGCACCCCATGGAGAATTGACCAGATTCATATAAACAGCATCTTCATAAAACCTTGAGCCTTTAGAGTATCAGCTAAAATGGGCTCTGAGGTGGTGGTTGACGCTACAGTGCCCCATGACATCACCTGGCAGCAATGGCCCTTTCAAAGTTCTGAGTTTCTCTCTCAGGAGATCGAACGCCAGTTGCTTTGATCAGTCATGTGAAACTATCCACATGTCAGACTTCACCTGCAGGAAACAATATCCCATCAGGGCCCCACTCCTGTTACACCATGACCCTTCCCCACCTGCGGAAACAATGGGCTTGAAACCAAAACCTCTCCTAGGCAATGGGCTAGATTTCAGCTTGAAAAAAACAGCAAAAAACATCTTTTATATGAACAATAATTTTCATTAGCTTGTTAGCCCCCACACTCCAAGACCCTCAGAGCTTGCCAATGAATTCAGCCATTACCACTGGATTACATAAAGGCACAATCACTACTGAATTGCTGAGTGTGTAGGCTGGATCAAAGGCCAAAATCAGGAACTGTTGGTGAGGATAGGGTCAACAGTTAGAGGTCAGGGACCCGAGACTCACAGGTCGGTCTCGCACTATTAACTTATTGAGCTAGTCCAAAAGTTATTGCAGCATACAATCACACATGGTGCACTGTTAATGCCAAAATGTGCTCAGGCGTATTGATAAATGCCAAATGTAATCCCTGCGCTCACATTTGGAATTGTAATTCTTTTTGGTGAGGTCCACAGGGTCACCCTGACACTTTACCGTTTCAGGCAGATTGCACCCAGGCTGAGTTGATTAAATGCATTTGATTCTTTTAACAGCTCACAGCTTAATTCATAGCATGCGGCAGAGGAATTTTTGCGCAGGAACAAATTGCAAATTCATCTATGGATTATAGACCAAATATGAGTGTATGAAATATGCATGTAGAGAAATGAAATACAAAAGCTAAAATAAAAGAAGGTGACAACAGGTTTTCATATGTGTTTCCCAAAATGAACAAATGAGAACTCACTCTTGGCTTGCTACAGCTTCAAAATGAACATCATTGGAACTCTAGTCACTGAATACTTTATTAAGAACACATGTAAACCTACATATTAATGCAATTATCTTATCAGCCGAACATGTGGCAGCATTGCTTTATATAACAATAAATGGGGACTCTGCACAGCTCTACTCACTTTATTCTTGGTGGGTTTTCCATTATTTTCGTTCATTGTTGCCCCGTGTGGCTCTCTCTGAAGTTTTTGTTGGCCACCATTTCAAGGACTTGAACTACAGAGGGTCCTCGACTTACAATGTTGATCCGTTCCAAGGCTTTATACAGTAAATGGAAGATGTGTCGTAACCACGAAACATTGTAACTCGGGACTGACGTAACCCGAGGACCTCCTGTATTTGAATTTATTTACAAATGCCTAGAGTTTTCTGGATCTCTGCATTTCAGCATGTAGGCGAGTTTCTCTGGCCAGTCAGCATTCTGCATGGTTTATAAGTCACAGTTTAGTCCCTGCTCAGTTCGACTGGAACCATGAGCGCTCAGGGTCTAAAAAACTCCTTAGTTCCATGTACCAGGTACCAGATTTTCCTAATGAAAATGCATGTAGGGAGAGTACAGTGGGGTCAGGTAGATACCATAAAGTGGAAAAGTGCCATATAATTCTGACCATGGCATATTTCTCGGTGCTGGTTTGAGGATTTCTATAGCTGCTAATCTCCTAGGATTTTCACACATAACAGTCTCCAGACTTCCTTGTGTTTACTCAAAACTGAGCATTACACAGCAGCGGTTTTGTGTATGTAAATGTCTAGTAAATGAGAGAGGTCAATGGAGAAGAATTATACTGATTTGAGGTGAGAAAAGGCTTATGGTAATTCAGAACACCACTCTGTATACTTCTGATAAGCAGAAAAGTATCTCAGTATGCACACATTGAAAGTTGAGAGGGATGGGCTACAACAGCAGAAGACCATGTCAGGTTCCACTTCAGCCAGGAACAGAAAGATGAGATTACTTAAGGGGTATATTTTAACAAACTGGATAGTTTAAGACTTGTATTATAAGATATGTATTTGACTATCTTCAAATTCTGCATAAACCTTAAAAACGCACCATGCCACCAAGAAACAATATGTAGGCATAGCATGGTGCACTGTCTGCCTGGGCCAGAATATCAAAGAATGTTTCCAAAATCTTGTGGAATTCTTACCATGGAGACTTGCAACTGTTAATTGAGTAAAGCGAACACTACCCAAAATTAATATAGTATTCTGTAGATGTAAATATATGAACAATGTTTCCTTAACTCAGCTTGAAAAAATGCGTTCAGCTCATATGGAATATAAGCCAACCTGAAGCATCGGCTTTGTCAAAAAGATGATGCGATTATCACTAGGTACCTTAATTAGATGGCTGATGGTTTGCCACTGTGCTGTCCACCCGTATATTGGATTCAGCCCTCGCACTAGTTTAGATATGATAAGTAACTAATCTCCATGTTCTTGCAGGTCACCATGGCAATGTCCATCTGATCAATTTCCTGTGCTTGCCCATGCATCCTGAGAGGCCATAAATGTTCATTAGTGATGCTTGGCGACAGACTAGCATGTTTGGAGAAGACATCTATACGCACAGCTGGGAGCAAACAGACGCTAACTTCAAAAACAGACATATAGTCAGATGTGCACACACAAGACATACGCGCATACATTTGTCTATCAACATGTGTTCAAACAGAACTGTCATTAAGGAGAAAGACTATTCCTGTACTGACTACAGCACACCAAAAAGAGTTTTAAAATCTTTTTGTGAAATCACAGCCTGAACAGTTGTTAAGCTCTACAATGAAAAAAAGTTAAAGAAAAAAAATAATATTCAATATGTTAAGTGTCTAAACAAACACATAGATTTCATACACACGTCTCTTGACAATACATGCATAAGCGTAAAGCTAACAACTCTAGCTGCAAAAACAAATCATCTCCTTTTTCAGCCAGGACTCTACATCAGTGTCTGAAATATGAGGGTTTCATTTTGCTCTCCTGTGCAACACCTACCATATCCACTCTAATTTGATGCAGAGAGAAAACGACCAGGAAAATCAATAGTGGGCAGAGAGAGTGGATTTTGTCATATCAAAACACACCACCCATGGTGGTAGATTTTGCTAGTGTCTTCTTTTGAAGGCATTTCCAATTATATTGATGGTTTCTCTCATTGAATGAGTGTTTCCACATGCTAGACTGGAACTAGCGACTCCGGGTAAGATGGATGTGTGTGTGTGTGTGTGTGTGTGTGTGTGTGTGTGGAATGCAATGCTGTATTTAATGAACTAGAAGCACACTGCTGGATACCACAGCACTATTATTTTTACTTAACTATGTGTATATTACAACTTAATTTTCAGACAATTTAGGACATTCTGAAAAATATAAATAAATTAAAAAGCAATGATGTGCAAATCATTTAAACCTTATGCTTAATTTGAAATAGTACTGAGAAAGGATACTGTTTTTTGTTTTTTTGGAGGGAAAAGTGTAGAATTTGATGCTAGAAAGTTTTTTGAGTGTTTTCTTTTTTGTTTTTGTTTTTTTTTTTGTCACAAAAAATGTTGGGACAGAGGCATGTGTTGCATCACCTCTTCTTTTAACAACACTAAGCATTTGTAAGCATTTGGGAACTGAGGAGAACAGTTGCTGTTTTCTGATTTTGCTTGTTATATTATTTAAGTTGCTCAACAAAACTAGTCTGGACTAGTTTATCCCTCTGACTCTTTTACTAAGGAGCCATGCTGTTCTAATCATAATTGTAATTGTCTTACTGAAATAAACAAGGCCTTCTCCGAAAAAGATGTTTGAAACATTTTGCTGCAACACCTTTATTTACCATCCATCATTAACGTTGTACATTGACGATGTAGTCACCCTTGCCATGTGAACTAATGACTAATGTTTGTTTATTACAAGCCAGATGGTCCCTCTCCATCGATGAAGTTGATTTGTCAGACCACAGGACACGTTTCCGTTTCACCTTAGTCCACCTTAAACAACCTCGGGCCCAGAGAACCTGCATATATATGGTTTCTTCTATGCATTTGTGGATGCAGAACTGAATTGTGTTAATAACTGTGTTTCTGAAACCACGCAGTGTTATTCACTACAGAAATATGTCTGTTTTTAATTCAGTCCTGTTTGAGTGCCACAGATAGCTAATACTGGCTTTTTGTGTTTTCCATTCCATATAGAGATTTCTCCAGTTTCTCTGAAACGTTTAATGGTATTAAGCATTGTACATGTTCTTCACTATTATAGGCTGAGAAACATTATCCGTCATTTATTTCACTGCTTGCCTATAAAGTCTTTTGAGGTTTCCAACTTCTCATCAAATTCAAAATGGACAAATATTACTCAAAAAATCAATCACACTCACACACACACAAACACACACACGGAGGTGTGCTCCTTAAGGGCCAGTGTCCTTCAGCCTGTCCCCTGTCATCAGAGCTATGGGCTGCAAAACTAAGCACTGACCCTTGGTTTTGGCCTGCCTGTCAGACTGTCACCAAGGCTAAACACACCAGAATAGTCACCCCTTCCTTCACCGAGGTTGCATGGCTAAACTACGGAGCCATTAAATAATTGATCAGTTTTTCAGGATAAAATGCAAATATACTTGATATATATATACTTGATATATATATATATATATATATATGTATTATATATATACATATTATTCCTTTATTATTAATCACATCCAGAAATGAACATCCCACAATTGACTTCACATTTTAGTATTACATTCATACAGACTCAGAAGCATAATCAGGAATTAGATTAATCAGCTAAACCATTAACATGTTCTTACAGTCTCTGAATCCCTAAAATCTCCTTACTCCTTGAGTACATCATGAAATATCGGCTGTAGAAGCCATAGTTTTAAAACCTGTATAGCGCACTACTTAAGGGGTAGGGAGAGATTAACTTTCTGTGTCCCTGCTCTACTCTTGTAGCAGGAAGCTTAGCCTACTTTGGCATGTTTACACGTAATTAACATTACCAGGGTCTGGTCAGTGTAAGGCTTATCATTCTCAGTTTAGCTTTTCATTTCTCCAAATAAAAAGTAAAAAAAAAATGTACCATTTTGTTGTGTTCAAATTGTCCTTCTCCAGAGAAAAAGAGAAAATGTAAAAGTGTGTGCTGGGGTGTTGCTTAGATCTTGTTAATCTGCTCTTTGGTGCATGTTATTTTTATCCTGTATTATTATGCCGTGTTCAGGCTGAAATATTATGCAACACATAGAAGTTCAATTATATTTCCTTGTGGAAAAGTAGTAAATGTACAATTAAAATAATACTGAAGATATTCACTGTTCACTGTGAGATACTGTGTAACCTATAACCAATGATTTTGAGAGAAATACTTGGCCAATAAATGAATCTGATACACCAGTAAGATACAGCAAACAATAAACTGTGCCCTATTCACTGCACACTGCACTATTCTGTGGTTCTACCATTTTGTAGCGCTTTCTGAAACAAACAGCACAAGTTTAAATGCACTCAAACAATCCCACAATGCACTACAATAAGTAGAGTTTAACCCATGTACACTAGTAGATTGCAGATACCCATAATACACTGAATTGTTTGTTAAAAACTGCATTAAGTTTGTGTTCTACATTTCTTTAACTTCCTGAATGCAGTTCCCTGTGTTAGTGCCCTTCACAGTGGGCAATAAAGTGAATAGTGAGTAGGGGGCCATTTTGAACACAGCTTAGATAACAAGCTTATAAGGGCATAGGGAAAAACAGAAGCACCTGTGAGCTTCAGACACATGATTAGAAAAGCACACAGCTGCAGAGCTGTGAGGAGAAGACACGTGAGGGGACAGAAAGAAAACATAAGCACATGGCAGGGACAGTGCAAAGAGGGACCCCTACTATCACAGCCGTCATTAAATTAAGGCCCTGTTTATATACTGGTTATATGGTAACCTGCTATGTTTATGTAAGCCTGTCAAAAAAATAAGACTTTCAGCTTAGGTTTGAAGTGTTAAAAGAAAAAACATCTTAATAGTTAATAAGGCAACAAACAGGATGATAACCAGAGAAGTCTTACCCAGATGCCACAATTTTTCTCTTCAGTTTTATTAAGATATATTTTAAGAGATATTTTCCAACACCAAAATTTAGTCTTAAAAGGATGCTTTTCCACTCTTAAACATTCTATGAACTTGCCAGTCAGTTATTTTTTCTTTTTGTTTGTTTGATTTTAATCTTTTCTCCTATTTGTCTATTTAATTTCTTCAGTAATGGATTCTGGGCAGCTATACCTCTGTTTAGACTCATAGTGCTGAGTTGTCTTCTCACAGTGAAAGGATAGACAGAAGAATAAGTTGTTTTTTAACAATTGATGCCAAATCTGAGCTTTTTTTATCCTGTTTCTCAAAGATGAAAACAATATATTGACCACACTTTGAGGAAAAGCTATATATTGTAGCTAATGTCCAGTGAAACATTATTACACAGTGTTACTAATGCAAATTTAAATTGAGTTTATAAGACAAACTTTCTTTAGCATAAGAAAACTTGACAGCATTGTAAAGAATTTCTTTCCACCCAATTAAAAGCAGTGTGTGTCTGTGCTCATGCCCCCCACGGGCATGTGTGGGCCTTGCACTGTAAATACATGTATGTTCTGATTAGCGCAGCCACATGCTAATGGTTAAGTGGGGCAGAGTAATGCAGACCAGACGTTATGGATTCCTGTACAGTCTTAAATGGACACATGTTTAAAATGGATCCTTTTGAAGTTGGCAAACAATGTGCAATATCAGGAAACAAGCTGTGTTGCATGGAATAGGAATGCAGCATATGGGGGGAAGAGCACACTTAGCGAGCCTGTGGGTAAAAGTAACACACAATGAAACATGAAAAAGACCCAGGCCCCATTAAGTCCCAAGATCACAAGACGACGTGTGTGTGTGTGTGTGTGTGTGTGTCTGTCTGTGTCTGTGTGTGTGTTTAACATAGCCCACCCGAGACTCCTCCCTTTAACACACCATACCACAATATCACTTTTAATGTCTTTCCATCTCTCTAGTATTATCTCTAACTGATAAACACTCTCAGACACTTTCTCACACACACACACATGCTCACAGGGGATGGCCCTCATGGTGAGAGCAGGTCTATTTTTGTGCGGGCAGCTGAGCAGCCACCTCTCTTTAATCAGTGCTGTATTGTTAGTCGTGGCCTGATGGAAGGCAGGGGGTCTGCAGTTAGAGAGACACAAACAAATACAGAGGAGCGACCTTTCTGTCAAACACTCTATTCACACGGTTTAATCCTATGAAGAAATCCACTTATTACAGAACAGCCCTATTTATCTAACACTTAAACATCAATGTTCCTAAATAGTTTGAAAGCTCTATGCAATGGATTTAACTTGTACACACTCCTGAAATCAAGGGGAAGAGAGAGGGAAGGGTTTCCTACAGTCCTCCAAAAGTTACATAGTGTAGTTTCTGCTGTGTTGAGCCCACAATAGCAATGATAGAGACGGTACTGTCCCTATTACAGATTAGTGAAGCATCACAATGATTTTGAAGCTGCAATACTCTCCAGTCTTGCTTTAAGAGTTATTGCGAGTTGATTTCACTATGAAGATCATAAAATCAGTTCACAGGACTTTTTCTGTTTCAGTGGCAGAGCGCAATTTATAAATGTTAAAGAGTACGTTTGGCCTCAGTATCTTAAAAAACCCACACTAAGTGGGTTTACATAAAAAATACACAGCCTCAGCTACAACCATCTGTATATTTGCTGTCCCATACCTGTTTTTATCATATTAACATTCACATTCACACGTTCTCACACAACACACACAGATAACAGCTAATCCTGTCACAATCATATTGACCAAAAACCTGCATCATGGATCAATGAATGAGAGAATGAGGGGCTGGCCAGCATTTAAAAGCATGAATAAATCTTTTTTCATTAATGGAAGAAACATATGCATGGGCAATCTTTAACTCCTCCTATTTTCAACAGGCAAAACATATGTATGTGTATACTATTATTGAAAATAAGTTCACTAGCACTAGTACAAATTGGTGCATATTCCAATGCATAATTACTATTTCTATTTTATATAATGGCCTATGGACAAGTTAAAGCACATACGTTTTATTTTATTTATTTATTTTAAAAAAGGATAAACTCAATAGGTACTGAGGTTGTGAGATAGAGCCGTCCATATAGGTGTCCTCTGGGTGCTCCAGTATCCTCCCATGGCTCAAAAACACATGCTGGGAAGTGGATTGGCTAATCTAAAGTGTCCATAGGTTTGAGTGTGTGAGTGAATGTGTGAGTGTGTGTCGCCATGCGAAGGACTGGTGCCCCCTGCTGTTTCCAGCCTTGCGCCCAGTGATTACGGGTAGCCTCCAGACACACTGGGACCCTGAACTGGATAAGCGGTTACAGACAATGAATGAATAAATAATAATCAAGAAAAGTTTAGAATTATTAGCAAGTTTAAGCATTATTATTAAAGTATACTTTTATTAATGATGCTCACTCATTTTCATGAGTGCAGTATGCCTACTAGATTTTATAGTTGTGATTTTCATTATTAGTGTGATTTTGGGAATTCATGATTGAAAACAAAATTAGTTAACACATTTAAACTATGAACAATTTGGATCACATTGGTTTTTGAGTGCCTACAATTCTGCTTATCTCAGCTAATACACACAACCATATCATGTACACATATAAACATATGCACAACCAGAGGCATGTCATCTCTGTGTGTATTGACAGGCTTTAGGTGACAGCCTATTCAATGTGCACAAGGCTATTCGCCTGTCCATCAGAGTCCATCCCACTGAGCCCCAAGATTCACAAGTAGGCACATGCCGACACACAAACACACACACTGAGCTGGAGAGAGGCTATCATTTGTCATTTGTAATGTAATGTAATGTGCTTGTAATGATTTGTAATCAGCATCTATTTAAGATTATGAAATTTACAATTACATGGCATTTAAAAAAAGTATGTGTAAGTGCGAATATCACACATACTACATATTAATGTGAAAGGAGGGTAAATAGCTACATGGCTACATTTCTTTGGATATACTTGGATAATATGTGATATTCATTCATTCATTCATTCATTCATTCATTCATTCATTCATTGTCTGCAACTGCTTATCAAATTCAGGGTAGCTGTGGGACTGGAGCCTTCCAGGAATCACTGAACGCAAGGCAGGAACACAGTCCTTAACAGGGCGACACTTTCACTCACACCTACGGACACTTTTGAGTCACCAATCCCCCTACCAACGTGTGTTTTTTGGATGGTAGGAGGAAACTGGAGCACCTGGAGGAAACCCATACGGACACAGGGAGAACACACCAAACTCCTCTGATTATTTCTTCATATATTCTTTAAACATTACAAAGTTTGAGTGCCATTGCTATGGCCCTTCTCTAAATAACTAACAAACCCTCTTTCCCCAGAGCACCCTGTTATCCTTCTGCTTGTTCTGCTTCCTCGTGCAAAGCTGTGTGGGTACATTCTGGCACAGGCGATCGATGGCCAGATCTGTAGTTAACGGAGCACTGTAATGCAAATGCGGCATTGCATTGATCGCTGCGATCTCTGCCTGGGCTGCTGCTGTCCCTGCAAGGGCATTAACCTCAACCACTGCGCTCCTTGACCAGCCATGGCCAAGAAAACACCTGCGGTTCTGAACTGCCATTTCAGCACTACGATGACAGTAGGGAAAGGGAGGGGTAAATAGAGTGAAAGAACAGGGAGAATAAATGAATGTATTAAAGAGAAAGACAAAAAGAGAGAGAAAGACAAGGAACGGAAAGAAGAGGAAGTTGGGTAAAAGTGTAAAACACTACATGAATGTAAAGGAAGGCAGAAGTAATTGGGGTTTAGATGGCAGAGACTAATTTCATAGCAATTAGTAGAATGACTTATGATTAGCTCAATCTTCTCAGAGCATCACTCTAGGAGAAAAAGCAGCATTTAGAGAGCAATATCAGTCACTGACAAAGATCACTGTATCACATCGCCAGAGGGAGACAAGATTTCTTAAAATATCACACATAAGATATTCTGTAAAAGCCACAGTATCAGAGAAGCTTAAGCACGGAAGCTTTGTAAAACTTCTAGCTTCTTCTGAAGTCTTCCTTAAAGAAGTGCTGACATTAGTATCTCAACCTGTTTTCACATATGAACTCAGAAAGGCGGTGCATGTGTAGACCATGCAGGAGTCCAGTGAGCATAGATGGACCAGAGAAGTCCAAAGACATTCATTATTGGGCCTGCCTGGCCTGACTAAATTAGTCCATAAATCTATCAAATCTCTATTTTCTGTAACCACAAAATGGGACCAGATTCAAAAGATGCATCTTGTATACGTCAGGAAAATTTGACATGATATGACACATCAATAACTTTGACTCTAGCCGCCCAAAAGTCAAAGGTCTTGTGCTCACTGAGAGGGTCTTTATAAAGCATCATCAAAAACAATGATCTGCTTTATCCACACCCATGCTCAATCTGACATTACAATGTAGGAAAAAGAATTGCAGGATAAAGTCTGTTTAATGTCCAGTACAACTGATTCAGACAGTCCCACCTAAAGCTCCTCCAGATAACTTCTAAAGAAATTCAGGGGTGCTGTGTATGTCTGAAAAAGGCTTCACTGTGTCACTCCCCCTAACCCCAGAATTCTTTAATCCATTAGAACATATTTGGTCCAATTCAGAGTTATCAATCACCAAGGAAATGGCAGAAATTGAAAGCAGAGCAAAATTTTTAACATCCAGTAGAGTGATTCCACGTGTAGCCGACTGCTGGGAAGTAAGGCTAGACAACCGACAACCCCCTCCTCCCCCCCCACCAAAAAAAAAAACAACCTCAGGTCTGCTCTAATTTACTCCAACTGGTCTCTGCAAAACCTTTTCTCTAGTGGGATATCCCCTGTTTCCAAACTGTAAATTACTAACCAATGCTATAAAGATAAAGTTGATTCTAGATTCCTTAGTGTTGCTGCCCTGCCATTGAGTACTTGCCACTGTCAGGGGCAGTAAACCTGCTCCTTAACATTACTGTAAAGTTATACAAGCCCTAGTGAGCAAACAGCACTGTTAAATGTTAGGATCAGAGCTCCCAGGGCCTGTAAAAAAAAAAAAAAAACAGAAAAGAGGGCAGTTCTCACATAAAAAATAGTCACTCGGGTCCAACTGTGTGTTATCTGAGGAAAGGAACAGAACCAGGTGAACTGGAATACAGTTGCACAGCAGCCAATGTGTGCTTAGATTTAGTCACAAGTGTGCTCATGAAGGAAACGGCAGATTAAAACACCATGTCAAATCTGAAAAAGTTCCAAAATGTCGGCTTATATTATGAGTGATTAAACTGAGCCACAAGAGCTGAACATCAAGTATTTATTTCAACATTTATAACCTAACGATCATGTAAAAAATATATATTTGTGATAATGTTTTATATGTTTTTGACATTTTGTGCATTGTGAAGAATGTTTTGGTTACGGCTTACACTTAAAAACTACTTTGTCTAACAATGTTTTCACCGTTGCTATGGAAATTGCGTTACGTTGCAATGCATTCTGGGCAAGTTCTGTTTCTGAAGTGGACATCAGAGGGCTCCCTTAATACACTCCAATTAACATTCGTACAGAAACAAAACTGCCCTTAAGACAGCATCAGGGATTCCTGGCGAGGGCAAGTTAAAACCAGAATTGAGCCAGTATTAGTGAATTTTGTACGGTTAAAAAGAGCAAACTTTCAGTGAATTTGGAGCTGAAGTCATTGTGACTGTGTCTTTTCAACTACAAAAAAATCTCCAAGGATATATGTTAAGAATGCTTTAAATTCTAATTTGCAGTTTTGAAAATGCAACCACCAACATTAGGGTGACCAGACGTCCTCTTTTACCCGGACATGTCCTCTTTTTTAGACTTAAAAAAATGTCTGGGCGGAATTTCACAAACATCCGGGATTTACATAGAACTTACATAGAACTTCGAGAAGTTTCGTTCACAAACTAGTCCCGCCCTCCCCTACTCTGATTGGTTTGCTTGAGTGAGAAGGGGAAGTGGTGAAGTAGCCTAAAACCTTCTGATTGGACGGTCTGACGGTAGAGCTACCGTTATTGGTCGATAAACTTCTCTGTAAACATTTAATTGGTCAGTCTGCACATCAGTAGTCCTTGTTTACATCAGGCAAAGCTCCTGTACTTACCCTCGGATTAATTAAAAAAGAAAATCCCATGTTTTGTGTAGCAAATAAAGGTGTAAAGGACCTAAAAGCACGGAGACGTGTCCTCATATTCACCATCTCAGATCTGGTCACCCTGACCAACCTATTAATTCTATAAAAAAATTACTTTCGCAGGGCATTCTGTTTATATACCTTGAAATACCTAAGGGTTTTTGTTATTATCATATATCATATGCCATGATAGAAAGTGATAGTTATAAGGAGATTTAAAACAAAAAATAAAAAATTTAATTAAATAAATCAAAAACATGTAATATATTCATTTGTGGCACGTGTATTATCTCATATTCTTCACATTTTCACTGAAAGCCAACGTGCTATACCTTCAAGCACTCTGCAAAGATATTACTTATCTATAAAGTACCACAAACTGCAGGTAGAATGCAAAGGTGAGCTTGAGAACATTAAGTTCTCTCTCTGCCCTCTGCCCCTTCAGAGCAATTCAATTACCATTCTGCACATAAATAACATATCTCTCTCTCTCCTCTTTCTCTTTTAGTATACACAAGAACCATGGAAATCAGCCCCTATCCTCTGTTACCAAGGGTAGTGGTGCCATGAGCCCCCTTGTGTAATGTCACCACCCTACTTAAATTCTAAGTAAACACCATTATCACTGCGGTGACCCCTGAGGGACAGCTGCAAGGTCAGGGTGGGTAGGACATCACACAGTGCACGAGAGTGGTGGGGGGATATGCAGAGAGGGACAAGTACTATACATGTTTTGCATGTGGTGGCTAATGTCAAGTGAGTGTGTGTACATGTATGTGTGTGTATGTGTGTGTTTGTGTGCTAAATGGCCTGCTGCGGACTGCTCCGCAGGGACCACTAGAGGACAGCTGCGCAGCTATTAGCCAGGTGTAAAAGTGACTTTCTATCTTCCTCTCCTTTTTTTCTGATCTCACCTGGATAAATCTAAAGCACAAGCCGATGCTCCACACACAAACACACACATATATAGAAACACAGATAGATTTTACACACTAAATTTCAATACATTTTGTGGAAAAACATTTGGTTTACAAAGCCTCTGTTTCAGTAAATGGCTAAAAAAACAATGTGTCTCAGCCCAGTATGCTAGGCTCTCTCTCTCTCTCTCTCTCTCTCTCTCTCTCTCTCTCTCACACACACACACACACACACACACACACACACACAGCACAGAAAAGGAATCAAAGAAAACCTTCAAAAGAACTGAGATGAGGATATTGCTCTATTCCTGCTCCATATGTGGGTACTATTTATTTATTTTTGCTGCTTTGGATTATTTAACGTGGAAAGTGCTACAAAATTAAACAACTGAAGTAACAAATGAGTATCTGTGGTTGTTCAAACAATGAATAAAAACTTACAGACAAGTTAAATGTAAGCCACGTACAAACAACAGTTCTTTTATTTCCTCAAACACCGTTCCACATTAAAAGACGCTGAGCTTCTGAACGCAAACAAACCAGAGAGAACAGCATATCCCCACAATCCTAGACATTCTCTTTAATGTAGTCTCAGCCACAGGATTCTGGCAGTTGCATTCTGATTGACTATCTGTACCTCTGCATAGGACTTCCATGTATCGTTTTGTACTGGCTCTGCTACTTGTCTGATGTAAAAAACTGCCTCCACCCATCATGCCAAAATAGCAGACTTGTGATTGGGCTTTTCACCTGTCAGTCAAATTCCTTTAAATGCAGCAGTTGTCTGTTCTTGGCCATGTGACAAAAGGTACCAGACACTCCCTAGACAGTCTGCCAATGCAAGACTACATTTAATGTAGCCCTAACTCTCACTCTAAACGAAGGTTTTGGTCTACACAATGTGATTTATTCCTGTGACGTACACACACACACACACACACCACTGTCTCAGCCAAAGAAGAGAGTAGAGTGACAACCAAGCTCATGTTTTAAACAAATACACAAAAACACAACCGCAAACATAACTGAAGTAGTAACGATGTGTCCACATAAAATTCGCACTAGCAGCAATATACCTCCTATCCCTGACATGTGATCTTTATTTAACACCCAGTGATATTTCACATTTTTTTTCACAACATTAACATAATTTTTTTATTTTTTTCCCACTCTCTACTTCTAAATAAAAAAATAAATACATTTTAAAAAAATTGAAAACCTTAATGGTTGCCGTCAATACTTAGAACTGACCAATGGCATTGGAGCCAGGTTTCCAAAAATGAAATGTCCTCCAATTAAATGCCCTTTATTTAAATCCTTTGAACCCTTTGACAACACCCAATTTACAAGGACACTGCCACACCATTGTCCCATTATCCACACAGATCTAGAGAGAGAGCGAGGGAGAAGAGAGAGAGAGAGAGAGAGAGAGAGAGAGAGAGAGAGAGAGAGAGAGAGAGAGAGAGAGAGAGGTCTTGTATGATAATAACATTGCCTTCAACAGTAAGTGTATAAGAATATTGCATAAAACTTACTACTTTGTGCAGCTCATTATGGAGTGAGACTGACAATGGTCATGCCGTTCCATAACTGCGTTTACACAGGGAACGTAGAGAAGGCTTTAAGTTTAGCTTGTCTCGTCCTCTATATTTTTAAACTGAGGAGATGATATTATAAATAGTACTTGACATCTCCCATAAATAGAAATTCCATTAACATCTACACACCTTTGTTCCAAATGACAGTGCACAGTTGAGCATATGGGAACAAGGTATGAACGTGTTATTTTAAGCACATGATCAGTGATGGGTGATACTGCTAAAATGCAACAACGTTATTTATTCGAAATACACAATATAGGCAAAAAAACATGGTCAACCTACCTAACAAAGTGTAAGAGTTCAGGTGTTTTAACCACACCCAATGCGCCCCAATGATTCAGTGTATATGATCACTGGATTAGGAACACCTATGTTGTATCCACTAATTGTTCATTTCCCTACAAGAACAATTCTATAATTACAGCCTGTAGTTAACCAGTGGATCTGCAATATTTGTTTGTCCCTGCTTCACAATGGTCAGGACTAGGGGTGGGTGATATGGCCCTAAAATAATATCACAATATTTCAGGGCATTTTGGCGATAACAATATTCTTGGCGATATGACAAAACACCAAAAATTACTTGTATTAATTTCAATCATTCAAAGATCATTGCAACAAAATCAATGTTAATATGAATTCTATTAAATTAAATATATTTCATATATATTAATAATATTAAGGTGGCATGGTGGCGCAGCATGTAGTGTTGCAGTCACATAGCTCCTGGAGGTTGTGGGTTCGATTCCCACTTTGGGTGACTGTCTGTGAGGAGTTGGTGTGTTCTCCCTGTGTCCGCGTGGGTTTCCTCCGGGTACTCTGGTTTCCTCCCACAGTCCAAAAACACATGTTGGTAAGTGTGAAAGACTGGCGCCCCCTCCAGGGTGTATTCCTGCCTTGCACCCAATGATTCCAGGTAGGCTCTGGACCCACCGCGACCCTGAACTGGATAAGCGCTTACAGATAATGAATGAATAATAATATTAAAGGCTTCTTTCATTTCTAACATAACACCATGGTTTATTGTACATCTGATATTTTATAACCAAACCACCTCCACAAGTCACTCCAGTTTTTTGGAGCAAATTCCTCCACTAATCACTAATATCCCGATATAGATTTTTTTTATTGTATTAAAAATTATGACAATATTATCGCAAACAATACAATATTGCACAGCCCTAATCAGGACCACTACAAAAACACCACAGAGCACCCACGACCTTGAAAGGGAAGAAGTGGTTAAAAAAAATGAACAAATGAATGTTTTTTAAACTGAAAATTCCAAAAACTGAATATTTCATTATATATCAACACCACTAAAACAAAAATCTATTTTGTTGAATTTCTGTTGAATTTTTGATGAATACCAGTAAAGATGATACGTTTCCCAGCACTGGCCATGGCTATTTTACAACCTTGGTACCATCAGACAGTGTGACAGGCTCTTCATATTGATTCTTCAGTCATTACCCAACAAACTCAGACACACAAGATTCTCCATGTAATTACTGTAGGCATTCCTCACATTCATACAGGGAGAAGTGCAGGCTGAAGGGACACAGCAAGTTCTCCCCTCAGTGGTAGCAGCAGACCACTGTGCACCAGAGCTGACCCTTCAATAAGTGTACGCCAAGGACTTCACTTAGAAATCTTGAGACAAGTTCACGTCAAAAAATCAGACGTTTTTCTCTGAAAACACAGGTAGAGGAGAGGGACAAGACTAGAAAAACATCTTCCCACCTCTACCATTCCTTGTTACCCCCTTTCTACATCCCCCACCTTCACCCCATCACCACCACCTCCCAATGCAAGACTCCTCAGAGAAACCAGAAGCCTTATGATTTCCTGCCTTCAGAGCAGGGGCCAAACGTTTACATCTCTGTTTACTCGGATACTTTTCTTATTACAAAATGATTCCTGTCTACAAACATGCATGGATTACACGGTAAGTACGAGTTAGGGGTCGTAAAGGGGGCCATATCAAAGGAGAGAAAAAAAATTAGTATTATGAAAAGACAATAGAACACCAGATCGTTTCAACCCACCTTGTGCTGTTGCATAAAATAATTAAGCCGACAAGTGTTTGTACTTTCCCAGGATACACAAAATTGATGGGAAAAAAAACAACAAAAAAAGACAGAAAAGGACAAGAACAGGCCGAACTGAGGACAGAAAAGACAGGGAGCAAAGATGCAGTGAGTGCACAATCTAAACATTGACCGGCCTGTGTTTTTATTGCAGAGCCTGCTTTCAGAGAGATTTGAATTTAATTGATTCCTTTTTAAACAAATACATTGTTGGAATGCCAGTAATGAAAGGGGCCATGGAGGGGTCAGCAAGACCTGGGGAGGGGTGGACCTTGGCTCAGGAGGACAGATAGCTGGGCGAGTATGTGTGTGTTTGTGTGTGTGTGTGTGTGTGTGTGTGAGAGAGATGGCAGTGCATGGAGGGAGGGCAGCAGTGGTGGAGGGCGGGGCTAGGGTCCAAACTGTCCACCTGCTGACTCAGTGCAGAGTAATAACAATAACTATTCCTGACTTCTGACTTTTTATTAAATCTTGATTATTTAATTATTATCCTGTTAATATATTTTTGGGAAATGCTGTTATTTTCATTAAAAGTAGTTGTTTTAGGATGACTGGGGAGTGCTTGTAGGTTTGTAGTGCTGAAAGACAACAATTAAGTTTTGTGTATCTGAGTTCAGGCATTTTGACCTTTGAAAAGGGCTTTGCATATATTTTTTTATATTCTTTATATTGCTGCAATAATTTAATGAGAAATCAAACCAACCTCAGGTGCGGAAAAAAATAATAAATAAACAAAATACATACATATTTCATTAAAATAATGCAAATTTTGGATGTTTAACCATATCACACAATGGATACTTCACAAATATTCACTCACTCAGATTCTGTAAGCACAGGAATTACCCAGAGAAACCAGAGAACTCAGAGGAACCCCCCCTCCCCACACATACACACACACACACACACACACATATACAGAGAGAACACTCCACACAGACCATGACCTGAGGTGGGTTTTGAAACCATGACCAAGACCCTGGACCACTGTGGCACCACTCTTCAGCAATAGGTTTTAATATACTGCAAAGTAGACTGAAGTCTATTCCCATGCTCTTCTGGTTTGAGGTAAATCTACAGTAGGTCTATTGTGACCTGACAATAATCTTAGTGCCAGACTTTAGAAAACAACTGTGCCTTCAAAGGAAACAGATCTAATTTCTTTTTAGAACACAGCTGAAATGCTGGGCGTAGCTGGGCACCTTTTTTCCCCTCACCAATCAAGTTTAAAGCATGTCCACCTGTACATCCTGTATTGATGACATATGCACTATTGCCTACCCCTGGGGCGCGGTGAGGCGTTTTGTAAGTGTCCCACCCTATTTAGGCCCAAGGACATCACAGAAACCCGCTCTGTAACCCGAGGCCCATGTAAAATAATATGGCATACATTATTCATGCTAACATCATAGAGCAGTGGAAAACAGCACAGCAGACAGGCCCCCATAAAAACGATGACCAAACACAGAGAGGGTTAGTGAATTATTGAAGTGGCCATCAGCTTCGTTTCATTGCAAGGGAGTGAGGAAGTGAAGGGATTTCAACAGACAACTGACGGCATTCACAGCCACAGAACTTCAAACGCTCAAATGCGTTTTCACTGAAAAATACTGCACAGGGTGTGTTACTAAAAATTGTAAACTCTAATTAAGTGTTTTATTAGAACATGGCCACAATGACCACAGTCTCATCCCATGCTTTCGCATAATGGCACTAAATGATTAATTACATGTTTTTTTTGCTGACATTTTAAATCTAAAATTGTTTTTGCATAAGAAATATGAAATTGAATTATTTGAAACTCACGTAAAGTGCACTGCTGCATAAACAAGCTTCGTATCAGCACAGTTGTTGCTCAGATAACTGAAAACCTTTTATGTCCCGCTCAGTTCCTTTTAACTAGCCAATGGCCAGGTGGAGTGCAGTGGTAACATTTCTCAGTTTCATTTATAGCCTGGCGTTTTCATCAATATATGATATTGATATCACCATAGACTTGGAAAAAAGTAAATAAAAAAATGAATGGGAAAGAATGGGAGAAACAAACCATTTTTTCTTTCATAAGTACAGAATATTACTTGTAGCAGATGGTGATTGAGCTTGTCAGAGGACAACTAATCAAATAAATAAACAAAAACAAGCATGCATTGTAGGTTTTTTTTTTTTTTTTTCCTGAAAGTTTAGCCAGCGGGACAGGAATGAATGCAGCCCACAAAAGGGGCTCCGACAGCCGGAGCATGAAATCAGAATGGGGGGTTGTGGGAAAAAAAAAGAGACGCGCGAGAGACTCTTGTCTCATTGTTTTCATTGTCTGGCCTCAGAGGCTGTGGAATGAGAGCAAGAGAGAGGAGAGAGAGAGAGAGAGAGAGAGAGAGAGAGAGAGAGAGAGAGAAAGAGAGAGAGAGAGAGAGAGAGAGAGATGGACAGACAGAAAGAAAAATAAAAAAAAATAAAAATGAAGGGAGAGGGGACAAACTATAAATCAATGCAAGATGCTGAAATATAGGCCCCAAAGAGGAATTATACGTGTGTCCAACTCAAACAGTTAAACTGAGAGGAGGGAAGAAACTGACACAAGAAAGGGAATCCTTTAATATTAGTCCAACATTAACCCTCTCTACATTATACTTCTGTGCTGAATCATTTCATAAAACGGGAACAGGACCACAGCAGCAAATACACCCCACCCCCTCCCCACACCAACACACACACACACTCACTCGCAAACATGATCATGGAGGTGTATGCAATACTGAGACGACAGTTTAATGTATATTACGCTGTCATGAAGCATGTAACCTTTTCATAAAGAACACACTTTCAAAATCAGCAGTATTCTTGAAACTGTAGGTAATCTCTGTGAGAAACAACACACACACATACACAAACATAGTTTAGGAGCCGGCCCATTAAGTGCTAGTACTCTTTCACTATGCTCATGGCTTCATGCTTTGATCCCTGTCCAACTACATTCCTATTAACTGCCCTGTTAGCTATGAGTGCACTTTGAACCATCACACTGAATGAGTGGTTGTTGGTGACAGACATGGCAAGTTATAACATCTTAACTTCTCCAGCTGAATCATTACTTTTGAGTGACTTTCTAAGACGAGTTTGGGGGGGGGCAGGGTGAATTATTAAATTTTACAGCTCATTACTTGGACAAAAGAGGAATCGACTCTAGTGGGAAAGAGGATTACTGATGAAATGAAGCCAGTGATATATAGTAGGGGCCATTATCTTGCCCAGTTATCTGGATGGCGCGATAAGTAAATAACCATTGCTGGAGTAACCCCCAGGGACATGGAATCAAAAAGAGCTCAGATTAGCATAATATCTCTCGCTCTCACTCTCTCGCTCACAGACACATGCAAACTACTTTCAGGAAAAACATAAAACTAAACATCAGTCTGTGATAAAGCAGGCTATTACTCATATTTGTCTATGAACAGATACAAAGTCAGCATATATAGGTGTATATCACTTCTACATTATAAAACCCTGACCTTTATGCAGCATCTCAGAGATAAAATGTAGCCACTTTTCTGAAGTAGTAGCTTAACCTAAACTCTGTTGTTTTATATCAAATGTAGCTCTTAGCATCTGGTGTAAAGTACATAATTCCAAGGCCTCTTAGAGAAAGGCAAAGCAGTTTTATCAACAATTCTGACAGTTACCTGTAGTAAGACGTTTATCTTTTGTAATTTATAAAGTATAGATTGATGGATATATATTGGTGGTGTCTCTATTTATGCATTAATGTACATAACAGTCTCAAGGATTTAACAAATTAATTGTTTTTAACACAAATTTGTCATATTACTCAATTTGGCCAAACGTCCTTCCATAATTAATTCTTTTACAGAGCCTAGTGACGTACTAGAAGCTTTATTTAGTGACGTAAACACATCGCTGCTACTGTTGAGTTCAGAAGGTAGATTACACACACACACACCCACACATAGACAGAGCTCCTGTTTCTTCTTCTGCCTCACTCGGTTTTTCATTTAGAAAGTTGTTGAAGGGGGAAACATGAATGTGTTTGTTTATTGTTTGAGCTACGAGCTGCGCTATAGTGTTAATTTTCTCTGTTATAGCTTCTGTGTCCCATGTTAAAGCTCTCACAAAATTTTACTCAGCAAATTAAGAAATTCTAATTCAAAACTACACTGCAATATTATAATAATGTATGTCATACATATTACTCTACACACTCCCCAAAACACCAAGATTTAGCATTTTAACTTTATTGTTATGATTATTATGATTTTTTTACCTCTAATAGAAAAATAATTCCATTGTATTGAACTTACGCTGATTCTTTTATTTTCTATTTAAATAGAGAGAGAGAGAGAGAGAGAGAAAGAAAGAGAGAGAAAGAGGGAGAGAGAGAGAGAGAGAGAGAAAGAGAGAGAGAGAGAGAGAGAGAGAGAGAGAGAGAGAGAGAGAGAGGGACAGAGAGAAAGGGAGAGAGAAAGGAAAGAACGACAGGGTGAACACACTGAGTTTCCTGTACTGGGCCTCAATCAGAGAGAACAGACAGATTAGTGAATTGATTCAGCAGCCATGTTTACCTAAGAGCACAGAAATTTCCCTTCTCTCCCGCCATGGCTCTTATCTCTATTATTCCAGTTTGTTTTTTAACAAACAGCAGATTCATAATAAGCACCAGGGCCCTCTCTGCTTACTTTACGTTTGCGAATAAATGGCCATAAACCATTTAATTTCAGACTTTTTAACTGTCCGTAATAAATATTTTCAGATAATAACTGAAGGTGAAGTCGGCTTTATGGTGCCATAAATTAGCTGCCGGTTTTTTATCAGCATATTCGCAAGCTGTTTAACTAGCACACAGATGTCATAATAACGTGCTGAAGAATAACCTCGTTGTCCAAGCAAGGGCTCTGCACTCTTATAGACCAAAGAGGTTTTATTTTTTCCTTAAAAAACACTCCCATATACACAGACACACACACATAGATGCATACAGACACACACATACACACACACTCTCCTCCCTCCCGTGAATCTTTAACTGTTTAGTGAGCGGCAGGCTAGAAAGGCGGATGAAATTTCCCCAGGCGTGACTGTCACGCCAGCCATTATTCTTCTGGTTGACTCCCATTCACTCTCTACTCTTCAGTTGTATAGGTTTTTTTTCTTTTCTCTCATAATTCACCAACATTCGCTGCCCATACTGCTACTAAACCATTTTCTCTTTACTTCAGTAACGACATAAAAACAAAACAAGCCCACACCAAGTGATAGGACAGATTTTGGTAGACAAAAGTTGTGAAATTGTTTACAAACTAACTGAACTAAATACATAGAAAATGATAAGCATTTCAATGACAGAAAGTCATTCCCTTGAGCCATTCTGAATAGGAAATGTATTAGCATGGGTTATCCTTGCATTTCATTGGTAGGGAGGTAATTTGTCAGCTTTGAAACATTATTCTCAAAGGCAGATATAGCAAATATCATTAGAAATGTACTGGGTTTAATGTTGTGGTCTATAACATACATTACTTGGGCTTCCTCAGTGTGCCACAGCTATATTTGTGCACTGCAGTGTTGCAGATAAGTATACAAAAGCTAGCTAGTGATCAAAGCTTTAGTTAAGGTTCCACTCCTGTGTAAAGAAAGTAAAATGTAAAAGACGGCATCTCCCCCACCTCTTTAGATCCTCAAAAGGCTTAGTGTTGTGTGGAAGCAGCACTGGTCTAATCATCACTGAAAAATCCCAGGTTTCAGTGAAGTGCACTTGGTAAAAACCTCACAAATGGCCCGGGCTCTCAGGCACTGACACTTGACAGTGCTAGTGGTGCTCTAATTCTCGCTTGCCCCAGGACAGCAGCTATTGTGAGGAGAACCAAACGGATTGCTTTTGTGGCCTGTAAGGCTGACTTCTTTTGTCCAGTCCAATGCAAGACATTGTCTGCCCATCTCCTTTTCAGAATGTCTAGTGCAACGTTTGCTCTCATTTTCAACAATGCACGATCTGTTAAGAACTGTGGGGGATGTTATCATTATTTCATTCATTCATTCATTCATTCCAATTCTGTAACCGCTTCATCTTGATCAGGGTCACTGTGGGTCTGGAGCCTACTGCCCACAATAACTGGGCACAGGGCATGAACACCCTGTTGACACATTGCATGGGTATGATATCATATGTCTAACTAATAACTACAAACATGTTTTGGAGTGAAATATTGCAGTAAGATATAAAGTGCTCCAATATGCACACATTTTAGATTTATTTTCAAGTAAGAATGTCAAAATTGTCAAAATTCATGTCAAAATTGTCAAAATTCATGTCAAAATTAAGGCTGAATTATAATACGATATTAGTATATATCACAATAAAAAAAGTTTCAAATAAGGATAATGATTTTTAAGCTAGGCGGCACGGTGGTGCAGCAGGTAGTGTCGCAGTCACACAGCTCCAGGGGCCTGGAAGTTGTTGGTTCGAGTCCCTCTGCGGGTGACTGTCTGTGAGGAGTTTTGTGTTCTCCCTGTGTATGCATGGGTTTCCTCCGGGTGCTCCAGTTTTCTCTCACAGTCCAAAAACACACATTGGTAGGTGGATTGGCGACTCAAAAGTGTTCGTAGGTGTGTGTGTGTGTGTGTGTTGCCCTGTAAAGGAATGGCGCCCCCTCCAGGGTGTATTCCCGCCTTGTGCCCAATGATTCCAGGGTAGGCTCTGGACCCAGCGCGACTCTGAACTGGATAAGTGGTTACAGATAATGAATAAATAAATGATTTTTAAGCACATTGTCAATATTTCAATATACAATAGAATCTGTCACTGACTGATATTCATTTCACTCAATTTTAAAGTTAGTTTAAAAATATTAATATTTATATAGCTATTACATATATATATATATATATATATATATATATATATATATATATATATATATATATATATATATATATAATGTATATTATATGTATATATATATATAATATTATATTATATATTATATTATAATATATATATAAAAATATATATATATATATATATATATATATATATATATATATATATATATATATATATATATATATATATATATATATATATATATATATACATACAGTAGATATAAAAAGCCTAATGTAGACACACACACACAAACACACACACACTCTTAAATCCCCAACAGGTCATGTATGTGTGCATAAGCAAGGTGGGGAGTGGCAGCCTGGTGAACATTTTTGAAGTATTATTTGATTAATGCTGGGAACTGCAGTGTGTTTAGACAGGGTCGCAACCCCTGGGCACCCATTTAATCAAATCTTCCTTTTTCTCAGCTCACCCAGAGGAGGTCAAAACTAATACAGCCTCCTTCTTCTATTCTCCCTCTCTCTCTCTCTCTCTCTCTCTCTCTCTCTCTCTCTCTCTCTCTCTCTCTCTCTCTCTCTCACTCTCTCTCACTCTCTCTCACTCTCTCTCTCTCTCTCTCGCTCACCCCCACTTCCTACCATATTATTTCACTTCCCTTCTATCTCTCAGACTCTTTAAGACCAAGTCTTGTATACATGAGCATGTGCTGCTGAAAGCGGTGTCCAAATAGATCTTGTAATTCCATAATTCTATTTTTTTATGCTTTCGTTTCTCATTAAATCTAACTGCCCTTTCCATTCTGTGAAACTTACAAGACAAACAGGTTGAAACGAATACACTGTTTTCTATGGAGTTACAATTTCAGCCTCTAAAGATTAGTTATGGCAGTAGCATTAAGCTGGCATGTATGAATGCAGGCAGATACGCCTTATAGACGGAACAGTACAGGTTTGTGCTAGCTACAGGAAAACCCCTCTGATAATCAAATAGCTTACAAAATCTAATAGTCATTTCAAAACTAAGAGATATCAGAAATGTACACCTCACAGAAAGTCAAGAAATACTAGAGACAACATCACACACACACACACACACACACACACACACATAAATGCATATATACAACAGTCATTTACAAGCACTTTTTTTCTTGAAATGCCTTGGAAAATGTATTATCAATTTCAAAATAAAATGCCCATCCCTAGTGTGTGTATCTGTGTTAAGTAATTATTTTGTGGCACGGCCCCTCGCACTCCCCTCAACCCCTCTGAGCCACCAGGGAGTCACTGACCTCCACAGCCCGAAGAAGCCCTTATTCAGCTGGATATTATTTATTCCTTTATCCCTCTCCTCTCCTCCACTCCAATAGTGACACTTCAGCGCAAAGATGCTTTTTCCTGCACCCCACTTTGAATACATTAGCCCATGAGAGGAATACATGCTAACAATCTTCTGTTAATGATATGCTTATTTACCTCCTGCTGTCCGAAGCCAGCTCTCTATGTCTCTTGTTCACCCTCTCCTTGTATCCCCTCCTGCTGATGTCATCATAATTTTTAACCAATTGTGCAATATTAACATTTTCCCCCTGACTTTCCTCCTTTCCCCCTGACTTTGAACAGGCCAATTACCCTGCTGGCCCAAGCCAATTACATTGTATTTGTTCAGGAGTTTTCAATAATTCTCTCTCTCTCTCTCTCTCTCTCTCTAGTCAAATAGGTGCTCCACTGTTAGCTTGAGTTGTAATTGCTAAGCATTGATCTAGCGAAAGAGTAAATGAAGTATACTTGAGGCAGAGAGGGGTTTGAACAGGACTCTCCGAGTCTCTGCGGTGATGGAGTCAGCACAAAGCTGAAATAATTACCTCCTTTGAGTTATGTTCATCTAGCCGTCCCTTGCTTTTAATTAATCCTTCACGTCTAAAGCCGCAAGCAAAAAAAATCTGTAGACATTTTGACATGCCGTGTTTATTAGTCGATACATGTTTTTGAAAATCAGAAGGCTGTTAAAACTCTAAAACTGCAGCCCAAAATGAGTCATTTAGTTGAAAGGCACCTGGGAAGAATATGAAATTATTTATTTATTTATTTTTATTATTTTTTTTTTTAATAAAACGATGAATAAATCAGGAAACACATTTTGTTATACGCTGACAATTGTGGCTTCTGAAGAAAGCCTGAATGTGCATGTGTGTGGGCAAAGGCAGAAGGGCAGACACAGGGGGAATAACAGAGATGTCCAGCCTACCTGACTGCGTTTATTAAGAGTCCAGGTGCAAGCCTGTCTCACTTTCAATCTCTGTCTCTCTGACACACACTCTCCCTGTCTCTCTCTCTCTCTCTCTCTCTCTCTTTTCCTCATACATACACACACACACACACATACTCGCACACAGACATACCACTCTGGGCCACAGTGGGTCATGGCTATGAGTGACATGGCTGAGACCATGGGACACACACACACACACACACACATGCGCACACATACACACACACACACTTGCGCTTTGACTCCAGATTAAATTCCTTTAAACGTGGGAGGTGGACTGTACTCATGACCCCTATTTAATTAAAATCACAGGAGTGGCCCAAAAGAGTGTATCTTTCATTTTGTGTGCAGCGTGCAGCAACAAGAAACAAGAGAGAAACTCAAGTCTGTGTGGGGAAGGGGTTCATTTAAGAGCGAGAGGAAGAGAAAAAAAAGTAAAGTTTCTATAGTAAAGATGAGCAAATGCAGTATATATAAGTGTTAATTCCAATTAATCTTCATTGAAAAAAATGGTAAAAAATTGTTCAAAATTATTTGGAAATAAACTTTTTTCTTATTCTCAAACGTTCTGAAACATGTCACAATTTACACAAACACCTTATTTGAAGTTGGACAAATCTCTACGTGTTTAGTTGACTGCGACAAAACGACTTTAGACTTTATTAGCTCATACCTGCTTGAAATAAAATGTATTAATAATGGCCCACCCACAGAAGTGCTGTCCCTTATAAAAACCTAAAGAGGTTAAAAAAAGGGTGGGCGAAATAAGGGAGTGCTCTTTGTTATTTCACTGGCACTTTAATCAGTTTTTCCAGGTCCCACGTTTGTGCACTGCCTCCCGAGCAGACAGGATGGGACGATTAATTAACTTTTATAACATTGGGAGGGAAAAACAGGATGTTTTCACACACCGTATTGTTGGAGTAAAAAAAAAGGAGGTGGGGGGGTGCTATTGTTTGAGACTACAATGGTTCTGCTGTAGAACTGAGATGACAAGAAATAGGTATATTTAAGCCCAAAGGAACTAAACTTTGCAAAGAGCGTCCCTCTTTTTTTTCCTGTAATCGATCTGAGACGGGGCAAGGGGAGGGAACCAGGCTAATTTAGGTCGCTTAAGACAATTATACTATTTGGTGCAAGAATACCGCTCAGCCACTTCTGCCTGGTGTGTGAAATCAATTTTTTTCCCTTAATGCTGTAGTAACAGGATTAAAAGGAAGTGCTAATGAAATTGAGAAGAAAATGCTGCTGAGTGTAAAGGAGAAAAACCTTTCGACACAATGAAGTGAATTCCAGCTTGTGTGCACGACTTAAAAATTCAGCTGTGATTCACATCTTTGGGCACTTTGTGGGAAATGCTAATGCGGCGATCCTTAAAAAACAGTGATGCTACAATATACGCAACACTATTAAAAAAGTAACCTGGACTGTTTGAATATGTACCAAATGCGTTATTACTGTTACTCTCACTTTTGAACTAACACACACATATACACACCGCTCCCCAAGAAACTAATTCAAACACTTTATTTCTGTAATTAAGCCACTCATCACCAAACCAGTGGCACGCCTTTGCACTCACCCTCTCACTGTCTCACTCTCTCTCAGTCCCCTTTTTTTCCCTCTCCCCTTTTAATAAACTTCTTGTTGGGGCTGCCACAGCACACGCAGACAGACAGCGTGATTTGGTGCCGCTGTTTAATTTGATTTGGTGTAATTAATTTGCCCTGTGTGTGTAGACACGCAGTCAGAGGTGTGTGCGGGAGTGCGTGTGTGACCCGATGGCGGAGTGCGTGAAATAAATCATTTCTGTCAGAGCCTACCACTCACTTTAATTAAAAGCACGGCGCTCCGCAGAAGACAATTACAGAAGCGATTGTGACAAAGAGGTATATTAAGGAGGACCAAATGTCATAGTGCGCATTATCTCTAGCCCGATTCAGTGCAGCGTGTTTTTTTTTTTTTTTTTTGCTAAATATGGCATGCGGTGGACATCGCCTGTATCAGGGACCTCTTTGAGTTTGGTTTGTGTGAGTAATCTCAGTGACTCCTTCTTGTGAAGGTCATGCAAAATTAAAAAGCCCCACTTACCTGAAGAGTGGAAGAACATGGTTGGACAGGTGCGCACATGGAAAAAAGAAAACACAAAACAATACATTAGATTTCTTTTTACATAAACAAATACACAATGTACAATATACACAAATAATACGCAAAGTTGTTAACGTTTTTAGGCAAAAGCACTGCCAACAGATTATGGCTTTTACATTCAGTGTTAATTCAAACCATGTATTTTGATTATGATTATATGATTATGATTTTCTTACACTCTTTTTAATCTGCTAATCACTGCTCTCCTCTAAACCTAACAGCTAATATGTGGTGAGTGGCACAGATCCGCTGCTTTCACATCAACGTGGTTGAGGCCACACCCTTATGTCCCAAAAATGTAAAGCACTTGGCGGGGCTTGAAAAGTGCTACAGAACTGTCATTCATTCATTAATAATATTTGTATCATAGAAATGACTGCTTTCATTAAGGGCATGAGATCTATACGCCATGGTCCTGCTCTCCCCATGAGGGCCATTCTGTGTGTGTGTCTCTGTGTGCTGCTTGCTCTTTGCAAGAAGAATGGAGAGTAGAGAGAGAAACATAGCACACATGATCGAGCATAAAAGTGGTTTGATAATGTGTGTAATCAATTTAATAACATGCTGCGCCCCGTCAGACAAAAGTCATTTTCATATTGTACGCATGCCGATAACTGCGCAGCAGCATCCGTCGCTTCCCTGCTAAATCAGGGATTTACTCACGAAATTACATTAATGGTTTCTTTCGTGGGAAGAGATTTTTACAGAGTAAAAAAGTCCAGATCTGTTCAAGTGCTCTAATTGAATCCAAAAAAATTACAACTCCAAGACTCTGATCATATGAGCTTCTAGATACTGAAAGGAAGCCAGAGAGATAAGTGTATGGTACATATAAAAAAAGAATGCCAAAACTACATGAAAATGTTGATACGGCAAAAGTCATGGCTTTGGTGTGTTGTGTGTAATGCATGCAGAGAAAAATGCAAATGCTTTACAAACTTCATAGACCAGCCTTAATTTATTATTATATTTTAGTCAAAATGGCAATTAAGTACAAGTTATTAAATATTTAATTGAAAAAAAATTATCAGCTTAAATATGATCAACTTATTTGAGGCTAAGCCAAACTTACATTAACATATAAACAGTGGTAGATATTTATGCTTATCTCTTGCTTCAGGTTTGAAAAAATCCACAGGTTTCTATCCATCTTCCTTCTGTAAGGAGTCAGTTCTTAAAATTTTAATAAATGGTAGATACCCACTACTGTATAAAAGATCAAAAATTAAATGCAGTATTGCTTCTGTGTGGATAAATGTAAAGCTGTAATGTTTCGAATGTTATGCACGTAAAAGAAGACAATAAATCTGATTAAAGAAAAGGAAAAACGCCACAAATTACAAGAGAGAGAGAGAGAGAGAGAGAGAGAGAGAGAGAGAGAGAGAATGTACATGTGTGGTGTGAGTGAGAGGACAGAGACGGAAACTGTCTAATAGATAAAGAGAAACCAGGAGAGTGTGTCAAATTTCTTATCGAAGGATTGGCTGTTTTTTTTTTTCTTATTCCTTTTTTTTTGTGGCTTTTGTATATGTGCTGTAGATGTGTTGGTGTGGGAGTGTGGGTTGTCTAAGTGTGTAGTCATCTGTGTGCTGCTTGACAACCTGTCTGAGATTATAATGTCAGCTACACAGAGCTAGATGAGAGTTTAACTGAGGCTTTCTACTTTCAATTGGTGCACGCGCGCACACACACACACACACACACACACACACATAAGAAATCTAGACCTGTAACCATTTTAATGTAACCACACGTTTAACATCCCACACTTCAGGTCCCTTGCCATATCTTGTCAATAGCATTAAAAAAACTACCAAAAAGTGAAAATTATGAAAATCAATTGAAAATCAACTGGAATTAATAGTGTAGTATGTAAAATGGCAAGCACATTTTAAGCCACAATGGAGTTGCACTCCATCTGGCCGTCTTGTGATTGCTTTTTCGTTGTGCTAACACTTCACTGCCACCATGATCCTTTTGAATGTATAATTAGTTAAATACAGCTTTGAGGGTGGTAATATATTCAGCCATTAAACTCTCGTAACCATAATAGGCAAAGTGCAAACTACAATCTTTTGCCAACTGCCCTGCTGGTCCTGTGCTTCTTGAAAGCCAAATCTCTTCAAACTGTCTCGAGGTGACATGAAAACTTTCACTTTGCTGGGGGAAAAAAAATAGTAATTCACAAGCACTTTGTGACTGACATCCTCACAATGTCCTGAAGGAAATTAATCTCATAACTTGTTCGGCGTTTTGACAACGCTGTTGCCTAACAGCTCGGATTATGGGGGACACCATCCAATTATGTGTCAGCATTAGCAGGCAAATAATAGCAGTCATCATTTTGAGAAGTATTGTAGAAAAACAGAAAAAGCCTAACAATGCTAAGAAGTACATTTTGGAGGGAAAATGGTGCTGAAGCACACAGCAATTGACAGAGGAGGCGTGAGACTTGTTCCAACTGTGACAGGAATATTTGCGAGGCCTTTTTGAAAGAACAATGTGTGGACCCTCGAGGTACGGCCGTCAAACTACACCGACTTTCTCTCGCGCATTCTTTCTCTTAGAGGTGGGCGGGCCGAGTAGGCTACCTGCCAGTCAGGCGAGAGGAAGTGTGCGCCGCGGCTTCACGTTATAATTAAACTATCCTGCTAGTCATTTGAGAAGACCTGCTGACAACTGCGTTTTGCGTTATGACAAGGTGGTCAAATGTTTGCGATTTATTCCTGAACCGTGAAGGCTGCTATTAAGGCGGACCTGACGAGGCGAGTGCGGAACACACACGCACAAAAGCACAAAAGTGCTGGGGGGGAAGGGGGGGTTGACAAGAGTTTTGTTCAGAATGTGATGAGGTGTTGTTCAAGCTACGTTAAGTGGAACAGTTTAGCTTTGGGATTTCTAAGAAGCCAACATACTAACCGCTGTCTTCACTTTAATTTAGATAGTAAATGTTCTGGCAGTAAGCTGACATGAAACTTTGAAACGTGAAAGAATCACTCACCATGAAGAACAGCAACAAATAACAAACAAACTTAGCCCATTTGTCAAACAGGCTAACACTTTCTGCTACCAACCAAACCTGTGCAATATATGCCCTATATGTGAGTACGGAGGACTGAATTAGCTGAGAACTAGTTTATAGATATTTTCTCTTGGACTCATTTCATTATGACATCATTAAACAAAATCCATCATATCTTCTTCATCATTAAAAAGCACTCTTTGCATTTTAGTCTTTGAGCCCTAATATACAGCACTATTTCCCCATAAGGGCCCCTGAGGCCCCTCCGCCTGGGTGACAGGTGAAGAAATGAGAGGAAAAGATTCTATTACAGATGACAAAAGAGCAGGAACTCAACCTCCGGTAAGTTCCATTATTTAACATACACCACCTAATCAGCGGAGCACTGATTTGTCATGCAAGATATTCACACCTACTCAGCACAGAGATCTGAAAAATTGAGGGGCGAAGAAGAAGAAAAAAAAAACTTTTTGGCCTAGGTACTTGTTGATCAAGTCATAGAACAACTCTTTCCTACGTTGAGGTATTCTTCAATGAGCACACTCCTGCATGAGAACTAGACCACGGTGTACAGCAGCAATTCATTTGAAATTACATAAAGCGTTTCTCCAGACCACACAATGCAGCCGCGTGCGCCCCGAACACACACGGCCACACGCGCACCCATATCCTATTTCCTATTCCACACATAGCAAAGCCATTACATGTTCGCAACCCCCGCATTTCCCCTTTTGAACAATTTAGCCTTCTCCTTCCAAAACAAGGATCCTGACCACTCCCTGAACTCTGACCGCAGACCTGCACTGTGAAGAGAAGGAGATAGCAAGCGAGAGAGCATGACAGAGGGACAATGAGGAAGAAGCGGGCAGTGTGAGAGAGGGGGAATGGGAGATTGAGAGAGAGAGAGAGTTACTGCAGCTTTTTCAAAGGTGAACTCTATTTGTGGCAGGTAAGGTGGGGGCAGAAAAGGTTGGGGGGTGGGGGGGGGGGCAGTTGGATGCGGCATGGTGAGCAGAGGCTCAGTAATAAAGAACGGCAAGCCTGACAAGGAAGGTCTGGGCGCAGGTGTTAAATCAGGCAGTGCGGAGGGCAGCCGTATGCGCTGGCTGATTTATGGGCCCTTCCAACCCTGTGTGTTTTAAACGTGACCTTGCGTACACACTAACCCTGACCTGCTTCCTCGCTGGCCCATTTCACCACTCGCTCCCATTCAAATAGGCCCACTTTAATTCCTACCCAATATCCCACGCAGGAATCTATCAGGATGCTAGTGCGCATGTATATGTTTATGATGCGAAGTCCTTCAGAGGCACAGCCTTGAAGGGTGGGGGGTGGTGAGATGGTATAGACTTGGACACAAACAGATGTGGGTGAGGGGAACAGATGTGTCAGAGAAGCCTGTGTGTTTGTGCGTGTACAGGGAAGGCACGCTGCCATACGTTTGTGAGGGGGGGGGGGGTTTCTTGCCTTCTTCAGAGTGACGCCCATTAAGAGATATGTATTCATATTCATATCAAAGTGGATCTAAGATTGTGTAGGCCATCTCATATGATTACCGTCAGTGGTTGTTTGCATGCATTTCGACTGACATGCAGAGTGTCTAGCGCTGTCTCCTGCATTGCCAACAATGCAGTGGAGATAACTGTCTGTTGTCTTACACCAGATCAGATAAAGGCAGCACAATGACAGTAGCACTACACCAGTTTAAGTTGGGGCAACATGGCAATATCTCCCCGTTATTGTGATAAATTATGTCACAATAAGCTTTCCTGAGTATCGGCAATACAGTAGAGTACAAAACACATGCATACTTTTGGGTACAATATTAACCCAAAGGACAGAAGAAGCTGATGCATATGTAGGCTTGGGCCTGGAATGTTGCTTGGTTTATTCCCACGAACGGCAGAGAAATTGGAGGTGGTGGGAGTGAAGCAACAGCGCTGTCCCCCTCACTTCATAAATGGCTGAGGGTCCCTTCAGCAAGGCACCCAACCCCCAGTCGCTCCCCATGCACAGGGGACGGCTGTGCGCGGCTCCGGGTGGGTGTTCACTACTCCTAATGCAAAAAGTTTGTGTGAGTGTTTGTCGCCCCTTGATTGACTAGCGCCCCCTCCAGGGTGTGTTCCCACTGTGCACCTAATGATTCCGGGTAGGTTCCGGACCAACCGTGACCCTGATGCGGACAAGTGGTTAAAACATTTTTAAAACTAATATGAGAGCTATTGGGCGGCACGGTGGTGCATCAGGTAGTGTCACAGTCACACAGCTCCAGGGACCTGGAGGTTGTGGGTTTGAGTCCCGCTCCGGGTGACTGTCTGTGAGGAGTGTGATGTGTTCTCCCTGTGTCCGCGTGGGTTTCCTCCGGGTGCTCCGGTTTCCTCCCACAGTCCAAAAACACACATTTGTAGGTGGATTGGTGACTCAAAGTGTCTGTAGGTGTGAGTGTGTGTTGCCCTGTGAAGGACTGGCGCCCCCTCCAGGGTGTATTCCCGCATTGCACCCAATGATTCCAGGTAGGCTCTGGACCCACCGTGACCCTGAATGAATGAGAGCTATATCTGTGTGCTGGATCTTGTTTTTTTGCCATTATAGTTCACTGACCAGGCTTAAACTGTAAATATGCCCAGTCTCTTAAAAATAAAAACAAAATCTTTTAAACTCATATCGACAAGATAAATTCAACAATTCAGTTAGACCTTCTGAATGTCTATTTCGATTAATAATATATATATATATATATATATAGCTGCCATCATGTTGTAAAAAGTGCTATAGATATCAGTTTGAATCGACTTGACTTGTATATTTTTGTAATTGTAACCACTTTTACTTTGGTTCCTTTAATATAACTATTAACGGCCAAACTCAGCTCAGCTGTTTCTCCTCATCCAAATGCCTAGGACAGCTCCAGCATATCAAAGAGACACACAAACACACTGTGCCAGGGCCAACTGAAGGAAACTTCGAGGGGAAAATTAATGAGCTGGAATGGTTGTGGGAGACGTTATTGCGCACATCCCGCGACGCACATTCACTCAAAAAAATGCATGCACTTTCCTGCACATAAGCCCTCAGGTGTGTTAAAGGCTGCCGAGAGCTCGTAAAAGTCGGATAGTGCCCACAGTTGGGGGCGTTCAGGAGACAAGCTTTATGGCAGGTGAGGGGCAGTGAATGGCTCTTCTCAGGCCGAAGTTGCAGCCACACCAGCACCAATCCATGTCCCCCTGCCAGATCTCGGGCAGCCCAAAACCACAAGGAAGTATCCTGCACCTCAGTAAATGCTGCCCCATTTAAGCTTTAAACAGGAAATGTTATACCGCGAAGATCAAACAACACAGCACTAATTCAGAATGACCAGTTTCAGTGCCTTTTGAGAATGAGTCTCTCTTTAATCCGAGAAGTGAGATGAGTGGAGCTGAAACACTGGATTTTAATCATTTTGCTTTGGTCTCTTTCTTCTCTTTTCTCGTTCTCTACGTATTTAACCACTGCTCTAATTTCTCCGCCCTAATTGTGTCTGTTTTGCTCCATTTAACCTTGTCTTCGAACCTCACACAAATACAGACCCAGTGTTCTGGTTGGAGAGGCACAGACTCAGAGGCAGGACAAGTCAGAACCAAAGTCAGAACCAAAGTCAGAACCACTTGTTTTTTCAGTTAACTTCAAACACCTTTTTTGAGCATTGAGCATTTTGTAATTGTTTTTAAACAAGGACACTTTCTAAGAACCAGTGCTACCCCTGCCGTTATACACAGTCATATTAGAATATTATGAACATATCCCTTTATACTCCCCATTCTCTCTGCTCCACTGACCACACAGATCACTCTGCAGTTCTCCAAAAGCAGACTGTAGTCCAATTGTTGTTATGCGTACTTTGTTTTCCCCTTTCACTGTTTTTCAATGGTCAAGACCCCCACAGGAACCCCACAGAGCAGGTATCATTTGGGTAGTTGGTCATTCTCAGAGCTGCAGTGACACTGAGGTGGTGGTGGTGTTTTAAGTGTGTGTTGTGTTGGTATGAGTGGATCAGACAAGGCAGTGCTGCTGGAGTTTTTAAACACTGTGTCCACACACTGCCAATCTAATAGACGCCAGTCCTGTTAATAGCCGAAAGATTTCCTGCTTTTGTCATATGATCTTAAGAAAATATTATACTGCAGAAATATTCTAAATAGTAATACGTTTTCAGGACTTTTATTTCTCTTTACGTTTGACTCAATCTGTCATTTGCTTTCATCTGATGTTTTTTTATATACTGATGCGATGCCATGCAACTCAATCAATAACAACATACAGTGCTGTAGAAGTTCAGTCTTTGATCAGTTTATTGATTATGCTTAGCTGCTAGATGGATTATTGATGATCGCAGTGTAGTCTATGGCTCAGAGGCCCACTTTAAAATGGATGGGGAGGGCAGTGAGGTTAACACAGACCAATTACCTGTCTCCTGTCTCTACTCTGTCTTTATCAGGGGCTGATAACACGTACACACACATGCAAACGCCATCATTCACACACCCAAGCACCTTGAGATATGCCCCCTCAGTACCCCTCACACACAAACACAAACACGCACACATACACACACTCCTCCATTATCACCTTTAACATTCCCAGCCACACATCATAGCAGCTGTGGCGTCCTGGTGACAGTATCGGCCCGGGCTTTCAACAGCTCCGCCAGCAAATAATTAAAGCCCATTATTTACCTTCCGCAGGATGAGCAGCTATCTCGCACCTTTCTGCACTCTCTCTCTCCCTCTCTGCCTCTCTCTCTCTCACTCGTTCTCTTGCTCTCTCATTCTTGCTCTCTCCTTCCTCTTATTCCAGTCTCTCCCTGTAGTGACATATTGATGTCAGCGCTAATAAATCATTCCAATTTGTTCCTTCTCTGCCAACACAAGCTTTAATCTTCATTTACGAGTCCTACAAAAAAGTCTGTATGGCGGAAACCTCTGATAAAAGACTCAATTACCATTTTCTACTCAACTACAATAGTTCCCATATATATATATATATATATATATATATATATATATATATATATCCATCCATCCATTATCTGTAACCGCTTATCCAATTTAGGGTCGCGGGGGGTCCAGAGCCTACCTGGAATCATCGGGCGCAAGGCGGGAATACACCCTGGAGGGGACGCCAGTCCTTCACAGGGCAACACAGACACACACACACTCACACCTACGGACACTTCTGAGTCGCCAATCCACCTGCAACGTGTGTTTTTGGACTGTGGGAGGAAACCGGAGCACCCGGAGGAAACCCACGCGGACACGGGGAGAACACACCAACTCCTCACAGACAGTCACCCGGAGCGGGAATCGAACCCACAACCTCCAGGTTCCTGGAGCTGTGTGACTGCGACACCACCTGCTGCGCCACCGTGCCGCCCCTATATATATATATATATATATATATATATATATATATATATATATATATATATATATATATATATATATATATATATATATATATATATATATATATATATATATATATATATATATATATATATATATATATATATATATATATATATATATATATATATATATATATCAATTACTATAACTTGTGTCTGAGTGGGTGCTGCCTGATTAGATCCACAGGATTCAACAACAGAAAGTTTTTAGCAGAATACAGGTGTGATATTCCTCCAGGGGTTAAAGAGAGGGGTCGCATGTGGTCTTCTGTCTAAATGTATTGAATGGGTTTATTTTAATGATATTTTTAACATTTAAATATATTGCTTCTAAAGGCATTCAGCAGGCTAGAGATGCACAATTGACGCACTTCTTCCAAAATAAAGAAATGTGCTCAGATATTTCCCTCATTATTAAAGAAAAAAATTTAAAAAATACCTGAGCTTTCTTCTTGAGTTTCAAAAAATGTAAACATTCAGAGAAGCATCTCCAAGTGGATCTGTTACTACACAAGCATCTCCAGGTAGCCATGTAAAAAATGATGAGAATGAGAAAAAAAAACATCCAAGCTTCTGCACTAAACAAAGAAAATTCCGACAAACATGCCGATTTAGAAATTAAACAACAGTGTGTACTCTACTGCGGTATTTAGGTCTATGAGAGTTCAAAATCAGTCAAAATGAAGTGGAATCAAGTGGTGTGTGTGTTTTCTTCTCCCTTTTCCACTTAAAAATACATTGGTTTGTTTGTTATTTGTTTATTTATTTTTCATTTCTTATTTTAGCTTTACAATTCTTGCATCTTATTGCATGATTAATGCTTGAGGGATGTTAGCCATGACTGTATACTGTAAAATCAGTGAGTTTGAAAAGATGGGCGTCATGAGACTTGTTGTTTTGGGCCGGTTGCAAGACAAAAAGTTTTAGAACCGCTGTGAAAGGCTCTGCACATGTGCCAATGAGTAAATGGGCAGGCTGCACAGCACTGTCACAGAGCAGAGTAACATTTGTAGAAAGATATAAGTGGATGTTGGATTAGCACTCAGTACAAAAGCAGTATTCTTATACACAAAGCAACCAAATTAACATTTACTGTGCTGAGTTTAGGGCTGTGGAGCTGTTTCAATGCCCCCACCCCTTTAACTCCCCAACACTAAAATAAACAAAAATGCTCTGATATTGGCTCTGACATTATGACCTCTGTGCACCAGGTCAGGGCAGAGAATTCAGGGGTAGCTGTAAACACAACCTTACCACTACAGTAGCAGAGTTCAGCTGCGATTCACTTGAAATACAAGGAGGTGTTCTACCGTCATCCAAAAGTTACACAGTGCCGTTTATGCTGTGCTGAGCCTAAAGTACCAACAAAAGAGGCTATATTATCTCTATTACAGGTCAGTGAATCATCACAAAGATTTCAAACCCTTCCCAAACCCTTCCCTATGCGCTATATAGTGCACTATTTTGTAGTAGTGTCCAAAAACATAGTGGACATTGTTCAGTGTACACAAACAACCCCACAATGCAATGCAAAGTGTAGTGTACAACCCATGTTCACTAGCCGAGAATAATGGATAGCAGATACCCATAATGCACTGCATTGTTTGACAAAACTAGCAGGAATTAGTGTCCGAAGATATCCTCTACCATTCTGAATTCAGTTACCTATATCAGTGCACTGTGTAGTGAGTAATATATGGAATGGTGTATAGGGAGCCATTTTTGACACGTCGCTAATGTGACTTTAAATTCCCGCCATTTTTACGGATTTGCTGACGTGTTCTGCAAGCACTGGGGCATACGTAATACAGTAGCCATAAACATACAATTTACTGCCTCTGACGGGTAGCTTTTCCAAATGACGCCAGAGTTGCTTTCTGGTGGGTTCCCTGGTGCCCTCGTCTCCTCGGTCCCTCCGGCAATGAGCCGTGGAAGAGGAGAGAATGCGTCTCAATCACGCCTCAATTACAGCCCTCCATATGAGAGATCTGTTATGAATACCCGAGCGCCGCCACCAATCACTATTACCACTGCTCTCATTACCATGCCTTTAACCAGCCCGATTATTACCCCATTATTAATGGAGAGAGAGAGAGAGAGAGAGAGAGAGAGAGATATGGCGGCGTGCAGTAAACGAGTGTCAGGATCGGTGCACGCACTGAAAAATTAAACCAATTAGGAGTGCCGTTTGGAGCCCCTCAGCTCGCATTCCTCTCCGAGCCACTGAACAGCTGAGAGAGAAGAGAGAGCAGAGGGAGAGAGATAGAGAGAGGGGGAATGGAGGAGGGGAGCGAGTGCCTCAACACGGCACTCTATTCTGTCATGCTTGGTGAAGAGCTGAAGAGATGGAGAGTGTCTGAGAGAGAGAGAGAGAGAGAGAGGTGCCTCGGAGAGGCGGATTAAAAGCAATCTATATCCACATAAATCATTGATTAAATGAATCATGAAATTAATATGTAAATTGTGTGTTTAACCTCTATTTATATACCACTGTCTGTCATCGTAGCGTAAATCTAAAACTAATTGCAATTTCTCCGCAAGCCCGGAGAAAGTGCGAACCAGAGACGATGGAGAGAGGGAGGGAGCGAGGCAGCGAGGGAAGACGAGAGAGAGGGAAGAGAGCGGTAAAAGTCTGACATATTTATTAACTAAACGTTCGGCTACATCAACTCACTCATTAACAGCAGCATTGAGTGCGAGGGGTGAAGGGAGGGGGGGTTTGTGCTACCTCGGCAGTTCGAACGCAACAAAGAGTGAGAGTGCTTTATTCTGCTGAAATGGACAACAGACTTTTTCCCTCACACACACACACACATCACACTTGGGACAGACAAGTACACACACAAAAACAAGGGGACAGGCTTATGAAAGCACGTCAGCCATTAACTGAAAATACACCGTGCTGAATATAAATCCGAAGCCACCGTTGAATTTCCGGTCCAAACAAGGAAGCAGCTCCACAAGGTTCATAATAATGATTTAAAACTATGAGAAATTATTAAAAGTTATAGGAAACTCCAGACTCCTAACAACCATGCAACACTGAGCAAACCATGAAAACGGTCATTTCAGAACATTACAAATACAATACAGAACTTGTAAAATTGGACAAATATACTTCCTGCTTCAGATCTAAAAAACAAAAAAGTTATAAATCATTCCACTTTATGAAGACACTCTGGGTCTGGAAGGATGTGTAAATGACAAGAAACTGTTGCTAAGAAAAGGAAGCAAAAAAAAAAAGATCATGTGCCCTATGGCATCAAATCCACAGATGCTTTAATGGACTGACTGATCTAAAGAAGTAATTGGCATTACCTGATAATGAGAGGTGAAAAATACAAAATAAAAGTTTGACCGAATCCCAGGAGATTATCAAAAATCTGAAATGAATAAAAACAGTAGTAAGGGAATAAAAATGCACCACATCTGATTACAGATATTATATTTAGTTATACTTTATGATTATTATATTGATGCCAAAAATACTTGTGTACATGGTTGCTTTGGCTGGAAATATATATTAAAATCTGTACATAACATACTAGTTTAATTAATATATGTAAATGTAGTACATGTATTTTTTAGAAATCTTTTATATTATGTTTATATTATGGGTTTTCTGCCTGCCTCAAAATTGCCCTGTGGGAATAATTAAAGTTTAACTGAATTGAACTGATATGAATGGAACTGAATGAAACTGTATATGTCTCAGTCGGCAGTTTGAGAGAAACAGGGAGAGATAGATAGGGCAGTGGAGCAATGGCCTTTGGGGGCTTCTCCTGCTACTGCCTGACATAAAGCATGCTCTGTACGCTCCAGCCTGCCACAGAGGACCCTGATTTACAGGCAGGCGAAAGCCAGGACAGTCGCGGTGATCTTTCAATAAAACATCAAAAAAAGCCTCTGACCCATCCATTACCCACAAGGTCCAGTGGAACCATGAGGTCAAGCAGGCCTGCCATCGCTCAGGCTCCAATCTCACACTAAGGCGCCTTGGGAAAGATCCCGGACTGCAGCAGGCTAAAAACGCTGTGGGTTAGATTCTAAAGCAATGTTCAATCAAGTTTTGAAGCCATTAATAGATCAACCAATAAATCAGATACATAAGGTATTTTTGTAATTAAAACACTAAATTATATCTTCATTGCAAAATGTTTTTTTAGACGCTCAAAATGTAAATGTACCTTAATTCTACATTTAAAATGCCTTGATAATCATTGATGCCACAATGATACACTCAAATATATGTAAATGCACCATTATGCAGTAGGATAAATAAACTGTGACACATGAAATGCTCAAAAAAACATGAGAAAACCTGAGATTCCTGGACACTTTTATCTACGTATTTCAATTGTTCTTTGGTACATAACAAATACTGATTAATATTAATTATTGATTACTAAATTAGATCCGGTAACAACTGAATAAAAAGTCTTTTCCGTTTCCTTATTCATTTAACACTGTATTCTGAAGTTTTGTGTGTTTTAAACTCATGCTTGGGGCAGTTAGAAACTGTAGTAAGTGATTAAACAAAGGACAAGACACTTATGCGCTATATGCTTCAGCACTCGCTAACTTCACTCTGTGTGTTTGCTTGGTCTACTGGGGCAGATCTATCAGGGCAGACATTTCATGAACTCAATTGTGGAAAAGGGAACATCTTACAAGAGTGATACATCACTAAGTCATTCAGTATAACTCATTCTAATGCCAGTGTCTGTGGTATTGAGACTGCATGACTGTGTGCTTGATGTAGTACAACTGTTGTTCTACTGCTTTAGACACACCTATCTAATTGGTCCACCTTGCATTATGTTGGTCATCCTCTAGACTAGAGGTCATCAATTTCTGGACCTCGGATCTTTAAATTTGACATGGTATTACCTATAGCTACAACTATTAATGCACCTGACTGGCCAGATATATTGCCACACTGGCTAGCCATTGTAAAATCCGGGCCTGAAAACTGGATCAAAGGTCCATATTTCTTGCCCCCTGTTCTAGCCCTTCATGCCCACAAGATGTTACCCACAGGATGCTGTTGGCTTTTTTAGTACTCTCAGTCTAGCCGTGACACTGCAGCTTTAGAATATTCAGCGGCATTGCTGTGTCTGATCCACTCGTAGCAACACATACTGACACACCGCCACCACATTAATGTCAATGCAGCCCAGAGAAAGATCCTTCAAGTCTCCTTTGGGGGACTTGACCATTGAAGGACAGGGTTTAAAGGGGGCTAACAGAATATTCAGAGCAACACGCTACACTCTGTAATTGTAGAAATGCACAGTGCTCCTGTATGGGAGAATGCACAGTAAGTGTGTAGGAATAGGGGGTGGTCATAGTTTTATTGCTGATCACTGTATATTCACCTGTTATAAATGGCCAAGACAAATCCATATTCGTCCTTCCCCCTTCTCTTCAACCACAGTCTCTTATTCTCTCATTTGTCTCTCCGAGCTACATTTTGATATGTTATCTGAGACATGCACAGAGCTGATGGCTGTCAGCGGCTGCAGTCTTCAAAGCAGGGCAATAAAGCGTTCAGCGTGCTCTCCTCCTTGTTTCCCTAATTCACTTCATTTCGTTTTAACTATCCGGAACAATCTGGTGAGACATTACCCTGTAATGAAACCACACAGGGCCCGACTGTCTTCAGAAGAGGGTGCACCCCACACCCCACCACCCACAACAGAAACACACACACACACACACACACACACACACAAACACACACAGACACACACACACAGATGATGCTGAGTACAACAACATGTAAACATGCATGAAGAAACATTCTGTGCTGCCAGCATTTGTGTTCTGGGTCATAATAGACACATCACCCATTGCTACCATGTAAACATTCACACAGCGCCGTATAGACAGACTCACACATGCACATGAAAACACACACTGGCCTTGTAACACTGAGAAAGATGAAAGGATGGGTGGATAAGGTTACAATGTGTGTGTGTTGATCTCATTCTGCTGTTTAGTGGGGTAAAGGATAGGGCAAGGGGCTGAGAGGATCAGCACAAAGAACCATAGTCTGTGGACTAAGTAACATTGAAGATTATGAAAAAAAAGAAGACATCAAGAGAGAAAAAGAAAGAGGATAATAAAAGGAATGGCAAAACCACAAAAATTGTGTGCACTGCATTAGTAAAAAAATCTAGTTTTCTGGTGTTTTCTTATTTTCTTTTCAGGTTCCACTTTTAGCATATGTATGGGTTTTATGCAAAATTAATTCATTATTCATTTTTACATTACAGACTAACCTTTGTAATCTTTGAAACATTTTTTTTTGTATTTAAGACACCTCCATTCTGATTGGCTGCCCTGTAATACACCTTAAAGGGTCAGAGAAAATGGTACACTTGCCATGACGCGGGCCCTTTACGTTAGCATGGCATATCTACATAACTATTTGTACGTTCTCTTAAGTCTTTACACAAACATCCAAATTGTTTATTTGGTTTATTTAGTTATGAAAGGGGGTGTGGCATGGGAGTATCCCACATAAGTGGCTTTGATTGGCTGGAGATCTGTCCATATCTTCATTAGGGATGTGCGCTGTAACAGCAGCACCGTATGCTAATGTGGTGTATATTTACCGCATTTAAATATGTGGATGAAATCTCAAAATGAAGGCGGTATTTCAAAACTATGATGTCTGGTTTGTCTAATTTATGTACTGTGTTTATTAGGTTAATACATGGCAAAACCATGTGCATTTGTACTTGTGTGATTTGAGCCTCAGTTCCCTGGAACACTGTCTGTGCTGTGCTGTTTAGCACGCACACTTATTTAAGCCTAGCTGGATAGCAGCTGCGCCGGGCTGAACTGTTTATCGCCTGCACACCCCCACCCCACCCACAGACACCACCCATCCCTAATCCCCATCATAACTTGAGTGTAATTAAGGGAAGCTCATCTGGGAATAACAACCTGTTCCACTTTAGTGCTATGACAAAGCTACCTCATTTCCAGTCCAGGCCAAGGCCCTCTATTCCAGAGACCTATCTTCATATTTATGAGGAGGGGACAAACCTAACTGGAAAAACACATAATAATTTGCAGCAGATGTCATCCTGAATATTTTTAACAGAAACAAATCTTTAAAACACGTTTGCTGTATACACACTGCTTAACAATGACCATGAAGGTTCTATCACTGTGAAAAAGATAAGCTAGACTGCGGTAGGCAGAGTGAGATTATGCTTGGTAGAAATGAACTATAATTTCTTGTAGGGTAATTAAACCCAGACAGTGTGCAGAAGGGCCTTATCCACTCATCACATTCACCGCTCATCTAGCCTTACACAGGCGCAGCTGTGGTCATTACGTCGCTGGGAATAAGTCAATCTGTTCTAAGCTTTAAAGGCTGAGCTTTTAGGGAAAAAAGGGGCTTCTGACAAATTTATTTCCCACCGATGCCCACTGACAGTCTATTTACTGTAGGCAAATGGAAACTCATGAGCTACCTTGTAATGGACTCAAAGAGAGTGAAGATGAGAAAGGGGAGTGGGAGAGGGTCAGAGAGAGAGAGAGAGAGAGAGAGAGAGAGAGAGAGAGAGAGAGAGAGACAGAGAAGATGAATGGTCTTGGTAAAAAGGCTGGCAGGGCTGCCTTCCTCCTTAAATAGCCCTGATCCTCCCCTAAACACTCCTTTAAATAAAATAACGAGGAACAAAAAGAGCATAGGAGGTGGGCTGCCGTTGCTTTTTACCTGGACATACTCAGGGCGTGTGGATGTGTTTTGAGATTTTATTTAGGACCATTCATTTACATTAAAAAAAAACTGTAGCTTTAAAAACACAGGAACACTTTTAATTGTATTCTCCTATTTTACACAGATGAAGTGAAATGATTTGAAACAACCTCAGTGACAGTTTGTGAGTGCAGTGAACAGACGAATGCAGTCTCACCCGCAGATTCTCCAGGCATTAGGCATTAAACAATTTGTCATGAACATACTAAATAAACTTCGAAAGAATTTGAACAACTGAGCCTCATAATTGTGTTTTAGGTAAGTTACACTTTACTGGAAAACTATATTCACCTCTGCAGGGCAATGGAGTGTATTTGTACCTTTTTATAAGATTGTGAAATAGAAACTGTTTTTTAAAGTGAATGAGTAAAAGTACTGTACGTATCCGTCAAGGTACGACCTCTTAGTGCCTTCTTCTTGGAGTGCTGTTTGTGTGTGTGCAAGAGAGAGCACTGAATTTATAGCAGCTTTGAGTTTAATCATTTAAGTATATAGACGTGAATGTTCATTTCTACATTTCTCTCTCTTTCACACACACACACACACACACACACACACACACACACACACACACACTACATATTCTCTTTAAATCAAATCACCATTCTGGCTGGAGAAATCCTGTTTGAATAAATATCACATGCTGAGTTAGGAAGTCAAAGTCCCAAGTTTGACCCAGTCTTGTGGAGAGTGGTAAACACTTATACTTTCACTGCATGTGTGTGTGTGTGTGTGTGTCTGTCTGTGCATGTAATTGGACCCAGGCTGCCCAGGGCAAGCACAGACAAAATGAATCCTTTGCAGATCCAAAAAGAGCACCGGAACTGACTATGATGTCATCACATACCCAGGGATTCTCTAGATTTAATCCAGACATGGTGCGCCTCAGATATGTACACACATGCACGCACACACACACACACACACCCTGCCCTACTCCTCTTTCTCTTCCTTCCTAAATTTCTGTCAGATTAAGCCTATCTTTGAATAGTCCAGGCCAAATGTTGTGTGTGGTCAGAATTTGGTGAGTTCTTAAATAGCAACTACCAATCATACCACCATCCTTTGGTCATTTCCATGTCTGGGTCTAATGAGGCTTGGTTACAATTTCCCCTTCAAAAAAGAAAAAAATGTGTCCCACATTATGGATGTTTCCTGCCTCCATACACGCACCTGACTGCAGACACACACGCACACACACACACCAATGTATCACATTCTTTCAAAGTACAACAGCCAAATATTTCCTTAAATTAGTCAAATCTGAACATCCTCTACATCAACAGTTGTTTATTGGTTCTATATTAACATTTCTTTAAGAGTTTTAAAGAGCGTCCATTTAGAGCTTTTGAGGATTCTAAGCCAATTAAAGCTTTTCTCAGCGAAACATTACATAAAACATAGAGCACACTTTAAGAATTTAAATGGTCCCTAGACTAAATTAAAAAAAAAATAGTAATAACTGCAGCACCCAGAGGAAACCCACACGGACACAGGGAGAACACACTAAACTCCTCACAGACAGTCACCCGGAGTGGGACTTGAACTCACAACCCCAGAGCTGTGTGACTGCAACACTACCTGCTGCACCGCCTGATAATAATTGAATTAATAATAAAAGAAATAATAATAAGAAGAAAATAAACCCCTTTATCCAACATTACACACTGTCACCTGCTGGTATCTAAATGTTGCAGCACAGCGATGTTCAGAGGAAACACAGTAGGCAGACGTGCGAGTGATAGCCTCCCCGTGCACGAGACGAAACAACACTCACCATGCCAGGGACAATTTTCATTCGAAAAATGCTCTGGAGCCTGTGCCATTATTACTGTAACCTACACTCTCCAGCCGAATGGGTCAACAGCTGGTAGGTATGCACACAGCTAGGTACAGTACACAGAGTGCCATCAAATATTAATTCATGTAATTGGGTTCTTCGTTAACTTTTCATCACCCACAATGAATTCTTCCCACTGAATGAGTACCAGAGCTTAGTGTCAAACTAAGTGATGAACAGAATTATGAACGCTCAGAAAGAGGAAAAAAAAAAACAGGGTAGGGGGCGATTACGGATTAAAAGGAGCTTTACATCTCAAGTCCCTTAAACTCCTCTAATCATCTTTTCACTGCCTGCTGTGTCGACAGAGCAGGAGAAAACACCAGCTCTTCCGGCACGAACTACTTTGCTGATTTTGGTGTCATCTTCAATTTTCTGCTCCCCGCTTCTTCCTGAGTCCCCGTCCAAAAACAACCATTTAAACCATCAGTCCTAATTAGATGATTAGTGCTTGGAAGGGCATGAGATAAGTCATTTGCATAATTCAATCATAAAAAGTTAGAGATACATATTTCTGTGTTCGTTTGTACAATTATCTCGGCTGTCCTGGGGGCTGTGATATTAATGTGATTAAACAATACTCCTGCATGGGGCTGGGTGTCCTCCATTAAAGCACTGCTAGAGGCAAACCAAAAATTAATTTTAGGAGACAATCAATTTTATTCTACATGACTGTAATAAATATAGCCCGGCTGCAGATGTGTCATTAAGCTCAGGAAGGAGATATTCTCAAAGTCAAAGTGACACCAGTGGCTCCAACGCCCACACCAACCCCACCAAATTCACACTAATATCCTCGAAGCGAAGCAAACACCTAACCCTATCAAACCCTCACCAGCACCTCCTCAGCAAATCCCGACTTTCCCAACATTTAGTTCGCTATCAAGCTCCATCTATCAACACTAACACACACACACACCGTATTCCACGCTACTCTTTGGGTACACTGAAATGGTCCCCTTGGAATTATACGGTTCTCTCTCTGTTCTCAGAGAGTTATTGGGATGCTGAACTTCAAAGAACCAAGTTAGAGGCTGACTCTGGAGAACAATTTTATTCTCTGTATTCTAGACGGAGTCCAACATTTATATATCTTAAAAATCATCTCACATAATTTAGCTTTTCACAGATTTAAAATACCTGAAATACAATGCCAGATAGAACGTTATAATTCCAAGGGAATGGACTCTAAATTGGCCCAGCAAGCTAATGACTGGCAAGCTCATCCCCTGTGATGCCTCAACCATCAGAGGCAGGGCATCGAAAGAGAGCAGAGTTGGGCTCGCATTCTCCATGTCAGTAGGATGGCCCCCTTCTTCCCCTCATCACACAACACAGTACCGGTGATCACTTATGTCTGTCAGCTGATGTGAGGGAACAAATACACCAGGTGGAAAATATAAACATGCAAGTTTTGTAATTTTGCGCGTGTGAATGTACTCATCGTAATGTCGTTCCCAAACTATTTTTTTCATTCTTGAATGGTTTTTACCCTCTGAATTTGAAAGCTTTTCTTGCACTCCAAGTTCGTTTCCAAGTTTTGAAATGTGTGGGTCTTGACAGTTTGGTTCATGTTAATGAATGCTGTTGGTGGATGTCTAATGGTTTTGTGACTACACACCTAATAAAAAAATAAGCCATCTCCAGAAAATCAAACATGGATGACATGTGCCTTTTGGCCATTCAGGTTATGTTTTGAAATGGGACCATTTCTAGTTTGAAAAAAAGAAAAAGAAAATCGCATGGAAATAAGAGCAATATTTTATGCAAATATCTGTCGATAGGTATTCTGATATCGTCACGCAACCCTTCCCCAAACCTATCAATGTTGTCAGCACCCCACGCCCCTCTCCACAAATCTGACCACCAATCTCCCTGCTCGCTCCCACCCCATTTATTACTGCATCATCCCAACAGAGGCACTCAAAACTACAGCAACCACAGCAAATCACTTTAACTCACTTAAAGAAAAGTTTGAATATGAATGTCTCTCACAGTATATTCAAAAATGTTTGCCATAATAAAACTATTTATTAATTAATATAGCTTTAAAGAATTAACTGAAAAGTTCTGTAGTGGTACAAAAAGAATAATAATTCTACACACGTTGGTAGGTGTATTGGCGACTCGTAATGTTTCTTAGATATGAGTGTGTGAGTGTGTGTCACCCTGTGAAGGATTCCGGGTAGGCTCCAATCCCACCGGGACCCTGAACTGGATGAGCAGGTACAGAAAATGAATGAATGAATTATTTCTTTATCAAAAAAACACAATTGTGAATAGATTTAACTTCACTGCAGAGGATTTATGTATAATTTATGTATTTCTGTATCCTTTTCTTCAATTTGTCTCATGTTTTCTGTAACATAACATGCCCAGGGCATGGAGAAGTTACGTCATATCAACAGAAAGAAAAGCCATTTAAAAACTTTTCTGTGAACAGGTATGCTGTAAATATTTCCAAATCTGAATTATATCTTGGCAATGCAACATGAATAAGAAAGTGACAATACAACTGAATCCTGCTTTTGCTCATTTTTAACTTGCGGGTGAAAAAAAAAAGCATTGACAAATGTACAGCTTTGAGACTATCATGGAACATTGGGTAACGTGGATGGTGCAGGGCAGGTGTTTAGAAAATAAAAAGGGCACTAGCTGTACTAAATGTTGTTAATTTTCCTTGAATGTTCTGCTGCCATTTACTTTTTAAGCAATCTGGTGCACATGAACCAGAACCAGAGAAAGTGTGGTAGCCGCCTTGTAATCAGCCAGTCAGGAGAGTGCAGACTTCCCATAGTCTGATTCTAGTTTACGTGTACCAGGAAGTTTATTCTATTTCCATGACACATTTTGACACCACTTATATTTGTTAAATTGAACTCCAACCAAAGCCAAACCCACCATAACACATCTTCACACTCAACCCAACGGTTCCACATTCCCCTGACCCCCCACCCCCACCCCCTCACAGCACCATGCACCGCTAACTGTAATAATTATTCCTACTTGACCAGATTTCTTCATTTGTCACATTTAATCTCATATCACTGGGAAAGCAGACGTGACTAGTGACACTTGGTTCTGCCGTGATCATGCCAATTTGCAAAAACTCATCAGTAATAATAATAATCATCATCAAGGCTTTAAAAAAAGTTGACTAAGCTTTACACTGACTTTCTCGACTCATTCTGTTGTCCCTTAACATCATTAGCCTAATTCCTGTTGGTGCAGTGTTTAGGCACATATGCGCGTTAACTGCATGGGTTTGTCTGTATGAAGATGCAGGTAGCCCCTTTCTATCGTTAATTGACCACATGTGTCCCGGCTTTGAGCATAATTCATTGGTTCCGCATGGTACTGGCTATTAAAGCACTGCAGCTAGGAGCAAAAGGCCCTCAAACATTAAGGAGAGCTCTCACGGCCACAAGTTGCTTTATTAGAGAGAGAGAGAGAGAGAGAGAGAGAGAGAGAGAGAGAGAGAGAGAGAGAAACAGAGAGCAAGGGGACACTTTGCAGAGCGAGCTACCCCCAGCCATAAAAAAATATCAAAGTATTTCAACCTTTGCTTTTACAATGGGGCACCATAAATCTGACACACAGAAAGGTCGTGGATATTTGAATGTTAACGTCAAAATGGGGGCACCTGGGATTTTAGCCTTATTATCGGAATACGAAAGCATTTGATGGTAAACTGTTCAATTAAATGCTTCAGAAAGGTGCATCTGAAAGGAAAATATATTTGAGAATGTTGACAGGCATTATCTTGGGTATTTTAAAACGCAGCAAACATTAGAAATGACCCCTTTGAGAACTATAGAGCGGATCTTTCAAAGGCTTTAGTGCTGCTCACAGGCTCATGCGCTTCCTTCCCTTGGAGGTTAGCTTCTAGAGAAACTTTTAACTGTTAAACATTTGTATAGTGTGTAAGGTTTTTCAACTTTGCACAAAAGCCTCCGCACACTCACACATCTCGCTGATTTTAAACAACCCCATCCAAGAACCATTAACTCTGTGAAAGGTTTATAAGGATTCCAAATGTGCTTCTTCTATTGCAGGGCTCCAAAGCCCATTTATTTTAGAGTTTAAAAGCCGTATGACACAGAGGGACACACTCACACACATGTAAACCCTCCACAAGCTTGCACATGCTTATAACTATATGTAAATATACAAATGCGCACATATGTACTTCTCTATCTACCTATCTATCTATCTATCTATGTAACTTATGTAATATTGTTATACTTTAAATATTTTGCATCTCCCAAATTAGTCATTTTACAGGAGAAGGGGGAAAAATGAATGTAAAAAGATCCCAAGATTCCATTTTGGGGCATTTCTATTGGTTCATTCATCAATGAATTTGAAGGGGTGAAGGAAACATATATATATATATATATATATATATATATATATATATATATATATATATATATATATATAGCCATAGACATATGTATGTACATTCACATTCCTTGAACTCTACCGTCTTTGCACAATGCCCCTTCTGGGAGATGCTAACTGCATTTCATTGGCTACCTTTACTGACTAATCCAAATAAAGTTGAATCTATAACACATACATGTCCTAAAAAGTGTCCCTCACAAACACACACATTGTTTGATGCCAGGTTTAATTCCCCATGTTTGCACAAAATAAAGTGTCAGTGTTAAAAGCCCGTTAGAAGTTTAAAGAGCAACAATTTAAAGAATTGACTAAAGAATCTACTTTCAGGAGATTAAACCACCTTTCCAAAAAAAGTTCTGTAAAGAATGTTCCTTAAGGAAAACACTGTTATTCCTCTGTATGTGTGGCCCCTTTATTCAAAGGGTTCAAACACGTATGCATTGATTGAATGTCCCACAGACAAATTCTGTTGTTGTGCCAAAAAAATAAAAAAAAATTTAAAAATCTAAAGCAGAAAAGCAGCGCACTCTGTTCAACTGTCCTCAAGCGTGCTGGCCCTTGGGCCACTTTGGGTCCGAATGTGGTTAATTTATAATTTACCACCCAGAAAGGGCAAGACATGGAGTAATAAGACTGAAAAATAAGGGGAAAAGGGAAGTGGATGTATAATTGATAGGTGACATTCAAGGTGCGAGGGAGAAACTGGAGGCACGAGGAAAAGGAGTGAGGAGGAGGAAAAAGGAGAAGACCCAATCTCAGACAAAAGATAAGCTACAGAGTGGGGTGGGACACTCAGTGGTGTGCCTTTTGTTGTGGTGTGATTTATAAATTGCGCTGACCAAATTCCCTCGGTCTCTGTACTGCCCTCACGTTATTTTTTTTAAATATATATTAATTTATGAAAATGCACCTTATATATGCACCTTTTAACCAGGGTGAATGCACCGCTCCTCTAAAGAGTATTTAACGTGCACAACTGGACCCCAAGGCAGTTGACAGTTCTCAGGGTCCATTATTAACTTGTACCTTGATGAAATAAATGTAGAGCGAGTGCTTTATTTCTATCAGTTTAAGCGGATAAGGAAGGGGACTGGATGGGGCTGCTGGGATATGTTTTGTGCCTCAGGCAAGCCAGGAGGCAAGAAAACAGCCCATATGGAGCGAACAGAAACGCGCACACGCGCTCACGCAGGCGTGCGCAGACGAATACACTGTTCATCGATCGAGCTACAAGTTCAGCGCTCACGCGGAAACGGTCACGAGCACAGGTGCGCGCTCCAGATAGCGGTAGCCGCGCTACGTAACATAGATATGGCCATGGACTTCTAAAATACACCGGATTATGAGCTGCATTCTTGTGTGTGTGAGTGTGTGTGTGTATTATATTGCTGCGACCATCACAGTTATACGCGCGTAAATAAATAAAGTTGTATTTTTTTAGTTATAGCCTACTTTTTCTGACCCTGCTGTTGTTCAGATTAAAAAAAAACTCGAATAAAATTAATTTCAAATCTCTCATAAACGTCGCTTCAATGTGTACAGATTCGCGCCCAGTGCAGCGTGGGGGGTTAGGCCCTTTTTAACAGGTCGAAAAATATTACTTGGAGAATAGTGAGGGAAAGCATTTGAGATTGAAAACGTGGCTTAAAATTTCAGTCAAAAAAAAAAACAAATTTGAATTTCTGAAATTAAACAGTCACGTGACGAGATTTTTTTTTTTTCGGCGAAAAAACCTAAAGTAAGATTAAATGCGCCTCTCCGGATTCGTTCGTGTGCTCTCAGCCCTTTCTGCGCAGTTCAGCGGCCACAAAGGCGCAACAGAAACGGCGCAGGATGCGCGCTGATGTTCTAATGCAATACTCCTGCAATTTGCTAAGTGCAGCCCCCCGAAGTGCAAACGAGTTTAGCTTTATGTTTAGCTTGCAAATTCTCTCCACTCTTTTTTTCATGTTTCTTTTTTGCTGATAAATAATGAATGCGATTAAAAAAAAACTGGAGATCAATTGCAAGCTGAGGACTCATTTAGGCGCGCGTGCTCTGCAGATCTGGACATTCTGGATCACTTTGGCGAGATGTGGCGATGCACCTATCCCTTTCCCCTTCTAACACACCCTCTCACTTACTCTCCCTCACACACTCTCTCTCTCTCTCTCTCTCTCTCTCTCAGACAGGGAGATAGAGTGAGAGAGAGCGGTTCCCGTTGTGCGCGCATTAGTTACAGCCATATGGCTGTGGGACGGTTGATGATGTTTAAATCGGACACTGGGACGTGCGGGCGCGCGAAGGTGAGACGTACGCGCGCGCACACAATGGCGCGCAAACAAACTTCAGAATAGACTTCCGCTCTCTAGCTTCCGTTAAAAACTAGTTCAAAACTCTATACTTTAGCAATACAACAAACAACTAACAAACTCTCTCTCTCTCTCTCTCACACACACACACACACTCTTTCTCTCTGCTGATTAGATGTCTGCGCTGGATTGATCGAGCGCGACGCGAAACCTAATAAAGCAGCGCTTGAATGCTGAAGGTTGTGGTGAGGAAGAGGAGGGGGGCGCGTTAAAAGGTTAATTACAGAAACCAGCCCGAAATGGCCATCTGGATGGTCTCTCTCTCTCTCTCTCTCTCTCTCTCTCTCTCTCTCTCTCTCTCTCTCTCTCTCTAACTCGCACACACACTCAAAGTTTGTTTTCCTATATTTATGGGAAATTTCCTTTGACTTCTGTATCACAGAATAATTTTGGCGTATAAATCCTAAATATGTATTAACCAAAATATAATGATATAATAAGAATATTACTCTTACATAATACAAAATAATAAAAAAATCAAATCTGTTCACTTTATTTGAGAGCTCCTTTCTTTTATTCAGATATTCTAATTCCTATAGCATCTTTTAGGTCTTATCTACTTCATTCTTGGCCGCGAACACGCGTGGGTTTTGTCACTTTTTCTATATTTGTAGAAATTGTGGAGCCTTGTGGTTTATTCCACTCCGCGTCACTGTACTGAAATCAAACAGGTCCTATATCACACACGTGTCAATAAAAATAAAGCAACGTTTATCTTTATCTTTATTTTTCCATACTGAATCTTGATCAATCTTCTAAATCTATCAACAACAAAAATCTCAAATGCTGGTTTTACACGTGTAGGCTGGAGAAAACGCAGGAATACAGAGGAAGCGATTATTTAATAATTGTTTAGAAAATGCCATATTAATCTCTCTCACACACACACACACACACACACGCAGACACACACAACACGTTCTCAAGCCGTCGATTTTATTTACTCTTTTGAGACTTGTGTGATTGGTCTTACATTTAGTGCTAGTTCTTTCACTTTAAACCATATTTGATTCAAACTGAAATGACTATATCATGCATTGCATGCTGCGAACTATTATTATTATTTATTATTATTATTACTACTACTATTTCAAATCTATTTTACTGAACAGTCAGATCTTATTCGTTTATTGGATTTAGAAGATTGGTTTGAACATCTGGACAGTTGTGACCCAGTTGGGGTCTGGTCGTGTGGATCACGTTCGCCACTAGTTGAAAACCACCGAGGTAGGGAAATAAATCTGAGTTCCAAAAACAGTCGGGAAGGGGAGTCTTTAAGTTCTGGAATGAAGATGAAGAGAAACTGCTCTCCTTTCAGTCTCTCTCTCCCTCTCTCGCTCTCTCTCTCTCCCGCTGACATTGCTGGAGGAGCATGGGAACACTAATGCATCTGTCATGATAACAAGCTAAGAATAACATCTCGACACCGAGCAGAGGCGAGAGAAGTCAGGCCGAGGTGATTCATCGCCTGCATTGATTTAGCCTATTTAAGCACCAACAAACACACGACCAACACCACAGCGCTGGGCTTTAGCTGATCATTAAAAAAAGAAACGAGAGAGAGAGAAAGAGAGAGAGAGAGAGAGAGAGAGAGAGAGTTCTCTGCAAAATGCAACAGATCACGTGTGAACACCCAGAAGTTTTCAGTTCGAAAAAGTGGCATGTGTATGTCTTGTTTTGTTCAGAGGACAGCCCTGCGAGCTCCATCCTTTAGATTACAATTTCCAAAGTGCGTGGCTTAACATTTCCTGTTTGTTTATTTCTGAACGGGATCTTCGCGGTTCGTCTTAAAGTTAGCGACCACTGCCAATGTTTTGTTTGTTTGACCGGATGCACTCTGCGGTAAAGGTCAACGCTAGGTGAACTGCGCGCGCATTTTTCATCACGTTCATAAACCGCACCGTGTCATTCTACTTTGGTGGCCGGGGCTGGTGTTTATTCGAAGTGCTAAACACTGTGAGGGGAAACTTCTGGAGGAAACTACTGGAGATATTTTGAAGTTCTCCTAAAGTGACCAAAAGAGAATTAACTCGGCGGGGGATTGGTAAAACTAAGGTCAGATTAAACCACTTTCTTTAAATGGACCGGTGGACCAACTGCGTGTGACAGCGATATTCCAGAGCAAAAGTTATTGTAGTGTGTTCAAACGAAATACAGAGCCTCCACAGAACGCACAACACGTTTTAACCGCACTCCAATAACGAAGACAACACATAAAACATAAGGGCTCTGAAATGTGACGTGGGAAAATGCCGAAATGCGATTCTTGACCGACATCTCATTTGTATTATACTGTCATTTTGTTAAACACCGTATTCAGCGTATTCCCTGTTCTGACTGAAGGCTTGAAAGCTGGACCCCGCGTGCTGGCCTGCCAGTCGTGGATTTGTTTTCCTGCACACTGCACGTGCTTGTTTGTGATTGGACTGACTCCATCCAACAGAAACTTTTTCCAACTTGGAACAACCGGGTTGAGAGTACGGCCAGTATTTCAGCGTACAGATGTTCAGGCTTTCGAAACTTGATTTGTATTAAAAAGAGCTCATCGTCCTGCCATACCTCTAGCCTTCAACACGACTTCTTAAACTTCCCCACAAGTCTCGGGGGTGTGCGCTGCTGCGAACGAGAGGAAAGTGTGATACAAGAAAGTTTCACACGATGTTTTTTTTCAGTTGAAAGCGTTATATGCTTAACGCTTGCATAACGTAGCCCACATACAAGAGAAATGTGTGAAGATCACTGAAAACACATGACCGGCCTCGGGAAGGCTAAACTTGTAGCGTATTTCAAGCGCAGGAGCGAGCAGTGTGGCTCGTACACGAGTGGGTGCCTAGAGGGGTAAGTCGTGTGTGTGTGTGAGACAGAGTGGAGAAACAAACTTGCCTAGCGTTGGTGCAGTCGTTGTAGAGCGCCTCGAAGTCTTTTCGGCTGATGAGCTTGCAGCGGTTGACGCCGGGCTGGATAGCGCCGAGTCCGCGGAGGATGCGGACCTGCTCCACCGTGCACACCACGGGGCAAATATCCAGCCGCTTCAGCTTGGTGTACACCGTGTGCAGCCCTCCCACCAGGTGCTTGAGGAAGAGGTCGAATACCTGCGGCAGGCAGATGAGCTCCTGGCCGTCTACGGTGAACGAGGCCACTTTGACCCCGTGCACCTCCACCATTTTGCACTCGTTGTTGCTGCTGCCGGCGCCGCCGCTGTTGTTGCCGCCGCCGCCTCCTCCTCCTCCTCCGCCGCCGCTGATGAAGGAGCTGATGATGCTGCTGGTTAAGCGCGGGGACTCGGCCGGGCTCGAGTACAGCGGGTCGGGCCGGAACAAGCTGCCCGCGCCGGGGGTCGAAGTCGGAGAGAGCACCGGCGGAGTCGCTGATACGGCCATACTTCTGTCTTGAACTTTCCTCTCTTTCTTTCTGCTTGCCTCGTGTTCTACTGCCCCTCTTTCTCTCTCTCTCCCTCACACGCTCTCTCTCTCTCTCTCTCTCTCTCTCTCTCTCTCTCTCTCTCTCTCTCTCTCTCTCTTCACTGCTTGCACGCTTTCTTCACTCGGCGCTTATCATGCGATCGTGCGGAAGGCTCGTAGTGAAGCCGCCAATGGGCAACTACGTTCCTCGCGAGCGGGACGCTTACAATGAAGAGCGTAGTGCGCAGCGTTTCAATCAGCCAGCCCCCCTCACCGCGGAGTGACGCCTCTGTCCGCCAACGAGAAGCCCAGGCCGTCCTATTGGCGCTCCGCCTGCGCGAGCGAGGGGGCTTTTGTTGTTATCATCGCTCAGAGGGACATAAGTTTAAGAATACGATTCACTGCAAGCCTGGCAATCAGTTTAATCGGCAGTAAATACGGTGAGAGGATATTCATTATCTATTCACGTTTGTTGACAAAATATTATAAACATCTACTCATTTAATCATTATATTTATAATGAAATGATTCTGAATAGAAAAGAACTCAAAGAGTATTGCAGGGGAACTTCTAGTGCCTGTAGGTTTACAATTACTATTCGTATGCCTAATATTTTCAGGCATTTAATTTGATTTTCAAGTTACGTATAAACAAATGTTACTTTGGATTTTGACCAGACTCTTCATTTGTCCACAAAAGAGTGTCTCAGCACTCTGCAGATGGAATAATTTAAAGTAAATAGCATCATAATGACTTTTTATATGTTAACAAATATATATCCTGTCACTTCTCAGAATATACACTTTAAAAAACAAATCCGTAAAATGTAGGTAAAACCTGGCAGCTGTGGTTGCCAGATTTTCACTGTAAAATATACAGGTTTTTGGCAATCAGAAATTTTACATTTAAGAACTGTTTTGTTTACAGTACTTTTCTGTTAAAAAACAGAAATACACTGTAAAAAAGCCCTAGTATTTACATAAAAATAACAAACAAGCATTGTTTTGCCATAAAATCAACATGTAAATTGTGTGATAAATCAGAGAACGGACACTGAGATATAGCCATGCTGCATCCTAGTTGAAAGGAGCAAAGAAATGTGTAGTATCTGGGTGCCACCCTCCAGCACTTGGGGCACAGGCTGATGGTGAACACACACATCTCACAACATGCACAGAAACACAAACACACACACACATATACACAAAATAATCACCCCAATGCAACCCAAAATCAGAAAGTCTCAAAGACAGAAATATACAAAGAGACTCTGAAAATCACACCGGAAAATATGGAGCAGCAAGTCATGCTGGGATGTCCTGAATGAATCTCAGCTCCTCCCATTCAATTGGCCACTTGTACCGCCCATAATGGTTTGTGCATTTAACAGAGAAATAATGTATTTTTTACAGTAAAGAGATGTAACAATTAGTATTTTGGCTGATACAAGTATTTTACAGAAACTGTTTTCAACCTTTTTGGAGTTTACAGTCATTTACTGTCATTGTTTTACAGTTTTTCACTGTAAAATTCACAGATATTTTTTACAGTGTACCCTATGATCCATCTCTGTGGATATTAAATTATATAAATATCTAGACATTTAATTCCACAAGATACCAACGTTTGCTCATTTGTAAGGGTGCTCAGTCCTAGCTTAAAACACACTACACATGTTGTATGTGTGTTACATATTGTTGTCATCATGGATGTCCTATACATTTGTGGCCATAAATAGTGCCATCTTTGCACTTCTTTCAGAAAATACACCACTTCCGGAACTTTACTGCAATTACACATGCCTTGGTATTCATATGTATTCCATTGTGTGCGCCAGAACAACACTAAAATCTGAACAACAGTGAAACCTGATACCATTCCACACATAACTTCAGGAATGGATGTGGCAAAGTTATCTGCATTTTATAAATTGTCATAAATAATTGGATTTCAATGATGTGACACTCCTTTAACTTGTATCTAAGCTCACTTGTGGTAAGTGCAGGTCCTAACAATATAGAACTCACTTTTGCAAACAGTGCAAAATAACACTAGGTAACTAGGTAAAAATTAGTTTTCATATTTTAAGATTTTATATTTGCTCTGGGTTCCCCCTACGGAATGTAATTCATTTTTGCAGCATGGTCCTGAAATCAAGGGTAAGGTGGAAGCAGGGGGTGGTTTCCTCCCTACCTCCAAAAGTTATGTAGTGCATCTTCTGCAGTTCCGAGCCCAGGCGACAGAGGCTCTTTTCTCCCTATTACAGATCAGTGAAACATCACAACAAAACTGTACCTGTTCAAATGGTAATTTAAGGTAAAATACTAACTAGTTTTCCATTAAATACAGAAAAGTAGATTCAACCTTTGTGCCTGTGTACCACTGAGCAATGAGAAAAGATAGAAAAAGCAAAGAATTGTCTGTCTGTCAATGTATGATCCAAAACTCTGGAAAAGCACATCCTCAATGCTACAAGTTTGCCTCCAGATTTCTTAACGTTCCTGTGTCCACTGTGTGCAAGTCATTAAAAAGTTCACAGCCCATAACACTGTAGCTGATTCCTTTGACATAGAAGAGAAAAACGGACTGAAGATTGCAACAAAATATTGTCAAAGAAGCTAAATCAACTTACAACAAATTCAAGGTGACCTGCAGACAGACGGTACAAGAATCCACACACTATCCTTCGCCATCTGAATGAAGTGGGACATTATGGTGTCCCAGGAGGACCCCAATGCTGACATGGAGACATAAATAAAGCTATACTGAACTTCGTCAGAACTTAGCTGAGTAACCCCCAGTCCTTCTGGAAGTCCTGCAGAGAAATGAGAATGAAATAGAGCTTTTTGGGAAAGCACATAAGAGCATATAAGAACAATCCCTACACTCAAACTACATGGTGGAGGTTCACAGATGTTTGGGCTTGCTCTGCTGCTTCTGGCACTGGATGCCTTAACATTGTGCATGACATCATGAAATCTAAAGACAGACGGGCCTACCATCAGAACTGATCTCTATCAGAGGTCATGAGTTTTCCAGCAGGACAGTAACCCAAAGCATACTTCCAAAAGCACTCAGCAATGGTTTAAGACAACACTCTGAAGTGAGTCCATAATGAAACCTCATAAACCACCTGTGGAGAGATCTCAGAACAGCAGTTGGGAGATGGCACCCTTCTCATAATGAGGGGCAGACGTGGCCTGGTGGTTAGTGAACAGGGCTTTTAACCGGAAGGTTGCTGGATCAATACCCAGAGCCGGCAGGTCATGACTGCAGTGCCCTTAAGCAAGGCACCTAACCCCCACTGCTCTGGGCATGTGTTTTCGCTGCCCCCTGTTGTTTACTGTTGTGTGCAAATGTGTGTTTTACTGCACGGATTGGGTTAAATGCGGAGAACAAATTCCTCTATGTGCAAGCACAGTGGCCAATGAAGTGATTCTGATTCTGAATCTAATCTCAGGGACATGGAACAGCATTTTCAAAAATTCCAGAAGGGTCTAAGAACCGGATTCCTACAAGAAGTGACTGATGGTAAATATAGATTCCAAAAGGTGTCTATGTTAATTTAAGAGTGCCAAACATTTTGTCCATTTTGTTGCATTTCTGGGATTCTGTGTGGAATTCAATCAAATTTGACTATTTTTCTCAGGCTTTAAACATGAGTTTTAAAAAGTGGTTCATGGATAACTGGTGCATTTTCTGAAATAAATGAAGGGGTGCCAGTAATTTTGACCCGATTATGAGTTCAGATAATCATGTCATTTTTTCAATGTAAAAAATAATACAGGAGATCAGATATTTACTGACAGCTTTGGAACACTAAATGACACCCTCCTTGATACAAACAATCACTGAAAGCAATTGTTATGTATTGCAGCATATTACAGGGATAATGATATTTATTTAGCTTACAATTGTAGCTATTCCTTCATTATCTGTAACCGCTTATCCAGTTCAGGGTCGCGATGGGTTCAGAGCCTACCTGGAAACATTGGGCGCAAGGCAGGGCGCTGGAGGGGGCGCTAGTCCTTCACAGGGCAACACAGACACACACACATTCACTCACACACTCACACCTACGGACACTTTTGAGTCGCCAATCCACCTACCAACGTGTGTTTTTGGACTGTGGGAGGAAGCACCCAGAGGAAACCCACACAGACATGGGGAGAACACACCAACTCCTCACAGACAGGCACCCGGAGCGTGAATCAAACCCACAACCTCCAGGCCCCTGGAGCTGTGTGACTGCGACACTACCTGCTGCACCACCGTGCCACCCCAATTGTAATAAAAAAAAATTTACTTCAGAAGATGTTTCCTCAACATTTGTTAACTTTCAAGTCTGTTTGAGTGCTCAAAACTGGTCTAATGTGTTTACAAAGCCCTGCTGCCTGTAAATGAATGAAAAAACTCTCTCTCTCTCTCTCTCCCTCTCTCTCTCTCTCTCTCTCTCTCTCTGCTCATGGTAGAGGAATCTGGAGTTGTTTTGGACCATGGACATAACGCTAAACATTGAAACACACGACACAAAATGAGATTAATATATTCCTTCTCCATATGTGGGTAATATTGACTTATTTCTTCTGTTTTAGATCACTTAAGGTGGAAATGTCTCCAAACTCGGGAGACAGCTAACTGCATTACCAAAAATGCTACAAAACTAAACAAATGAATTTCTGTGATAATTCAAAGAGTGAATAAATGCTTACAAACAAGTTAAACTTGGGGGGGTAGGTACATGAGCTTTGCCTTACATAAACAAGGACTACTGACGTGCAGACTGAACAATTAAATGTGTACAGAGAAGGTTATCGACCAATAACGGTAGCTCTACAGTCAGACCGTCCAATCAGAAGATTTTAGGCTACTTCACCACGCCCCCTTCTCACTCAAGCGAACCAAACGGAGTAGGGGAGTTTGTAAACGAAACGCTTCTCGAAGTTCTATGTAAACTCTAGAAAAACAAAATCCCGGACGCTTGTGAAATTCCGCCCGGACATTTTTTTAAGTCTAAAAAAGAGGTCATGTCCGGGTAAAAGAGGACGTCTGGTCACCCTACTTTAACCCTTAAACGTGACCGTTTTAAAGGAACTGTGCTTGAAATATTTTCATTTGATGCCCTGGATTTCCATATAGAACCTGAAAAACTAAGCAGCCCACAGACACATAGAAAGCTATTATCTGTTATTATTTTAAGTAGGCTGTTGTTTACCTTTAACCATTTTATTTGCATCCAACTGAATGTACAGTTTTGTGCAAAAGTTTTAGGCACCATAATTTTTTACTACAAATTCTGTTATACATATTTATTTTATGAATTCTGCGTTATTGAGTCAGTACAATAACATTTTAGATTTACTTTACCAATAATAATAATAATGTTATAAAAAATAGCAATTGTATGTCTTTAAAGAAAGCAGCTTATTCAAATTGAAGTTACTTTAAATTAAAAAAAAAAACATAATGAAGGCTCCTGAGTTTTTGCATGAAAAAAAGAAGTGTGACAATCCAACTTCTTAAAAGAACTGTGGCAGATTCTTCAGACACTCAGTTAAATTACCATCTAATTTCTTTATAAAAATATAAAGTGTACCTAGAACTAATATTTAAGAAGAAGAAGAAGAAAGCAAATGGTCATCACATATAATACTGAATCTCTTTCGTTTGTTAATGTTTATTGCACATTGTTGTCTTTTTCTTTCAAGTAATAAAGAGGTAATTCCATGTGTCATGCTTTTGTCAAATTGCCACAAAGATCAAACACAAAAGCAGGATTCTCTAAACACCTTGTTTAAAAAGCCATGTTCAGAATTACAGGTTTTGGAGCCTGTTCTTTTTAGAATAAGCCACAGCTCAGTTCAGTGCAAGAACTCTCTGCAAGGAGCTCTGTATTTTAGCCCTTTTCACATGGTTCTCTTAATAGACATGGAAATATTTATTCAGTAAACTGATTTCTTGGGCCACGTGCTTGTTTTGCTAGGAGTGCAGTACAAAATCAGAAAGGCTCATTTTATCTCATGTTTAGTGACTTAGGCAGACCAACTGAATGGGTTGTTTTATTTCACATTTTGTGGGTTTGTATGCACTCCAGATCCTTAAATGAATGTGCTGAAAAAAGTTTATGTGAGTTAAGTGATTTCATGTAATATGCCCCCTTTAATAGCAGCACAAAACCTTTGAACATGTCTGTAATAGACATCACGAGTCATTATCTCATCATCGCAGTGACAAAAACATATTACACATTTCAAATAATCAACCAATATTGAGTTTTCATAGATCGTTTTGCTTGCTAATTAGCGATATGTTAGTTAGGCTCTACAGATTAAGCGGTTACAGATAATGAATGAATGAATGAGTAGGTCCTGGGGATATGAATGGGATATGAAATGTGTACTGTGTTATGAACTTTTGAAACCAGGTTACTTGTTACTGCTGATCACTACAAACAACGATTGCAACTGAACCACTAAGCCTCATGTTACTAAGACGAACAAGAAAATGTTATTGACACTTGTTTGGAAGTTCTGGAGCACATTGCATACAGTACAGACATAAAATAGTCTATAAAATAAACTACAGACAATAAAAGTTCTTGATGTACACATCAAAATATTTGAAGAAGTGTGGAAATTGATGTGCCAATGACTTCATGATGTCAAAAAACTCTATTTTCTCCACTGCTGCCTTAAAGTTTGCAAAATGTGATAATGAGATAACAACTGAAATAAAATATATGGTTGTTTTCTAATGTTTAAAAAACTTCGAATTCAACTATTTATCAAAAAAAATGAATTCAAACTATGAGACGTAATGTATGTATCTAATAATTTGCATTTGAAATTAGTTGTAGTCAGCTAGTTAACATTTATTCAGATTACAAGACAAAAGGTAGTTATCCAATATCTTATCCAAGATTTTAACTAGCCATTATATAACATTCATTTAAAATACAACATTTTAGCTTTGTCCACGTATTTTTATATTATCCCCAATATATTACCAGTGTTGTTTGTTTTTTTGTTTTGTTTTGTTTTGTTTTTTTTTTTATATATATTTTTGGTTCAGCCTTTTTTTCTCTCTCTCGTTTGTGTGTTGATAGGTGGTCTTTAATATCTTGATCATCTGACACTGCCATGGCAACTTGCAACTCCTGCATGTTTCCCAAGGCCCCACAAGGGGGCCTCTGAAAAAGCCTGGAAAATCGTACCAGTCATGGTCATCATCTCACCTTCCCTTACTGCCAAAGAATAGCTTCTCTACATAAAATTAAGGGAAAAGTTTCTGTGTTGCTTTGTGGCCTTGTTGACATGGGAGCCCTGAGCTGGTGCTTATCGTTTATGGCCAGATATGGGACTGTTTATAGAGAACATCTATGCAGCTCGGTATGCGTTAGTCAACTTAATGACTAAAATAAATCCTCCATTCACTGTCCAAACAACCACAGAAGAACCTCATCAATAACTTCAAAATAAAAATTCTTTGATTCTTATGATGGGTTCATTTGATAAAAAAAAATGTTTGTAAATCATTTTTATTCAGACGTTTTTTGTAATCTTTTAAAAGTCTTATGTCAGGTGTAAATCTACTAAAAGTTGCACTATCTGACATTTGGCCAGAGGTCACACTAGAGCACCAGAATCTCAGATCCAAATAAATATTTCTTATTTATCCACACCCTTCCCTTCATTCTCACCTACACAAAGCTTTGTGGGCAGCCACTGTCTTGCCTCTTGGGGAGGGCAAATCAAATGTGGAGACGGCCAAAGTTTCCACAGGAATAAAGTGCACACATGGTTGTCCTGGGAATTTAAAAAAAGGGTCTCACAACAGCATAACACAACAGGTGTGTGACTTATTTTCTGCTCAGAACAAATAACTCCACTATATCTTTAAAATGAAATTAATTATCTGCTCCTAAAAACACTCCAAGCATGGAAAAAAAACATTCATTTTCTGTGAGTCAGTTTATTGTGATGTCACAGTAAGTACATTTGCATAGAGCCACCCTGGCAATTCCCCTCAACTGTAAACATGAGATGGGTGGGACCCATCAAAAGTGACAAAAAAGTGACATAGCACTGGGCGGCACAGGGACCTGGAGGTTGTGGGTTCGATTCCCGCTCCGGGTGACTGACTGTGAAGAGTTTGGTGTATTACCCTCCTGTCAGTGTGGGTTTCCTCCGGGTGCTCCGGTTTCCTCCCACAGTTGAGAAACACACGTTGGTAGGTGGATTGGCGACTCAAAAGTGTCCGTAGGTATGAGCATGTGAGTGAATGTGTGCGTGTGTGTGTTGCCCTGTGAAGGACTGGCGCCCCCTCCAGGGTGTATTCCCGCCTTGCGCCCAATGATTACAGGTAGGCTCTGGATGCACTGCGACCCTGAACTGGATAAGGGTTACAGATAATGAATGAATGAATGATTGACAGAGCCCGTAAATGGCTCATTCTGAAAGAGACTGAAACTGGCAAGTATAGAGCTGGTGAAATCTCTCTTTATGAACATGTTTTGTATAACCCATAGACCTATTCTAACATAAAAAAGAGGTATAATATGTCCCCTTTAAAATATCAGATAGTGCACCTTTAATAGTTGATTTAATAACAAAGGGTGGTCTCATTCTTTAGCAGAGTAATATACAGATTTATAAATCTATAAATCATTTTACATAATATCATTACTAATAGAATATAGTGTGAAATGAGTTAATTATTTAACTGAATATTGGATTGAACATAGCCAGCATTTGTGGAGTACCTCCTTTAAGCACTCCTATAAAATATTTGTGATTTAGACCTTCTATGTAGGTCTGTCTGCTTAGTCAATCAAGAGTCTCTTACAAATGAGAATCTTTATATAGGATCCAAAAAGTTGCTGTAAAAGTAATATAGGAATCATTCCTAACCTTTGAGCTCTAGCAACTTCTTGGGGAAGATTAATATTGTAATGAGTACCTAAATGCCATGCAAATTTCTGCCAAGTACCTGCTGAAATTAAAAAGCCAAGTGGCAATCTGGAAAATTAGACACATTTTTTACCTGGGTTTCAATTGCACCTTGCCCTCTTTATCTCATATTTAATCTTAATGGTTGGCTGATTACCATACCTGGCCCTGCAGGAAAACATATGCGTTGCCTCCTCCACCCACTCCTCCAGCACCGCCCTAAAGTTTCCCTATCCATATGTAGTCCTCTCCTATGCATATTAAGTGGGGTTTTTATATATGTGCCAGTAGTCATTCTCATTTTAGGTTTAAGTGGCACTGTAAAATATTTTTAGAATTCATCTTCACCATAAATTCATTTCACATTCTGGTCATTTAGCATTTATGAAATTGCTGACAGTATCCATGGTAATGTGTAATATATTTGTGGCTCAACAGTAGTTTAGGGCCCATCAATGTGAGGAGGTTTAGCTGTAAAACCATAAACTAATAGGTAGACATGTAAAATAATCGCAGCCTTTAAGGCTAAACTAATCCACCAAGAATTAGTTTTGTTTTTTTAATGTTTCTTTGTGAACAAGGGGAGAGTCAACTGGATATTTAGAGTGTTGAGGGAGTGAGGATTGAAAGGTGGAGATAGTGTGAAAGGAGTGACAATGTAAGAAAGGGACACGATGAGGGAATGCTTGGCACCTTTATTACACATTCATTTTAATGTTACACTACTGTAAAATATTACATCAAGGCCAAGCACAGATCACCATCTCCATTTGATATAATGAAATGTTTCTTTATTAATGTACACCTTACACAAATCAATAACAACTATAAATTACCACTGATTGTAATTGAATGTTTTTCTAATTTCACTGTCACTCATGATAAATATTCATTCCCATTACCGTGTTTTAAATTCATTACACTTTTCGCATCGTTTTCGCTCTGTGAAATGTTACATACATCAGCAGTCAAGCAATCCATTTGGACTGTGACACCTGCCAAAAAGCACTGCTGGACTCTTCATTTAAGGTAAAATATTGCCGTTTAATACTACTTAAGAATGGACAAGCTTGTTACTTGAGTATGCTCGGTGTACTTAATTCGTCCGAGAAAGCCACTGCAGATGATTTAATAACACTCAATTTGCTTTTGCTGCCAAAGAAGGGGTGACTTGGCCCTCTGAGTAAGAACTACTACTGGTGCTGCACTGTCCATCAATGAGAATTAGACCAAAAGTCTGACAGACAGAGGTTAACCGTTTTAGCCACCTCCACACAAAATGTGTCATTTCATTTTTCATCTTATTCATTTGTGCTGTGGTCAGCGTGATAGAGACTTATGATAACGACGAGTGTTACATATGAGATGGCTGTTTTCTCATGGTTTGCTATGTTACAAATAGCCAAGCTCTCTTTCAAGGTGACCTGGTTTCTCTAATAGGACTGACTTGGTCCTAATCATGTGACTCTATGAAATAAAATGTCAGCTAGTGTTATTGATAATAACATCAGCTATGCAAGCAATCCTGTGTGACTCTGGTTGACTGAGGGGTCTGTAAATGTGTTTACCGTTGTTGATATAAATTCACCAACCCCAGCTCTGTGAGTAGTTTGTGTGTTTAAGCACGGTTGCGCTTTGATAACTAATCTCGGATTTAATTTACGTTTATGGCGAGATTTATAACACAATAATGTCCTCATGGATGTTTCATTTGGAGTGTTTATGGGGGCCCTGACAGATGGTGTCATTATGCATCACTCTGCCACTGCTCACCTCTTCCCACCAAAGATGGCTGCCCTCAAAAAGAGTTGATTGAGAAACGAAATGAACTGTGAAGTCTCCTTGAATTCCACTTCAAAGTTTCAGCTAAGTTCAGGGAAAAACTCAACTACTGTGTGTGACGATTGGTGACTGAATGAGAGCCAATACTTTGAACAAATCCTGTGTGAAAAAAAAAAAAAAAACACAGCGTGCCTCTTTTCCTACCTCATATTTTTCTGATTGTTGATGTGCTTTTATGAATAAAATGGTCAGATTTTAGAATATCAATTTAGCTGTGTAAATAAACACATTCTCATTCAACATGGGGATGCCTGTCAAGTTCTTGTATAGTTCTATTTGAATGGTGGAACCAAAAGAGCCTGGCTTTGGAGACTTTTTCACTCTGCACACGCAGAAGAAGTAGAAGGGAGTGAAAAACTACACTAGAAATAGTCTCCTAACAGAGGAGCCACGAGTGAGGGCTCTATCTCCATCAGTTCTTAGAAGCATGGATCAAAGCCGAGGGAACTCACAGAAGACTATGGCTAAAGGTGTGGACACTTGGAAGATAAAGACAGCTTGATTCTTACAGAAAGCACTGCGGCGCTTGTTGCCTTGAAGCTGCTTTCAAACCTGGCCAGGAAGAACTGCTTCTGAACATGCGTGGCGATGGCAGGCGATGAAAACTTCTCACAAAACCGTTTCAGTGTGCACAGGTTTTGCTTTTTATTCCTTCCTCTGAAAAAAAGGGGTTGTATCCCCTAGAGAATGAGCCAGTGACATGAAGACACCCTTCCATCGCAAATGCTGAGGCAAACTCTCTTGTTTAAAGCATCCCTGGTGCTTTAGATATGAGAGAATGAGGGAGCAAGCAAGAAAAGGGGTGGGAGGAGGGAGTGGGGTGGGGGAAAGAAACTCTCTCATTGTAAGCCATCTGTCTTGTTTGCCAGTGTTGTTTTAAGTATGGACAAGATGAGCTTTAAAAAAGCAGACTAAAGGAGATCAAATGTCGCCCATCGAATTTTACTTAAATGAATAAACACCTGTCTGCATTTTGGCTCAAGAAAGGAGAATGGACGAGTAAGGCTGTGATGTCAAGAAGTAGAGAGACTATGAAAAATGGGGCCATAGGTTACTGTAGTGCATCTTTCCATTTAAGAAATTGCCTTCTTTTTCTTCTTTATTTTCCCTCTAATAATTTTACTCCAGAAAAAAACTTGAGTGCTTGACAATATGCATGACAAACTTAAAATGACATTTGACATTTTCCTTCATTCTTAAAGGGAACATCTATGATTGTGTGGAAATGCAGTTCTCTCTGGTTGTTTACATTTAGAAACTTGGTGTGTTTGAGTGGGGAAAATGAATGTTTGTACATGGCTTAAGCTGAGAAAGAGAAAGAGAGAGAGAAAGAGAGAGAGAGAGAGAGAGAGAGAGAGAGAGAGAGAGAGAGAGAGAGAGGTAGAGCCTACCGGACCGAGATAGTTTGTTTTTTTACTCAATTACAGACACTTCGCACACACAGACAGACTGGAGAGCTAGCAAATGGTGAGGAAACATATTCTGAATTTTATAAAAATGTTTTTTGAATACAATCATGTATGTTGACTTTTAAAAAGATTAATTTCCCCAAAAACCTTTAATAAAGCTATAAAAGTAAGAGTAGGAACTGGAAGGTAGAGAGTGAAAGAAAGTGATCATTATATAGCAGATATGTTAAACTCAGGAAATACATACAAAATATCTTTTAAAAACGTGATAAACCTGCTTTTATAATCATTTTACAAATTACAATTAAACATTTCATTCATATTTAAACCGTCCATGTCAGTGAACACACAAACACAAAACACACACACACACACTCGTGCAGTAGAGGAAGTGAAAATGCACGCACACACACACACACACATGGAATGGTAGGCAGCCATCTCCTGCACTCCTTCACTCCCATGCCCTTAAAATTTCTGCCAGCCATGGGGATCAAATCAGTCCCAAGCCCAATTCTCTAAATATTAAGCCACGCGGCTGCCCCTGAGCATATTACTGCAAATTGCATATTATTTAGCAGAAATAAGTTTATGCCAAATTTTGGGCAATTTCTGGTTTTATATTTTTTCCAAAATGTTAAATTCAACAAATCAATATTAATTCTTGATTCAAATATGCATACATTTTCTGTATAGAGTACCCAGGTAACATTTTATATAACACCCCGCGTCTTAACGTGTACTTACCCAGCACATACAGTGTATCTTTATGTGTTTTATAGTGTAGTGTATTTACCCAGTACTTACAGTGTACATTCCATAACTTGCTTATATGTGTCAGTACATCTAAAACACTTACCAGCCCAGGTTTTAAAGGTGAATTTACCTCGTATTTACAGCGTGCCGTCCCATAACTTACAGATTAACTTTTTATATAAATCAGTATATATAAAATACTTACAGGTTCTACTCTGGTACTAATTGGGGACTATGGGAGTAATTTTCGATATTTACCATGTATTCAGCGAGCAGGCTTCATTCACATTTTAGGGATTTATTATACTTCTAATAAATCTTGTAATTCATTGGTTCTGAGTAACATGATGAGCATTGGCTATGTACTTTTGAAAAAGCAGCTCATAACAGAATGAGTTGAAAGAAAACTTACCTCTCATGTGCACAGCTATGGAAGGCTTGTAATGTCATCATAGGACAAAAAAAATGAATCTGAATGCAATGATATAAATAATAGATAGATAGATAGATAGATAGATAGATAGATAGATAGATAGATAGATATGATTTAATGACACAAGACATGAAAAGTTTTATACAAATGTTTTTGTTCAATAAAAATGCTGCTTTCCCCTTTTGATCGCACTTTAAATTAGAGCCCGCTATTTATTAGGTAAGTACAGAGTAAGTACCTGTTAAGTACGCCATGAGATAAAATAAGTTCTAAGTAAGTAAAGGGTATGTTACTAGAGATATGTGTTTAGTACTGCATATCTTACAGACATTTTACAAATAAGGCACATAACTACTTTCTGAATTCATTGTACTTCTAAGCATAATTATAGATTATAAAATTGAATTAAAAGTATGACTGTTTATGAAAGTGACAATTAATGTCATTTTTTTATAAATAAGGAATACATACATAAGTAACTCTGTATTTACTCTGTACTAACCCAGTAATTACAGATCTGTAATTTAAAGTGTTACTCTAATAAATAAATAAATAAACTACAAAATTAGTTTATTACTTGTTTTTGAATGTTCCTAAAACCAAGCACCTTAACATTTTATCAACCAAGTAATCTGTACTTGATAAAGGAACAGTGCATCGCTGGAACTAGATATTTATTACTGACTTACATTTACAAGGGTCTGACTGATAAAACGGTGCTGTAACTAATTCACAGCCTCGTTTATTTTGAGTAACACCTCGCTCTGGTGTTCTGGCTTTAATAATCTGAAGATTTTGTCAGTTTTTGTGTAAAGTTAAACAAAAATCTGTGCAGATGTAATTGACTCATCAAAAAGTCAGTAATGGTGAGATGGGTCAGTGTAACATACACTCACAGACATATTCTCCAAGCATAAAGAAGAGACTATGATAAATATTACCTCAGCAACGTTAAACACATTTCTGTTCAAGGCTCCAGTTAAACACTGAGCTGCTCACCGCGGTGGATGGTGGACCTATAGCGCTGAAGCGGCACGACCGTGTCCCAATTCAACTCTCAACACTCTGACTCCTTGAACACTTGAACACGCATTGTTTTAGGTCCCAAGAAGAGCCCTTGTCCAGGGAAAAGAGGACCTCTGGTCACTGCCGAACGGTTCCAAATTTAGTTCACGAATTGAAATGTGAAATATGGCTGAACTAACAACAGACGGTATAGTGTTGTATTGGTGTAGTGATGCTACATTAAGTTCTCTCTGTGAAATACAGCTGAATTAACAGTTCAACAGTAGTCAGTCGGTCAGTAAACGCATATGCCTCTTCTAGGCTGGTCTGGCAAACATCGTGTTGAGAGGAGGTATGGCACAACTCAGTAATTTTTGGGCTGAAAATGTATTATATGTTCTAATTGTCGACAGAAAACACCTTAATCCAATATTTTCCAATATCTAGTTATAAACTGAGTATGTTTCATGCAATTAAAACATTGTTTTGTTTTCAATATGTTTTCTCTTACTCGCGATTGAGAGCAAAGTGAGTTAAGATGGAACGTAAATTATGAAGCGAGATTACAGGTACTGATTGTTTATAGAACATTGTTTTATGTTCTTTGTTGAATATAACTAGCTTAAATTGGTACTAGAGTATATTTGGTTTAACTGTCTTTTATGCACTTTGTGCAGGTATTTTGCGTTGCATTGTGAAATGCATGTGCTTTCTCATATTTTATTATTAGTGTATATTTTTAATGAGGAATGAATGAAATGTTCTTATGTTTTCTCTTGTGCTCGCTTTGGAAAATTTTAAGAGAAGGCGTGACAGAGGGAGATAATGCCCGTTTAACCGTCAATTATGTAGTCTGTGCATTCAAAGAAAATAAATGCTCCTTTATACCACTCTGATGTGTGGGTGTTTTGAATCCAATGACTGAGCAAACTGTGGACAACACAACACAGAAGTAAAGCTTGCTCCCTGTTGTTTTTGTGTATCTACAGAATAAAAACTAGGATAACAATGGTCCAATACATAATCCAGCCTGGATCTCACTGTAGCTACAATGTAAGAAGGAGAGAACTTGGGTGAACTACGGTTCTGAAGCAGGTGAGAACCTGGCCAGCAGAAGCCATCTCTCCTCTCCAGGACTATTTTGAGCACACTGGCAAATGTTTAGGGAGGCTGCAACCTACAGCAACAACACCGACCTGAAAAAGTAGACCTCATCAATAACCAGCTACATCAGCAAGTGTATAGTCTCCAAGACCATCACCACACATCCCAACCAGGAGCTGTGGATGACGGCAGAGGTGCATGCTCAGCTGAAGGCTCAAGACTCAAGCAAGAGACAAGGGTGCCCTCAGAGCAGCAAGTGCCAAATTGACCTGGGCCATCAGAAAAGCAAAGCGCACACACAGCCAGAGCATCCACAGACACTTCAAGGACATCTGTGACACACAGCGCATGTGGCAGGGCATCCAGGCCTTCAGAAACTTCAGGAAAACAACACCTGCCTGTGACAATGATGCCTACCTTCCTGATGCGCTGAACGACTTCTACGCTTGGTTTAAGACACAGAACTGCGTGAAAGCGAGGAAGATAATGCCTCCTCTCAACGACCGGCAACTGACGTGAGAAAAACTTTACGCAAAGTTTACCCAGGGAAAGCTGCTGGACCAGACAACATTCCTGGTAGAGTGCTCAGGGAATGTACAGACCAGCTGACAGATGTCTTCACAGACATCTTCAATATATCCCTGAGCTGTGCCACCGTTCCAAAATGTCTCAAGCCACCATCATACCATTCCAAAGAAGCCCTCTGTGTCCTGCCTCAATGACTACCACCTCGTTGCACTCACACTCTTCATCATGAAGTGCTTTGAGAGGCTTCTCATGAGGCACATCAAGACCCGGCCGCCTCCTTTATTAGATCTCCTGCAGTTTGCATACTGTCCCAACTGCTCAACGAACAATGCCATATCCACCACACTTCACCTGGCTCTCACCCACCTGGACAACAAAGATACCTTTGTTTGAATGCTGTTCATAGACTTCAATTCAGCATTCAACACAATCAGTCCTCAGCACCTGATCGTAAAGCTGAACCTACTGGGCCAGAACACTTCTCTCTGCAGCTAGATCCTGGACGCAACAGCTCCAGCACCACCACGCTGAGCAGTGAGGAACCCCAGGAATGTGTGCTCAGTCCATTGCTGTTCACCTTATTGACTCACTACTCATCAAGTTTGCCGATGACACGACTGTGGTGGGATTCTATAGCAAGAATGATACGTCATTACACAGAGAGAAAGTTCAATGGTTAACGGACTGGTGTAGAACCAACAACCTGTCTCTGAACGTAGGCAATACCAATGAGATGGTTGTTGACTTCAGAAGGACAAGACGTGATCACTCCCCACAACACATCAACAGTTCCACTGTGGAGATCGTCAGGAGCACCAAGTTCCTTGGAGCTCACCTGGCAGAGGATCTCACCTGGTTCCTCAACACCAACACCATAGCTAAAAAAGCCCAGCAGTGCCTCTACTTTTGTTGAAGACTGAGGAAGTCATATCTTCCACCTCCCATCTTCACCATATTCTACAGGGGAACATCAAGAGCATCTTGAGCAGCTGCATCACTGCATGGTTTGGAAATTGCACCATGTTAGATTACAAGTCCATGCAGCGGGTAGTGAGGACAGCTGAGAAGATCATCGGTGTCTCTCTCCCCACCATCACATACATTTACACTACACGCTGCATCTGCAAAATAACCAGTATTGTGGATGACCGCACACAGCCCTCAAACACACTCTTCACCATCCTACCATCTGGAAAAAAGGTTCAGTAGCATCCGGACCCTCACATCCCGACTGTGCAGCAGTTTCTTTGTACAAGCTATCAGACTACTGAACAATCAGAGCCTGGCATGGACAAATGCACACATCAGAGACTGGTCTGGCTGAACACACACAGACACACACACACAAAATCTCACCTCTTTCAACTGTCTACACATCTGCTGCTAACATCTATTCAACTGGATAACATTAGTATGTTGCTGCAAAACTTAAAAAGTGCAATGTTTACACTTAAACCAAATGGAAAATTTGCTGCTAAACACAATGTTTACATTCATACCAATGTGGACATAATTGCACCTTACTGCTAACTGCACCGTCCCCCTCCCTTATTTATTGTTAATGTCTCATTTTTATCATTGTACATGTCGCTGCACATGTGCATTTTATGTTGTATTGTGTAGTTTGTTGTTCTATGAAGCACGTTGGTCCTGGAGGAACATTGTTTTATTTAACTGTACACTGCTTTATATGGTTGAAATGACAATAAAAAACACTTGTACTTGAACTTGAACTTATTTTGTGGTTTCTTTATAATTATTAAGTAAAAACACTTGTATAAAACTGTCTTAATGTTGTGTCATTAATATATATATATATATATATATATATATATATATATATATATATATATATATATATATATATACGGCAACGTACACTGTAATTACCTGGAAAAATAAGTCACGAGGCAAATTATAAAGTGTTACCAGTATCTGTAAACATTTTCATGTAGGAAATGCCTCCTTGATATTATACACACACCAGTCACTTTTTTGGAGCACATACATTATCTCTACATTCACTTTCTATTTGATCAACTCCACCTACCGTATAAGGGCACTTTGTATTTCTGACTCTTAGTAATGTAATTTTCCATCAAATGTCAGTAGTGTTTTGATGGATTCACACTGTGTAAGAAGCATTGGTGATAATTACACAGACGGGAGTAGCTACTTTATTCATGCCATCACACAGTGAGTATCAGACACAGGAGAACTACTGGTGTATTTAGACTACCACTACTATTTTAAGACCAGCCCTCACACCAATGACTTTATCTTCTAGTCCTTCAAAATAGGTAATGGGGAGAAGATGGCAAAAGTTTTACTAATCCTTCACACAGTTATTATAACTGATATTATAAACCATTATAAATGGTAAATTACTGGGTAAACTTTCAGAAAACTATGGTACATTGGAGGTACAATACTGGATGCTAAAGGTACAAACAGTGTAAATGTACCTTTAAAAGTGCAACATTGGTTTTGAAGTCCAGCTGTGTTCCCTAAGGACCCAGAAGGAGAGGAGAATATTTGTAACGTTTCATTATAGAACTGTGTAGAATAATATAATGTAAAATAAATCCTGGAGATGAAATGGGGCATATGAAATCAACACATTTACAAAATTTACAATTATAATAGAATACGGTACAATTATGTTCCTTAACTGAAGGTAAAGAAATGTACCCTTGAGGTGCAGTGACGGTTTACAGTGTACGATATACGTTCATAACACATCTGTAGGCTGTACTGTGAACAAAACTACCTACCAGAAGTTTCTCTCCCCTGTATGATCCTTTAGGTAATCTATTGGATTTCAGTGTTGTGTTCAGCAGGACAACAGGACAAGCTGAGCTTAGCCTTGTACTAGAACCATATATTACATCCCTAAATGCTTCCTCCAGCTCCTCTGTTCTTGGGAAAACTCATTTACCCCAGGATATAATGGAATATTTCCTCACATGTCAATAGCCTGGGGTATTTTTACTGTTTATTCTACAGTAGGTAAAAGGCTCAGGAATTTTTCCTGAAAGGAGCATGGACTCAGGAAAAATGACTGAAATAGTGTATTCGAACTAATCCTGTCCAAATAGTGCTATAGTATGCAAAGAAACAGATGGACTATATTGTGTAACTCTCAACTAGGGCTTTTGTATGGTCAGTGGAGCTGATAAAATGGACCATGAATGCAGAGTGTTCCTAATAAAGTGACAGGTGAGTGTATTTTATTAAACAAAAATGATTTGTATATGCTTTTAGGCATAGCACATTTTAGGTGAATGTGATCTCTGTTACTCTGGCTCTAAAGTTGGTTACTGTAGTATATTTAAACACATGTTTAACATTTAATTTTTCATTAATCAAATTAATCAAAAATGTATTTACATAACGTGGAGCAAAGGCAGATAACTCACATGACCTTGCCCTATGGGGTGATCAACATTCTGCTTTTCTATGGTTTTCTTCCACATAAACTATCCTCATATCCAAGATGAGAGTCTTATAGAAAATGTGTGCCTTTCCTCATGCTGTAGTGCAGGCCCCTTACAGACTTGCTGGAAAGGATAAACAAAAATTATCCTACTCCTCATGAGTATCTATTCCTGTCTTCGGCTAATAACCCCAACTGAAGTGAGCTGCTAGCCTCCATATATTGTTCCTTCTTCACCTGACACTTTTTTGTGGCTATGACACAGGAATCCTGTTCACATTGTGTGAAAATGTAATGTTGAATGGACCAGCAGAATGCTGCAAAATTATTCGACATAAAATCCTTTTACATCCATTCCATTGAAAGTTAAAATTTATTCCTTCTCCTCTAAAGTTGCTGTTTTGGGAGGTACATGTTTTTAATTGAACAGCAATGATATATAGGACCACCACAGAGCAGTAATGATTTGAGTGGTGGATCATTCTCAGTGCTGAAGTGACACTCAATTACTTTGTGAACATCACCTTTAAATGTGCTTTAAGTGAGCCCCACAGTCATAATTTCTGCTACATTGGCGGCTTGGCGACTCAAAAGTGTCCGTAGGTGTGAGTGTGAGTGAATGCGTGTGTGTGTCTGTGTTGCCCTGTGAAGGACTGGCGTCCCCTCCAGGGTGTATCCCCGCCTTGCGCCCAATGATTCCAGGTAGGCTCTGGACCCACCGCGACCCTGAACTGGATAAGCAGTTACAGATAATGAATGAATGAATGAATGTAACGTCTGCATATTTTAAGGTGGAAAGGACAGTTCTAATAAGAAGTTAATTTCACTTACTTTGTCTGAGGCTGAGATGCGTGTGAGCATGGTACAGAAATTAAATTTGTTCGGAAGAAAGAACCAGACAGACCAGAAAATATTAATGGTTTATTTTTTAATTTTCAGAACCAAAACAGTTTTCTCTAAATATTCTGAATTATTTCTACTAAATATTTAGACTTTTCTTAAAATACTCTGATTTGATTTTATATTTTTAATTTTATATTTTTTACTCTTTTTTCCTAGATATTCTGACTTTATTCTCAAAATATTCTGATGTCATTCCTTGAACCATTCTGATTTTATTCTCAACATACACTCATTTATTCTGCAAATTTTGATGTAATTATTTAAATATATTAACTTGTTATATTCTGAAATAGTATTTAGTTTATACCTCAGAATTTTGTGCTTTTATTCTTGAAATAGTCTGAATATATTTTCCTCAAAGAATTCTGACTTCATCCTCGAAATATTCAGATTTTTCTCCTAAAAATATACTGATTTAATTCTTAAAATATTCTGCTTTTGTTCTCCCAACATTCCTACTTTATTCTAGAAATACTTTTTACTTTTTTCTTAAAACATTCTGACATTTTTCTCGAAATATTCTTCTAGACCTATTTTAATATTTTTGCTTAAAACATTATTATTATTTGCTCTCAAAATATTCTGGATTCATTCTCCAAATATTCTTACTTAGACCTAATTTCCACACAGTATCCTGACTTTATTCTCGAAATAATCTAACATTTTCCTTCCAAATATTGCTATTTTTCCCTCAAAATGTACTGTTCTTTTAATGCAGTGTGTCTGTAACACGCCGCGGTTGAGTTGAGACTGGATCACTGCTCTGGGATCAGTCTGTTCGCGGTCACATGACAGTTGTTGAATCAAGATGGCTGCCGACAACCTTCCGTCCGAATTTGATGTGGTCATCCTCGGGACGGGTAAGAGCCTCTGTCTTTTTTCAGCTCATTATCTACGAGCACGTATGTTTATAGATGGATCTGTGTATTTATGGGCCCTCGGAATACTGCAGCAGCTACAAACAGATCTCCTGAGCTGTGTTCATGGACAGAAGCAGCTGCTGCAAGCTAACGTTGCCCAGAAGCTAACGACAGCCTTTTTGGAGAAATATTAAAATCATGTTCAGTTCAGCGCCATGTGTAAAATTACATCCAACTTATAAATGACAAGAAATACACTTTGGTGTGTCTTAATGTTTTAATTTTGCCTCTAGTCTAAATTAGATGGATGGACAGATTGCTGTGCCCAGTGATGTGGTTTGGTTTGTTATGGTTTCTGTGCATTTTACCGATGACAATGATGTACAGTCTTTTGTTCTAAAGGTTTTAAACAAATGTAGGGATTCTTACTGATCCAGGAATGTAACTTGATGAATAACACGTTTTAACGTTAATTTAATCCCTGAATCGTAAAGATTAAGTCCAAGATATTCTTTGCTGCTTGTGTCTGACTCCTGAATAATGCTTTGTACAGATTTGCTCAGTTTTCCTAGTAATTAAATGGGGTCATTTGTAGTGTTTTTGTGCCAAACTTTAGCAGTCTAATTTTCTCTGCTAACCACACTGTCTCTGTGTTTCCTGGGTTTTACAGACGTGTTGTCATATCTTAATATTATTCTACTTCTTAACCCTGGAAGGAAGAGGGCACGAAATATTAAGTTACATTCCTTATCATTTAGTTCAGGAAAAGCTTTATTGGGAACTTGGAGCACAAACATTACCCTTGCTCACTTTGTGATTAAGCCTGGTTTAGAAAAAAAATAAATGCATACACTGCTCTCTCTATTAGACACACCTACGGCTTTGGTCCATTTTGTAGAAGTAAAATCAGAGACAATGGCTGATCTGTTGCTGCACAGTTTATGTTGGTCATCCTCCAGTCCTTCGTAAGTTGACACAGGATGCTGTTGGCTTGATAATTTTGGTTGGTGGACTATCCTCACTCCAGCAATGACACACAGGTGTTTAAGAACTCCAGCAGCACTGATCCATTCATAACAGCACAGCATAGACACGCATATCACCAACACATTAGTGTTGCTGCAGCACTGAGCATGATGTACCAGCAAAATTATACCTTCTCTGTGGTTGTCTTCTGGAGTGAAAAGAGGCAAACTTTATACAGAGCAACAGATGGGCTCTGTATATACACAAAAATGCACATGCAAATGGCTTCTTCTTGTTTTTTAAATTTACTCACCCTGATTAGACCCAGGCTTTTCTGTTTTTACTGCTTCACAACATTGTTAATATTCTAACGTCACATGTGCGAACATATACAGGCCAGATCCTTATGACAGCACTGGAGCAAGCAAGAGATGAAGCTGCTCCCTAGTCCTGGGCACCTTGTCTCTAACTATATTGTGGCCGATGGGAGAAAAACAATGGGGGGTGGGGCGCCTACTGCTATTGTGTGTGAGTGACGTCTTCACATCATGAGTGATGGGGCATAAATGAATATCTGTGGCCCACTTCTGGTTCCTCTCATGCAAAACCACTAGAGCCAGCTGGTCCCTAGGCTGCCAGTGAGACGAGGACACGCACAACCTGGGCTATTTCTGCACCGTTCCATGTCAAGGTTGCTCAGACAAGCGTGTTTGTACCAGGTTCCCTAGTTACCCCGCCTTAATTTTTGGGGTCTGCATGCAGGTGCAAATGAGGGTATGGACAGAGAGCAGTTGCTAATCAATACGTTGGCCATCGTGACATCGGCTGGGCTCTTTGACAGTGTGAAGGGCAGCGTTTCTGTTGGTTGCACCCTGTTGGGTACAGTACATGCCCACATCTGATCTGCGAGTCTCAAGAGACATGATGCTCACTGCCTAATGTAAAACTGTTTCTAAATAGCTGTTTCTGGGGGTGTTTGTTTGCTGTTGATTACTCCAAGTCCCATGGAATTTACAAGAAATAGGCCAACTGAGTTTGTAATTTTGTTCTTGTTCTTTTGAGGGTTTTAGACAAAATAACAAAGATTTTAGAACCTATTTGCTAATTTACACTGTAAACATATTCCACTGTAAGACCATGGTGACTACAGTCAAATCAGTGTGTGTTTACACTTGCAATTTCCAAATGTAGTTAATTCATGCATCTATCTTCTGTAACTGCTTTAATCTTCAGGGTAGAGGCAGGTTCGGAGCCCACACAAAAGCATTGGATGCAAAGCAGGAACTCAGTTTCACATGCTCAACTAGTCACACACTCACCCACTCACTAACACACACACACACACACACACACACACACACACCCTGTAACTCTTACACTCACCTGTGGACAGTTTCACACAGCTAATCCACCTACCAATGTGTTTATGTACTGTAGGAGGAAACATTGTTCTCCTCCTCCTCCTCTTGTCTTTTCTACTCCTTTTTCTTCTTCTTCTCCTTCTTTGTTAGCCTATTATACCAAGGCTGCTTTACAATTTCAGAGGAGAAAAAAGTACACCCCTAGCCTGAAGTAATAGGTAGGGAAGTTAAAGTTTTCAGAGGAAAGTTGTAAGTAGGTAGAGAGATGCAAGGGTGAAGAAGGTAAGCCAGGCATACACTGTGAGAGTTTGACCTGTTTTTAAACCCGAATATGGTCATAGCCGACAGAATTTCAGAATCAGTTCAAATTTTAGCTTAATTTTTGCTGACATTTGATATGCAGTGTGAGGTGAGAAGCGACATCTAATGTATTGCCCAAATGAGCTCAAAGTGAGCATTCTGCTCTGTCTGGATATATTTCTGATATGTCAGAAATTTTGGTCATTGTCTTGTAGTGTGAGCAGATTTCTGGACATCACGGTCATCCTATTTTTTTGTGGAATTTCAGCGTGCAGCATGGCACAAGTTAGCAAAGATGTGCACTTTCTTAATATTTTTTGCTTCATAGGGCACTGTATTCTGTTGAACTGAGTGTTTGTATGTAAACAAATCTCTGCAGAGAGTCTGCTTTTCACCATCGGTGTGTGAGCACGTATGTTGCAACATGTAAGTCGGACTGATTACTTTCATACAACAAAAGTGCTACAAAGGGATCTTTGAGCAGTGCCATTGAAGAACCGCTTTTGTTTCCATAAAAGACTGTTTGTTTAAGAGATGTGTGAGTGTGAAGAAACTTTTAAAGGTCCAAAAATCCATAAATTGATCTTTACTCATGAAATGGTATTAGCAAAATGGTTTTTTATTGAACCAAGGTAGTTCTTCTATGGCAGGGCTAATTAATTAAAATTCATTAAGGTCCAGTTGGAGAGCATTTTGCCAAGCCAAGGTCTAAAACTTATTGTATAATTTGCATTATGATCAGTGCCATGTCCTGTACATTAAAATTGCCTTATGATTATTACATCATATTACATAGTTAACAAATGAATGTCAAGTGGATTTACACTTTCAGTTACATTTCAGGATATTTCAACATTTATTAATAATTATAAATAAACACTCTAAATAAAATTTTCTCATTTTCTCGAGTCATTTTCTCGTTTTAAATTAAATTCACAAATAAAAAAATGCATATTTTAAATTAAGTCCCTAATGACATTTGTAGTTGCAGATCGCTTTACTTGCTTTTCCATAACCAACAATCTGATTGGCTCATATTGCTGAATGGCAGGACTTTATCCGTTAACAGCAAGATGATTGGCTCTTTATGCTGAAGGCATTTATAATAATTTCCTTCTTATTAAAGTCTCTGGCTTTACCTCACAACACTTTTGTCCCAAAAGTGACCCAAAGAGCTGTTATCACATCCTTCGGGCTATTTTCGCTGGCCTCACGACTGTAGTGTCTGGAGCCCTGCCCTGTGTATCACTCAGTCGAGTCACAGTGCTCATCATAATGCACAAATCGGATTGGCTGAGTAGCCTTGTGTGATATCCGGAAACACGTTGTTTAATCTGGTAATATCCTGGCGCACTAAAGCTGAACTGTAATAACTAGAAGAGTCACACCACTTAAAAAAAACACTTCTTTTCAAAATTAAACAGCTCTTGGTCCGGACCTGGACCGTGGTCCGTCTATTCGTGACCCCTGTTCTATCTTTTCTATATCAATTATATTGATTATTTTCATTCTATTATGTCTCTACTGTGTATTCATGTACTGTCCCTTTAAAACCACGCTACCAAGCTGTAGTCACGTGATTCTGCCACATAGAAGCAACATACAGTTGCTGGTCATAAAATTAGAATATCATGAAAAAGTTGATTTATTTCAGTAATTCCATTCAAAAAGTGAAACTTGTTTTTTTATACACATTGATTACACACAGACTGATATATTTCAGGTGTTTTTCTTTTAATTTGATGATTATAACTGACAACTAATGAAAACCTCAAATTCAGTATCTCAGAAAATTTGAATATTGTGAAAAGGTTCAATATTGAAGACACCTGGTGCCAAACTCTAATCAGCAAATTAACTCAAAACACCTGCAAAGGCCCTTAAATGGTCTCTCAGTCTAGTTCTGTAGGCTCCACAATCATGGGGATAACTGCTGATTTGACAGTTGTCCAAAAGAAGACCATTGACCATTGACACAAGCAGGGCATTGCTAAAGAAGCTGGCTGTTCACAGAGCTCTGTGTCCAAGCACATTAATAGAACGGCGAAGGGAAGGTAAAGTTGTGGTAGAAAAAAGTGTACAAGCAAAAGGGATAACTGCACCCTTGAGAGGATTGTGAAACTAAACCCATTCAAAAATGTGGGGGAGATACACAAAGACTGGACTGCAGCTGGAGTCTGCTTCAAGAACCACCACACACAGACGTATGCAAAACATGGGTTTCAGCTGTCGCATTCCTTGTGTCAAGCCACTCTTGAACAAGAGACAGTGTCAGAAGAGTCTCGTCTGGGTTAAAGACAAAAAGGACTGGACTACTGCTGAGTGGTCCAAAGTTATGTTCTCTGATGAAAGTAAATCTTGCATTTCCTTTGGAAATCAAGGTCCCAGAGACTGGAGGAAGAGAGGAGAGGCACAGAATCTACGTTGCTTGAGGTCCAGTGTAAAGTTTCCACAGTCAGTGACAGTTTGGGGTGCTGTGTCTTCTGCTGGTGTTGATCCACTGTGTTTTCTGAGGTCCAAGGTCAACACAGCCGTCTACCAGGAAGTTTTAGATCACTTCCTGCTTCCTGCTGCTGACCAACGTTATGGAGATGCAGATTTCATTTTCCGAAGTGCCAAAGCTATCAGTACCTGGTTTAAGGACCATGGTATCCCTGTTCTTAATTGGCCACCAAACTCGCCTGACCTTAACACCATAGAAAACCTATGGGGTATTGTGAAGAGGAAGATGCAATACGCCAGACCCAAAAGTGCAGAAGAGCTGAAGGCCACTATCAGAGCAACCTGGGCTCTCAAAACCTGAGCAGTGCCACAGATCGACTCCAATCGACTCCATGCCACGCAGCATTGCTGCAGTAATTCAGGCAAAAGGAGCCCCAACTACATATTGAGTGCTGTACATGCTCATACTTTTCATGTTTCTAATTTTCAGTTGGCCTGCATTTCTAAAAATCCTTTTTTTTGTCTTGGTCTTAAATAATATTCTAATTTTCTGAGATACTGTATTTCATTACATGTCATTAGTTGTAAGTTTTAATCATCAAAATCATTATTAAAAGAAATAAACACTTGAAATAAAACAAAATATAGTCTGTGTGTAATGAATGAGTATAATATGCAAGTTTCACTTTTTGAATGGAATTAATGAAATAAACTTTTCATGATATTTTAATTTTATGACCAGCACCTGTATATGCCGGGTCTGACCAAGCGACTGGAGCAGCTAGTACGAAAGAAAATCACAGCGTCTGTGGTTTGGACGGGCTGTGTTTTGACTGTAATTAAGACGACAATGAACAAAAAGAAGTCAAATGCAAATGCTGAGAAAAAACAATTTCAGTGACCAAAACACAATCACACACCAAATATAAACAGTGCTCAGAAAAAAACAAGCTCCCAGCAACATTAGAAAAAATATCCCAGCTTTAATACCGCAGTATATTTAAAGTTACAAGCCTCGTCACCTGAACTATGAGAATCAAAAATCCAAAAAAAGAATCGTTCATTAATCGTAATCGTGGTAAAATGTACAATTAATCATGATATTGATTTGCGCTCATATCGCACAGCACTAGTGCATACAGTGTGAGCATATAAATTGCAGGCTTTGTCAGCTTTAAATGAGACTCCTAAACATAACTGCTGCTTCATTTAAGACAGAATGGAAAGTTCACATAAGAAGATGGAAACGGAGGACTTAGAAGTAGTGGTCGACCGATAGTGGTTTTTTAATGGCCGATGCTGATATTCAAAGAGCAGGGTGAGCGATTGGCGATATATTTATAATGCTGATATCATTTTTTTAAATTATTATTATTAATTTTTGGCGCTCCTCCAAGTGTGCGTTTACGCCTTGCGCCCAGTGATTCCAGGTAGGCTCCAGACCCACTGCGACCCTGAACTGGATAAGCGGTTTCAGAATAAATGAATGAATGAAGAATAATAAATTAGGTACAACATTGCTGAGCTAAAACAAGTGCACACAGTAGCACCCGGTCGTATCTCTTTATTTTTAGTCTCAATGAGCATTAATAATAGCTAATAATGAACATTAATGCATTATTAGCTTCAGCAAAGAAAAAAAAAATGGAGATTTGAGAATAACAAAGATGTATTGTCTCCACTTAATTAAAGTAATCCAAAAAAAACTAGAAAAACTTCTATGGATAAAAAAATTAATAAAACGTGTTTTAGTGCACAGCATCTTCTTGCTTCAGAGTGAACAGAAAAACAATGTTAAAGAATTGCACATGGTAGCAACAGTTTTGATTTAATCACATTCCTAGTTAAGAGCAGCAAGTTGTAATGCAGCAAAGATTTCTGTCTTCTTATACATGGCCCCACTCTCACTGAAAGTTTTCACAGCATCTCACTAACCTCCAAGTTGGTTTACATGCAGAGGGAGTACACACACACACACACACGGGGCACACTATGTAACGTTGGTTTCCCCAAAGTGCTGTTGGCAAGCTGGTAATGTTAAAGCTAGTTTTCTGACTGTAAACGTAAGACAACAAGCGAAATCTCCCAATAGCAAATGCACATGAAATTCACATCAATCACTTAAGTTAGCAGACTGTTGAGTTGAGACTAGAACAATAGATTTTTAAGCTCTTTAAGCTTGCTAGCTAGTTTAGTTAGTGGGAATTAAATTCTGCGTTCTCTCAGGAAACATTATCTCCAGGCACGTTTTTATATCACCCACTAACGTCTGCAGGTAGAATGGTGAAATGGACACAAGGGGGAGCTCTAACATCCCTCCAAAGCAACCTGACTGACAGGGCTTCCTGTGGCTGTGCCTGAAAGCATTTTTAGATAACCAGGCTCGCGAGCGAAGGTGTCATCCAATGTCAATTATCTTAAAATGGCATTAATCGGCCAACCGATCAATCGATCGACCACTACTAAGAAGCCAACTTCTGATTTTGGAATTCGTACACCAGACTAGCTGAATATCGTTTTGCTCCAGTATGTGTTTCCCTGCCATCTTCAATTTTGATTCTATTAGGTTTTTAAAGACAGAAGTCTTCTAACCACCCCCCCCCCCCCCCATTCTCTTCTCTTTAGGAGTACAAGCAGGAAAGCACCAGAAATTCAGCAGCAGGTTACTATCTGAAAGAGCTTCATGTTGGCAGACTTCAAGAGATTTAAAATTTGTGTTTTGAGTTATTAAAAAGAAAATAGCAGCACAAGGCTGAAAGGAATTCCTCTGATGCTGTACAACTATCTCCTTGTACATGTCAGATGGAGCAGTACAATTGCTGGAGAGGCTGATTAATTTCAATTATGTCAATTGACATGAATTTTGTTGCTGTTTAAACAGAAAATATGTAATTAGGTGTACAAAGAATAAAATTTTTTAATAACAAAACTAAATAAATAAAATTAAACTAGAGGACAGCTAAAGTAAATATGTGATTTAAGGAGCTTTATAAAAATAAAGATGCTTTCCATATGTCTTTTGGGAGGGAGTTTGGGGAGGAATATGATGATAGCAGTCTCAACCCTTCGTATATATTGCCTCCTCACTCCAGTAGAATCAGTAAATTACATAAGTATGCACGGTTCAGTTTTTGACATTTTTAGTTGTTGTGGCTATATACTGTAATTTGTCCTCTGCTGCCTCATTGAATTCTGCATGTTGTTACCTCCAGGTATTGTCATTTAGGTTCATGTTGTATATGTGCCTGGCCTTGTTTTCAAAATTGCTGTTTGCTCTATGCTTAATATGGCAATAATTCCGTCAGGTGACATAATGTAAAAATTTATTGAATTAGGGCTAAATTTGGTTACTTGAAGCAAAGACTCCAGCAGAACACAAACCCAATTAGACATATGCAATTCAAAGGCTTCCATTTTGTTGCAAGTGAGTAGATTGGGTTATGTACTATATTTCTTGGTTTAGGGATATGCATTTCAAATAATTATTCTGTTCTACAGATGAGGGGAAAAAAAACTGTGTGCAGTGGCTGCAAAACTTGCAACTGTAGCAGAAAAACACAGTTTAGATACAGACTCAGGAAAGCAGAAGGGCACTATTCAGACTTAGGGTCTCCAATCCTGTAAAGATTGGTGGTTGCAGTTTCACTCTGTAGTAATAGAAGTGATTGAATCTAAGGTGGGTAACACTGTCAATGTGTGTTGTATCCCACAGAAAAATCTCCTGCTGCGAGCAATGTATCCATCCATCCATCCATTATCTGTAACCGCTTATCCAATTTTAGGGTCGCGGGGGGTCCAGAGCCTACCTGGAATCATCGGGCGCAAGGCGGGAATACACCCTGGAGGGGACGCCAGTCCTTCACAGGGCAACACAGACACATTCACTCACACACACACACACCTACGGACACTTTCGAGTCGCCAATCCACCTGCAACGTGTGTTTTTGGACTGTGGGAGGAAACCGGAGCACCCGGAGGAAACCCACGCGGACACGGGGAGAACACACCAACTCCTCACAGACAGTCACCTGGAGCGGGAATCGAACCCACAACCTCCAGGCCCCTGGAGCTGTGTGACTGCGACACTACCTGCTGCGCCACCGTGCCGCCCTACCAGAGCAAACCCACACGGAGAGAACACACCAACTCCTCACAGACAGTCACCCGGAGTGGGAATCGAACCCACGACCTCCAGGTCCCTGGAGCTGTGTTCCTATGGGAAACCATATCATATTTAAACAAATGCTGTATGAAAAACTGAATATCAAATCACTTAGTAAAACACAGAGTTCACCAATGGCTTGCCAGCTGCTAGTTGTGTCATTCTGAGCTCTTAAAAGCTAAGCACCAGCTATGGGAAAGTGTCAAACAAGTAAATACAGTGGAATTTGAGTTCCTAACTTGTGTTTATTGATAGTCAGATAACATGTTATTTCTTACTATTTCAAGGAATAAGGTTTAAAAGACCGTTGGGCCCCCCCTCCAAATGGTGTTCAGAAACTCTAATAGGCGTCTTGCCTGTGACGTAGATGGTGGACAACAACTCTAGAAGTCGCACTAAATTTAATGCCAAATGACGAAAAGGTGTGTTGTTTTTGGCTGCAATGTACACTGGGACATCTGTGCACAAATGGCCCAAAGATCCCAAAATATTCAGAAAATAGACTAAATTTTTCAACTTTAAACAGGCACTTTGGAAAGGACCATCCGCTCACGTTATCTGTAGCTCATTTCACTGGCGCTTTTCCAACAATATGGACATGTAAGGAAACCAGAGAAAGGTGTTCAAGAGCCTCTGTATACATGCAGGTAAACAGGGTAAGTAGCTTGACTTAACTAAACTCGATGGCTCAGATTATACTAGGTTTCGGATGCTAGCTAGTTGCATTACGGAGGTTTATAGTGTCGGGTGTATTTGAGTTCAACTTCAGATGTGTGGTGATCACATTTACAACAATAACGGTACCTCTAAATTTTAGTTTAGCTTATTGCTAGGCTATTCTCTAGTTAGATACTGTTTACGTGTAGGATGAACTGATTTTGTGTGTCTGGTATGATAGAAATCTCAGGACCAACTAATATCATGGTCTGTTTCCTTACATTGCAGGCTCTTTCAAGAGAGTCACAGCCCAAAACAGTTTGCACAGCAGTAGATTCTACTTTAGAGAGTATGGACACTGCTGTATCTGTGGAAGATGCTGGGTGTGAGGGATTTAACGCTACTAAATGGTTTATTTTTGTTGTTCTGATACCCACTCACCCCACACTCTCACTTCAGATTCATCTTCTTCATCAAACTCAGAAATATCATCGGAATCTGAAGAACCAGCACTAGAAAATTCACAGTCAAAGTCAGTCATAACTGTGTTTTACCGCGGCGTTGTTCGGCTGTTGTCCACCAGTTATGTCACGGTTGCGTTCAAGAATTTCCGTAGTGAGCTTGGGTTTTCCCGTCAATTTAATAAAATTGTCAGTTTTAAAGCAAATTAAGCATGCTATTTTCATTTTAATACATACTTATATATGTCAGTAACTAAAATAATGTGAATTATTCATTGAGGTTTATTAAGTGGTGCTTAGCCTTTAAGAATTTCTTATGGAGAGCTTGTGGTCTGTAGCTTATTTTGTAACGCAGCATGTTTTCTGTATATCAGCAATAACTGTAAAGCTTATTTTTCTTGCTAATTGCTTTTGTAAACTGATTTGGATTAATAAGATGCTTATTTATAAGTGGAAATTTTACATTGTTTTAATAGCATGAAAAATGCTTACATTTTACATTTAAATGTGGACTAATATATTAGTGCATTGAAATGTGAAGTCATGATTTTATGATACAATATTACAACAGTTTGGCCTTGAGTTTGCAATTAACCCATCCACATTTCTCTCTCTCTCTCTCTCTCTCTCTCTCTCTCTCTCTCTCTCTCTCTCTCTCTCTCTCTCTCTCTCTCTCTCTCTCTCTCTCTGTCTCATATACATACATTCACACACAGAAAGTAGTGATTAGGGGCAGTAAACACACACTGGGAGCATTTTAGGACTTGGGTACCTTGCTCAAAGGCACTTCAGACATGGATGTTCCTGGCAGTAAGAAAGTAACCAGCAACAGATTGCCATCTATAATAATAGAACCCCAAATGCTCCTGTATGGTCAGTGTAGCTGCCAATAAAATGGACAATGAGTTTAGGTGCAAGTTAAGCGTGGGTTTCCGCCACTTCTTGCCAGTGTGTGTGAGTGTGGATTGAATGTTGAGTGTTGATTGTAATGCTTCCTTGGGTTTCTAGTAGGGATGCACCGATCAGATACTAGCATTGGATATCGGTCCCGATATTAACAAATTGAGCTGGATCGGGTATCTGATAAATAGGCCGATCCATGTGACCGATATTTTGAATTGCACTAAAAGTCTTTGTCAGTGCCAGATCAGAGCATGTTGGTGTCTGTCTGGTGACTGCCGCTTCTGCCCTTGTCCCACTTGTGTTTTGTTTGTTGTTCAGTTGTTGTGTTTAATTAATGGCTGTCTGTCTGTGTGGGGACCTGAGTGGACTGGTTTCTCCTTTGCTGCCCGGGTGGTTAGCTGTTTGCTATGTCTGATACTAACAGCTGGCCTGCTGACCTAAGGAGTCCAAGTCCATCACTATTCTTTGGTAACTTCCTGCCTGTGTTTGCCATTTCTCTCGGCTGGAACTGTAGATTGGAAGAACCTGTTGTCATTGTCTGCGCTTCATGTTCTGCTCTTACTGTTGTTGGCTGTGGCTGATGTTAACTGAGGGAGTTTGTTATGTTTTGCCACTGCTTTGCGGATAGCCGTTTGCTAACACCAGAGCTAACTGCTGCTGATTCAGCCGAGGAGCTTGTCCAGGTACAGGTGTTCGGCTGTGGGATGGTTTTCTGCAACTGCTCCTGGTGGTGGCTGGGGGAGCACATCCTGTATATCCACTGACTGCAGCTATGGACCCAGAGGCTCTGCAGCTGTGTCCACCTGATGGTCTGTTTATACCTACCGACGTGGTCAAACTGTTACTATTTACAATGACAGTTGATCTTGGGACACATTTAACCCCTGTGGCTCGGTGCTGCACACTGGACGCTATTCACTTTCATTTTATTTTATTTTTTTGTCCTCTTTGTGTTGCTATGTCTTATGATGTTCTTTGTACTGTGTATTATTATTGTAAGCACTTTGGGTTTCTGAAAAGCACTATATAAATGTATTATTATTGTTATTTATTGTTTGTATCCATTTTTTGCTGATACATTATATATATTTTAATCTATTTTAAGAAGTTTGACCCTGCTGTGCCAAGGTCCTGCACAACTGTTAATTTCATTGACAAATAAATAGCATTTCAGTATATTTGTGTTAATTTGTCATATTTTGTTACTAATGTTTAAGTCAGTCCTTATGCCTTAAGTCTCTCCCACAAGGTGAGGTATACGGTATATTAACCCTTTGGGGTCTAAGGACATTTTCTCAATTTTCAGAAATTCATCTTTAAAGTACTTGTATTATAATATATTGCCCACACGTTTTATATGAAAATGTTCAGAACAATCTCAGCTCTCTCGTTAAGAGGCCCATGTGACCTAGAACATTTTATGAAGAGATAATCTGTCTCTAACCATGGAAAAACTTAAATTTTTATCTTTATATTTCTTATAAAACATCCCTTTACTCATATGGATGAATTGTTTTGGTGACTGAAATAGTTTTATCAGAGTCTTAAAAACAAGAGAATCCACCAGTTAGACACAGCGAGAGGCAGAGCAGGCGTGTCTCAAGCTTATACATAGGCTCGTCACTCTTGTTTTCTAATTTCATCCTTCTGACTGAGTTACACAGTTTAGAGGTTAAAATCTTACCCTACGAAATGGGGTGACACATCAAGAGCCTGATTCATCATTAGAACACAAAAAGACCAGTGTTACATTCCCAGGATATTAGGGTTGCTTTTATGGTAGTGCTCTACTGCTGGTCTTTAGGTAAATTTAAGGCATCATAAGCTATTATCACCTACAACTATTCTGTGATTATAAACTTGAATTCAGCTGAAACTTTCCAACTCGGTTTACCCAGTGCATCAGACTAGTTTGCAGTGCACAAATTAAGTGTGCATTTCATGGCATAATAAAATAGAAACCATTCTCAAGTAGAGTGCTGGTTGGGCTGATACAGACATTTTGTTTTGTTGGATAGCTTGTTTACAGGCCTTGCGAGGCTGATCCTGATGGTTTCAGTGTCTGAAGGAGAGAAACAACATGCAGTATTTAGCAGGTCCAGACAACAAAGGCTGTTTATAGTAGAAAGCTTTTATCACTGGGCTGTAGAATGACAGTAGTGACTAAGAAGCACAATTACACTTTCCCTGAGCTGTACTCTCACTTACTAGTAATAAAGCTGCAATGACAAAAATAAGCCAACCGTTTCACTAGGCCATGCTCTGTAGTCAGGTTAATGTAACTATTCATCTTAGACAGACCTCTGGTGTCTATGGGTTAAATATCCTCTATTAGCAACCACATTATTATGGAATATGTTCATAGGCAGCACTTACTGTGCTCTTTTTCGGGGGCTTGATCTTTGATGGTCTCTTAAGCATTAATAAAGAATTGCTTGCTAGACATTGAAGACTGGCTTTCACATGCCTCTCTTTAAGATAAGCCTGGAAGTTCATGCGTCTAGATGGTTTTCATCAATTGTTAAGCAAGTGTGATTTGGGCTGAACCATGAAGAGATGTTGAATCGATTGTGCTACTTCTTGACCATTATTTCATTTGAGGCTCTTCTGCAGCTGACCCCGGCCACCCACAAATCTAAGGAAAGGAATAAAACAGACTGCTGACTGTGTGTGAGAGAGAGATGGATAGAGGGATGGGTGACAAAGAGGAGGAATGAGGAAAGTGGCTTCCCAGGCTTCTCTCTTTTTCTCCTTCTCTCTTTCTTCTATTCTTTCTCGCTTTCCTTCAGCCCTGACTATAAATAAAACACAAAATGACTTTCAAGGTGCAGGGATAGAATCCATTTTGGAATGTTCTCTGAAATGAAGAGTGATTTATGATTTCATACAATTCCCACTGAAAGCATTTCAGGCTTTGCTCAGTCATCAACGTCCTGCCGGCCCCAATCTATTATTTATCGCCGAGCATGTCTATGTGGCACCAGTGCTTTATGGCAGGTAATGTTTGTCTTTAGCAAACATGATGTGGAAAAATCGATATTGGAGAGGATAAATGGCATTAAAAGATGGCGGCAAGAGGTTATTTACACTTTTAAAAAACATCTTTACAATTGTCTCAGCAGAGAGAAGCAAGCTGGACTATTGCCTTTCCACAAAGTATTCCCCCCCAAAACCTTTCCATCTGAAAGTGCTAATAAACTTTTTGTTTTACTTACAATAGTGCAATATAAGTTTCCAATGGTTTGGTTCACCAACTTGTGTGTGTGTGTGTATATATATATATATATATTATTATTATTATTATTTATTTATTTTTTTTAATTTAACAGATACATAAGACAATAACAGATATAGTAAAAGATATATAAGGTCAGGAAAAACCTGTGTTTATTAGCATTTGCAGAATGAGGCCTGGCATGGTCTTGCTGAAATAACCATGGACTTCCTGGGAAAAGACCAAAATGCCTTGATGACACTATCTTTCTAAAATCCCAATATACACCTCTGCTTCATTGAAAACTTAAAACACGGTCAGTTGACCCTGTTTGTTGGCACTGATGTTTCTCAATACCATGACAGATTTTGGATTTTGCATGTTTTTACTGATAACACTCAGATGGTCATTTTCATCTTTGGCATGGAGAAAACAGCACACACAGCACATGATTTTATCGTCTTTCTGACCATCTGAGACAAGCTCTAGGCATTTCTACATTGAATGGATGCATGGCTTTGTTCTTGTATAATAGTGTTTCAGTTTCTGTTTCTTTATGCAGAGGTGCACTTTTATGAGACAAGTTGTCCATAATACTCCCAAGTGGCTATATTTAGCACATTAGCACAACTGTTTCACATGCAGTGCCGTCACAGAACTTGAAGGTCATGTTTATTCCACAATGGTGGAGATTTCCTCTGATTCTGTAATCATTAATAATAGAATATGTGGTAATAAATGACACAAAGCACTTCCTCAGACCATGAAAATATATGCCATACTTTTAAATGAAAAGAGAGAAAATATACAAAAATTTGAATAGATAATTTTTTGTTTCAATATTCCGATTAATAATTCATTTGTGAAACTGCCGTTCCTATTTAATTTGTTTATTAAAGGAACAATCTGTTTAGTGTACTTGTTCATAAATTTTCTGGGGTGTGTGATCATAGATTAAAAAAACAGGCTAAGTTGAAGCACTGGCATCCCTGCTCTTTGAGAAGTGCCCAGTTTGGAGCTCTACTGTAATTTCATCTCACTCTCTGTCCAATCACATTTATAATCCCAACCCACAGGGTTATCAGATCTACAAACAGCGTTTTGCAGCTATTAAATGAACGAGTGAACAGAGATAATGTTAGATATTACCAGCCCTAAAAAGACTCTGTGCCCTTCTTAAAATCTCCCTGACCAGAGAGTAAAACGAGAGGAAAGATAGAGTTAGATTAGATGCAGCAAACCTACCAAGACAGATCCAGTGTTGGCAAATTTTTTTTGAACAGGTGACATGATGTACACTTTGCTGTGTGTTTTAAACAAGTAAAATTGGAAATAATTGTTTAAAAACAAGTTATGTTTATAAACCCTAGCGTTATCTTTTGCTTCACGTAGCTGTCTGTTGAAGGTGAAAAGGATTCAACTAAGTTTCTTAAACAGAGCCATTTAAGGTGGAAAGCTTGAATCCAAAAAGTGTGTATAAGCAAAGATCTGCCTCCTAAAACAACATCTATGGTGGAAGGGAAATCTGTAATTAACCTCGTCTATTTGACTTGTAATTACTGGGAAAATGATGGCCACTCGCTCATGATTCGTATTGGCCTTTCTCTAGTGTAGATCGAAGTTTTACAGAAATTATGAGCAGTTTTCTATGTAAATATGTTGAGTATGCCACTTTATAGCTAATACACTCAAGTTTTTAAACTTGTCTCTTGCTTGTTTGTGTGTTTTCTTCTGGCAACCTGGTCGAGCTTCGTGTCTTGAGATTATAGGAAGGAGGCAGACAGATCTCTCCACTCTTTTGAAAATGTATTGTTGTTCTTAGTATAAACGATTGGTGTCAGTATTACAGATTGCTCCTTTAACACAGAGCATTTAAACACTGCAAAAAATGCCTCAAAGTTTTTCTTCAACCATTTTTCTTGTCAATAAGACCAACTTAAAGAACTGGATTACAGGAATTGTTTGTTCATAAATAGAACATAAGCGTTCGGTATTCCTAAAAAAAGCAAGATTAGTCCTCTAATTATGGTGGTCAGTAATGTTTTTAAATCTATTTTGGCAACTATTAATAATAGGAGTCAAAATCAAACCACAACTCAAAAACACACATCCCAGATGTGATGGTTCAGCCCAGTGTGAAATGGTCAGTGTCTGGCAGGCTATAACCTGCTGGTGTAGGATTCTCCATCAGTTAAATGGCCAGGGCCAAGGAAGATGCGGTGAGCTGCTAGGTCTGCTTGGAATAAATCACTTTTCCATTGTGTGTGTGAGAGGGAACAGTGCAAGGCCAGATGAGGGAGAAGAAAGATGGAGGGACAGGCACACTTCAGCAACTTAATGGAGTTGTTTTCAACTCTAGCTCTGCTTGGCCTTTCTTTCCTGGTCCCCACACATTTTGTGTACCTTTTTGATAACACTTTTTACTGTGTGTAAACCAGGACATTGGCTGATTTGCTGATCTAATACATCAAATTCAGCTTCTTTAACAGCTAAACATTCTGTATAGACCAAAATGTGCAATAGCCTACATTCGATCTTTAGGAATGAGATTTAGATTAACTGGTTTAGCAGGTTATAAAACCATAAGAAAAAAATATAATTTTATATATATTGTTTATGTGACCATTCTTTAAATGACTGACTTCATCTTCATCATAATACCATTACTCTGTGCTTCCATATGCTCTATTACAGTTATCCGCTGGCCATTGCTACAGCAGTAGTTTTGAATGGAACTCGGTTGGGCACTAATAGTTTTTATGATTGTGGAAGTATAATTGTGAGAGCACTGGCCTGCCTCGTGCTGGCAACTTGATGTTGAAACGTGAGGCAATTCACAAATTGAATGGAGCACTTCATTTGGAAAGAGGTCAGAGAGGAGAGTGCGCTGGAGGATTTAATGGCTGTCTATGACAATGCAAGCTGTCTCTGTTCATTCCCAGGCCTCACAGAGTCTGTCATTGCCGCTGCCTGCTCAAGAGTTGGACAGAGGGTCCTGCACTTGGATAGGTAAGGTAGCAATACATACTGGAATTAGGCTAGATAATGTCAGTATTAATAATATCAATGTTCTCTTCCGATTTTAATGCATAAGTACTTTTTAATTAGTTTAATTTGTTTTATTAGTTTAATTTGTTTTTTAATTTGAGGAAATGTGAATACATTTTCAGTAGAGAAATGCCTTGTTTAATGTAAGGTATTTATATTAAACCTGTAATTTGACTAACAACTGTCCATGCTTTTGCCTAAGCCTGTAAATAGCCAAAGTGTTAATGAGCTGTTTGAAACGTATAACTTGTTTTTCAGGTACTCTTCCTGTTACAGTACTGATTCTGTTTTCTATTTCTGTCAGTGCATCACTGGTGTACACTCAGTGTTCAGCTTTACTGAAGATCAGTGCAGATTGTTTTTTTTTTGTGTTGTTTTTTTTTTTTTTTTAAACAAGATCTCTTTTCCATTAAAGGAGAAACTACTATGCTGGAAACTGGGCTAGCTTCACTTTCAATGGCCTGCTGTCATGGATAGATGAGTACAAGGTTCTTACTTACATAATGTACAGACTTGGTGTGCACAAAATATAGTTTTATATTTTATATTAGCTTCATATTTTAAAACACCTTAACCCAAACTGCTAAAAGTGTTTGTGTTGGCATGTTTCAACAGAGACAACAGGAGATATCTAACACAGACTTGGAGCAGGAATGGAGAGATAAGATTGGGGAAGGAGAAGAAGTGCTGTTACTCAGCCCTGTAGACTTCTCAATTTCTAATCTGGAAGTATTCTCTTATGCCAGGTATAGATTTCCCAATTCTTTTTCTCAATGACACTGTTGCTTTATGATTACCTTTAGTATGTACATCATCTGCCTTTGGAGAATGGGGCGATCCAATGAAAGAGGAATTGAGAAGCCATGCCAAGCCCTGAACTGCATGGAATGAGAATGGGCTTGTGGCCACATAATTCTACTCAGTCGATTTGACTCTGATTAACCGTTGACACTGTTGTCACAGTTTAACACATCTGGTAGTGATGCACTAGCAAAGGCATAAAAGAGCCAGGGAGAGCTAAGCAGAGGAGACTGAGATTTTTTTTTATTTTTTTTTTATTAGAATAGACAGAGCTAACCTGCCCATGTCTTAAGCATCCTTTCCGAGTGGTATGTTTTATGCCACATACTCCAGTTATTAGTCTCAGATCATGACATTAAATATATGAGATATCTGTTGTTTACATAAGATTAAATATCATAAAACTGTTAAGTTTAAATTTGAGTTCATTTGAATGTTTCCTTCTCCCATAGTGAGGAGCCAGATAAGGAAGAGGAGGGGAAGGACACTGTTGTGAATAGTTTGCCCAAAGGTTCTGATGCACAAGATAAAGACACCAATGCCAGCGCTACAGAAGACCAAGACGTGATTAGTCCTGAGGACAATTCACCAGGTACTGATGAGCCACAGAATCAAGTGCCAACGAATGAGCAAACATCTGAGACCCAAGAACCCAGCCAATCAGAAGAAAGTGAAAAAGAACAGCAGGCTGTCGGCACCCAAGCAGGGGTACCTTTAGAATTAAAAAGAAAGATAACCTATGCTAAGTTGGTGAAGGAAGGACGCAGGTTTAACATCGATCTTGTGTCTAAGGTGAGCTGATGATTTTAGACATTTTCTTCAGTTCAACGCAAATGTATCTTCATTTACATGTTGTGATTTTAAGATTTTTGACTCAGTATGATAAAATGGCATTTATGGATATTAAAGGAACCCTAAATAGGATTTTATTTTAAAAGTACAGTATTCACATCATTTTGATGTTCCACTGATGTTGCTAATCTGGGCTCAGAACTGCAGAAACTTTTGGAAAGAGTAGAAAATCAACCCCCCCAGCCCCTTGATTTCAGGACAGTGCTATAAAATTGACTTACAATCTGTATCCATAGGGTGTGCTCAGGAGTTAATATACCCAATCTTACCAAGTGTTGCTTTTAATATAAAAATTTCCATAAATCATAAATTTATTGTAAGGTGCTGTGGCCTTGACATTGGAGAAGTGAGCTTGAGACTGGAGGAAAAAGTTCATTCACAGCTGAAGTGCCCTTGAGCAAGGCACCTAACCTCCAAACTGCACCCTGGGTGCTGAAGTTGTTGGCAGGCGGTTGTGTGTGTATGTTCACTGCCCTTAGTTATTTTAGTTATACTTTATTTTGTTATATACAGGTGTATCTCAATAAATTAGAGTATGATCAAAAAGTAAACTATCAGTAATTCAATTCAAAAAGTGAAACTCATTATATAAATTCATTACACTGTGATCTATTTCAAGTGTTTATTTCTTTTCATTTTGATGTTGATGGATACCCAAAATCATTATCTTAGAAAATTTGAATATTATATAAGACCAAATTTAAAATGTAAATGCAAAAAATGTTGGCCTTCTGAAAAGTATGTACAGTATATGCTCTCAATGCTTGGTTGGGACTCCTTTTGCATGAATTACTACATCGATGTGATGTGGCACGGAGGCAATCAGCCTGTGGCCCTGCTGAGATGTTATGGAAGCCCATGTTGCTTTGATAGTGGCCTTCAATTCGACTGCATTGTTGGGTCTGGTGCCTGTCATCTTCCTCTTGACAATACCCCATGGGTTCATAGTTTGCTGGACAATCAAGCACAGTGACACTGTGGTTATTAAACTGTGGTTACTGTGGTTAAAATACTGTGGTATTGGTACTTTTGGCAGTGTGGCCAGGTGCCAAGTCCTGCTGGAAAATTAAATCTGCATCTCCATAAAGCTTGTCAGCAGAGGAAATCTTCAAGTGCTCTACAGTGGCTTGGTAGAACGGCTGTGCTGACTTTGGACTTGATATAACACAGTGGACCAACACCAGCAGATGACATGGCTCCCCAAACCATCACTGATTGTGGAAACTTCACACACACTAGGGTCAAGCAGCTTGGGTTGTGTGACTCTCCACTCTTCCTCCAGACTCTAAGCCTTGATTTCCAAATGAAATGCAAAATTTACTTTAACCTAAGGACAAGAATTTGCTCACTGAGCAACAGTCCAGTCCTCTTTCTCCTTGGCCCATGTATGACACTTCTGGCATTGTCTCTGGGTCGTGAGAGGCTTGACACAAGGACTGCGACGGTTGTGGACCATGTCCTGGATACATGTCTGTGTGTGGTGGTCCTGAAACACTGACACATCCAGTGAAGCAGCAGCTCTCGAAGCAGCAGTCCACTCCTTGTGAATCTCCCCCAAATTTCTGAATGGACTTTTCTTGACGATACTTTCAAGGCTGGTGTTTTCCCTGTTGCTTTTGCACCTTTTTGTATCACACTTTGTACCTTCCACACAACGTTACAGTAATATGCTTGGATACAGCAGAAGGGTGTCAATGACTGCCTTCTGGACATCTGTCAAGTCAGCAGTCTTCCCCATGATTGTGTAGCCTATTGAACATGATTAAGGGACCATTTTAAAGGTTTTGGAAACCATTGCAGGTGTTTGTTGTTGATTATTCTAATTTTCTGAGATAATGACATTTGGGTTTTCATTGGCTGTAAGCCATGATCATCAACATTAAAAGAAATATATGCTTGGAATAATTCACTCTTTGTAATGAAACTATATAATGAGTTTCACATTTGAATTGAATTAACTTTATCTTTTTGATGTCATTTTGTTCTCAGTGACTTACACAATCAATCTTTACATCAGAAAAGGTTTTAAACTTGAATGTTTTGTTCATTGAGATATGATGTATAAATTAATCCCTTAATTTTTTATGAGCAGTGTAGTTAAACTGCTTTAGTAAATGAGTTATATACTCATTGAAACTTCTCAGTGTACATGGTGTATTTTAACTTTTATAACTCAAGAATGATTTAATTAAACATGTACCACAGCAGGATCATCAAGGTCTGATAAAGCATTAGAAAGTAATCTAGTTTGATAAACAACCCCAAATCTTTGGGGATATATCTTCATAATGTTTTTACTTGTAGTCTTTGTGTTATAAACAAATCTAGGCTGTTGTATCTTCCTGTTATGGTTTGGTGTGCTGGGTACACAGTGTCTTGCTTTTTGCTTGTGCTAATATAGAAAATGTGAAAGTGATTCCCTTTGTTCTTTTATGGAGCCACATCAGGATGAGTGACCTCCATCTTCTCAAATAGAGAATGATTTTTATGTAGTTTTTTTTTCCCCTCAATTCTTACCTCACAGTTGCTGTATTCCCGTGGCCTACTGGTAGATTTGCTCATCAAGTCCAATGTCAGCCGCTATGCTGAGTTTAAGAATATCAGTCGTATTCTCACTTGTCGGAATGGCAAGGTTGAACAGGTATGTTAAAAAAGTAAAACATTTTTACGTTGTTTAAACACTGTTGTTTCTACTACTGCTGTCTTATCTTTATTTGTAGATGTGATACATATTAATAAAATTGAATATTTCTAGAGCAGAAACATTGGTGGGGAAAAAAAGTATACATAAATTGTGCTGAACTTATGTAATTTTGGAACCAGTAATTTATATTAAATCACTGCTAAATATAATTTAAATGGTATATGCCCAGGGCTTGGCTTAATCCCTGTTTGGGAAACCATCCCATTAAGTTACACTTAAAATATAATGAGCATACTAGTCATTTGTTATTTTCGCAACTCTTCTAATACAATAGACGAATATTTCTCTCGGCTGTCAGATTGAATTTCAAAAACACATCAAGTGTTATGAAGTATAAAATAAAAGTCATTAATGCAAATAAACAAACAGACCATGTGAAAAACAGCCACAAAACATCAAGTGATAACTCCAAATATGGTGATTATATACACAGATCAACTATAAGATTATGGCCACCTCGTTTCTACACTCACTGTCCATTCTCTCAGTGCCAATGTCCAGACAGGAGCACTTTGTAGTTCTACAATTACAGACTGTAGTAAATGTATTGCTCTGCAGGACCGCCACAGAGCACGTAGGATTTGGGTGGTGTATCATTCTCAGCACTGCAGTCACACTGACCTTTGTGTGTTGTACTGATACAAGTGGATCAGACACAGCAGGGTTGCTCGAATTTTTAAACCCCTCAGTATCACTGCTGGACTGAAAATTGTCCAACAACCAATAATATCCAGCCAACAGCGTCCTGTGGGCAGAGTCCTGTGTCCACTGATGAAAGACTAGAGGATGACCAACACAAACTGTGCAGCAACTCTCTGACTTTACATCTAAAAGGTGAACCAGCAAAGTAGGTGTGTCTAACAGTGTGGAAAGGGAGTCGACGGTGTGCCTTAAAAACTTGAGCAGCACTGCTGTGTTTGATCCACTCATACCAACGCAACACAATTTTATCAGTACAATTTAAGTATACTTTATTATTTTTATTATAGTTTCATTATAGTATTTTTACCTTATAATTTCAGTTTCAAAATCATTGTGATGCTCTACTAAGCTGTAATAAGGAGTATAGACACAATCATTGCTACTCCAGGCTCAGGACTGCAGAAAATGCACTATGTAACTTTTTGAGGAGGGTAGGAAACTACCTTCTCCCTCCCCACTGATTTCAGGACAGTGCTGTAAATGAATTAAACTCTGCACCTGTAGGGGGAGCTCAGGAACACAAATACAAAATCTTATTTAGTGGTACTTTAAATTTATATATTTTAAAGTATAATAACCAAAAATAATGATGTTATAATATAGAATTACATACCTTATTTAAGGCAATTTCATTTTATCCCTTTACACTCTGCAAATGTGTGACATATTGGAGTTTAATTAATCTGTTACATTTAAAGTTACTTAAGAAATACCTGGATTTTTGGCTTTCATGTGATGTTTTATTATTGTTGTTGTTATTATTATAAATTGGCTTTTGTTATGTCTCCAGTCAGTAATATATTTATTTTGATTAATTTAGATTGATTAAACTTTGTGTGGCTGAAAAGTCATGTCACACAAGGTAAAATCCATCTTTTTAAAAACACTCAACTTCTCTCTGCATGCCTGTCTGTCTGCTTATCTATTGTAGCTCAGATTTACCCACTCTCTGGTTCTGTTCTCAATCTCTCTTTTTGGTTCTTTTACACCTGGTGTGTTGTCTGGTTTTCATCTTTTGGACTCCCACATTCACTATGTGGAAACATACTGATTTCTTTGCCTCTGTGTCTCTCACTTTTACCCAAAGGTCCCATGTTCTCGGGCTGATGTGTTTGGCAGTAAGCAGCTGTCCATGGTGGAAAAGCGCATGCTGATGAAGTTCCTCACCTTCTGTTTGGACTTTGAGCAGCACCCAGAGGAATTCCAAGGTATAACTCCCCATTCTTTCCCTCCTCCATTAATCTCATTCTTTTTCTCTTTATCTTATTTTCTCAGTATATGCAGTGTTTAATATGTAACACACATTACATTGCCATTGTATAGCTTCTTCAAATGGTATATAAAATGTCCCCTCCACAATTATTATTATTATTATTATTATTATTATACATTTTGACATCTAGTTGGTCACCTCTCAGAAATAAAATTTTGATTTATTTTATAATTTGGATTTATTAAAATGTTTTTGTTTACTAAAGGCACTGAAACATGTAGTCAGTCCACAAGGTGTTTCATAAGAAATAAGAATTTACTATAACCTTCTTAAAGCAGGGAATTTGAAACCAGGTTCTCTCCAGATTGTCCAGTGTGGTATGTCCTTTCTTGTGCACACACCTCATACTATGGAGTTTTGATCAAGGGACAGAAGCTGTTTTTTTTTTTTAAATAGAAAAAGAGGTTACTAGAATGACTAAGGGAGTTTGACATCTATGTCACCTCCTAAGCTAAGCAGCGTTTCTCCTCTGTGTGGGAAGGTATTGCAGGTAGGGTGCAAGGAATCTGAAGAAATGAGCATTTATTTATTAATGCCTTTCTGTTTTGCCTGTAAAGCTTACTCAGTAAAAAACACCCACTCACAATGGATTCATTAATAGCCCTTAAACATAATAAAATAACATTAAATAGGAGACCAGAAAAAACTAGTTTGCCTGCAACCAAAATATGCTTTTTTTCCCTCAAACTTTTATTTTGAAAATTCACCACAGAGATTACCGCGTTTTGGCTGCGAGTCAGACACAGGGTTTTCTTTCAGCCTTCGTTAAGGCGCCTGTTCAAATTTTAATGCCCAAGTCATCAGCTTCACTGGCCTCCGATTCACCGTCAGAGTCTGGTTTATAAAGTTAGTTTTTACCAGCTCTGGGCTTGATGTCAGTAACGAGAGCATAACAATGACTGCTTATTACAGTTATAAAAGCGGCTTGTATATAACAGTTAGGGTAACGGAGGAGGATCTTTCATTTATTCATTATCTGTAACTGCTTATCAAGTTCGGGGTGTGGGTGGGTCCGGAGCCTACTCTGAATCACTGGGCACGAGGCGTGGAGGGGGCGAGTCTGAGAGTTAGTGAACGTTAATATTAGCTGTGTTCAGGTTGTGAAAAAGCACTCTTAACATGCAGCAAGTTAATGTTAGTCTCTGGCCGTGTCCCAAACTGCACACTGCTGCACTGATTTGTGTAAGTAAGTGAGTAAATACACTACCTTAGCATTGTTTCTGCAGTGTAGTATGTAAAGTAAAGTTCCATAGTGTGGTGTTTGGGACACAGTCTCTCTCTATAATGTTGATGTTAATCAAATACTGTTCCACATCATTATAAATGTAGTATTTTACTGCCTTATCAACATAGTTAGGTAATATTTTGGGTGTGGGGTGGGCTTTGACTCAGCAAATATGCCATAACAGTATCAAACTCACTCCTATGCCCTTGTACCTGCCTTTGCACATTTTTGGACAGATTGAAAAGTGAGAAACTGAACCACACTTTAATTAGTAGGCCATTTTTCTGTATCATTGATGTTAATGTTGTATCTGGTGTTATAACAACAAACACAAAAGTGGGTCTGGCATAACACCAAGGATGAGTGTGCAGAAAATCACCTCATGCCCACTGTTAAGTATAGGGGAGGATCAGTGATGCTTGAGCCTGTTTCTCCTCCAAAGGACCTGGGATCCTTGTAAGGATACATGGGATCATGAACTCTTTGAAATATCAGGACATTTTGAATCAGAATCTGGGGGTCTCTGCCTGAAAGCTGAAGATGAGTCGTCATTGGGTTATTCAGCAAGATAATGACCCTAAACATGTGGCCAAATCTACTCAAAAATGGTTCACAAGGCACAAAATCAAGCTCCTCTCATGGCCATCTCAGTCCCCAGACCTCAACCCAATAGAAAACCTGTGGGATGAGCTGAAGAGGAGAGTGCATAGGAGAGGTTTAGAGAGGTTGTGCAAAGAGGAATGGTTGAAGATCTCTCTTTCTGTATTCTCCCATCTTGTGAAGAGTTATAGAAGAAGGTTAAGTGCTGTCTTGTTGGCAAAAGGAGGTTATATAAAGTACTAACACCAGGGGTGCCAATAATTGTGGCACACATGATTTCATTCAAAAGATTTTTTTCCTAACGTGATATTTTTTTCCCCACCAAATAAAGGCACTTGAATTAAAGCTTAGATTTTTCTCTTTTTTTGCATTGTTGTTCTATATAATTTAAAAAAATTATAATTTATTAGAAGCCAAAGAACACTTCATAACCAGGGGTGCTAATAATTATGGAGGGTGCTGTACAAGGCAAGTAACGTCAGATTTTCACACTAATCCTGAAATAGCGGCAAACTATTTTTAAGCTTATGTGTAACCACATACACAGGTTGATGTGCTGTTGAAATATTGTGAATCTCTGCATTTATTTAAGACTAATAACCAAAAATGCGCAATTTCTCTCCCTTACTCTAAGTATTTAAATTGGCTGCCTAAAGCTTCCTGGAACTATTGGAGCCTGCATGAGTCACATGACCACCAAGCATTTTGGACTTCCGTTTGCACAGCTCTCCCTCTACAGCTCTGGTTGTAGCACTTACAAAATAAGTGCTGGACTTTGCAGGAAAATATATCGCTTTGATGGCTACATATGTCTCTCCAAAATCCCCCTGTACATCAATTGCACATATCACACACATTCAGGTCATTGGGCACTGAAGCCATGTCATTACAGATGTTGATTTTTGCATCTTATACTAATAACAGTCTGGACGGTCCCTTTCATCTTTGGCACAAACACTCTGAATGTTTTTCTCAGGGAAAAAAAAATAGAGTAAAACATGTACACGTCTGACTATATCACGTTTCCTTTGTCTTTTGGACCATCTGAGATGAATGGATTGGATGAATAGAATGGATTGTCAAAATGCCCATTATGCTATATTAATCAGAGTAGGATGATAGTTTTTCATGCTGTGCTATCTGAGGTCTCAGAGGTTATGCACATATTTCTCTGGATTTCTCTGGACAACCATACGCTCATATGCCCCATTTCATCTCCAGGACTTTTATTTTGCACAGTTCTGTAATTAAATATTGCATGTTATGTACCTCTACCATAACTTTACATCCAGGTTAAGCAGAATGAACAAATCACAAATTATTCTTATTTCTGTTGTGTTTTACAAAAAAAAAAAATCACTTTTTTCCCCAGAAACATGATTTGTAATTTTGAGAATAAATGAAGATCACTGTCATCTAATCTTATTTTCTTCCAGTCTTCCAAAGTTTTAGGTGTTCTTCAAATGTACATTCAGGAGCGGTTGTGATCAGGATAACTACTTTGACTTATATTGATTTGTGTCAATCTGTTCTTGTTTAGATTTCTCAGAGAAGCCATTTTGGGAGTTCCTGAAGAGTAAGAATCTAACTGAGAACCTGCAGCATTTTGTGTTCCACTCTATTGCCATGGTGAATCAGGAGACTTTGACAGAGGAAGGCCTGAAGGCCACACAGCACTTCTTGAGAAGTCTGGGTCGTTATGGCAACACACCCTTCTTGTTCCCACTATATGGCCTGGGTGAAATTCCACAGTGCTTTTGCAGGTGAGGGGTCCTGAGAAACATAGAGGCCAGTACACATCAAGCAAACAAACAAACAAAACCAAAATGTGCCTCTTTAGGAAGCTCTAAAATGTTCTTTCCGTATCACCCTGGTTCACTTGGTCTATTGTGTTTGTTTTTCTGAACTTTTTGAAACAATGGGTGTTTGTAATGTTAGAGTGCTATGCCTTCATACATACACTTTATGTAATTACTGGATATTCTTGTACATCACATTTACACACAGCTAATTCTAATGATAATTCTGCATACTTGTTTGTGCAAATATGCATTGCTGTCCCATTTTATATGAAAGTTTAATTTAGGTCACACTTGCCCATAAAGATAAACAAGAGAAAAAAAAAAAAACTTCTAGTAGCATGTAAAAATTGAAATGCACCAACTTCTTTCTTTATTTTATTTTAACAACCATTTATTACAAGTTATTTTATTTATTATTATTTTTTAAAATTATAACCAAAAAAAGCAACGTAAATCAAACGTAAAACGTTCTCCCCATGTCTGTGTGGGTTTCCTCAAGGTTCTCCGGTTTTCCAGCACAATCTGGTCCATTTTAACAGTCAATGATTTTGCATCCTTATAAATTATAAAACAAATGTATTGTTTCTCCACTAGCATGCTCTTCTGAGTATACAGTGATAGGATTACTTGGGAAATGCTATAAACAGTCTTGGTTTAGAAATCAAGTCATAGTCTGTCCTTAAACATTTGTCTTTGCTTAGAATATGCATTAGCTCCTTTTAGGGTGCTAAAGGAAAAAGAAAAGCCAGGCCACTGCAGTACACTGAGTGGCTGCTTTTAGCACTCTTTGTCCATGGGGAGTGGTACTGTGAATCTGTGGCACTTAAATGCTTCAGGACACATCCACAGAGAGGATGCGTTCCTCCACATGAAGGCCTTTGGCTCAAGGCCATGAATAAGAGAACATTTCCCCAAAGGCAGAAAGATTTGTACAGTGTTTATATAGAATGCATCTGTAGTGGAGTATGTTTTTTTTTTTTTTTTTTTTTTTTTTATTATTATTTTTTTTTTTTAATTCTAACTTCTGCATACACTCAATTAAACTTGCTTGACTTCAAATTATGTTTTTTTGCGACACTTGGGAAAACTTGGAAATGGCAATGAAACTTGTATTAATAATAATTTCCACACATTAATTGCCATTTTGATTTCCAGTTTAAACTTATACTCCACTTTTGCCTTCTTGATTCCTCTCTAAAGCTCTATTTGAAGAGATTTTTAATGTAGCATTCAAGCCACGTCCGTTACTGGGAAAGCATTACATCGCGTCAGAAGTTGTGACACATGATTTTATCGCATGCCATGATTTTGTGGTTAACAGAGAGCATCCTGCTCTTTCTTATATATATATATATATATATATAGTATTATAATATTTTTTTTTTTGGTAAAACTTTAGGCATAAATTTGAATTTCATATCATATCTCTGGTTTTTATGATTTTTTGTTTGTTTGTTTGTTTATGAATTCTACTTTTTGGTTCCCAAAATATGATTAATGTTTTTACAAAAAAAGACAACAATTTCTTTCTGAATCTAGGCAGCCAGTACTGTGAGTATTTGTTATTGAAACATAAAACATGGAAAGTATTATAAACTTTATTCACTTATAAAACAAAATAATGCATCTATTAAAACCAGTTATCTGCCATCAAACATTTACTTGTTGAACACTAATTTGAGAATATATATAACATATTCATTCATTAATTTAAGTGATTCAGTTAATGAATTAAATTAACCCTTGCTTGCTGCTTCTGGATTTTATAAGTTTTTATATAATAAATAAATAGAAAATAATACATATATTCAGTTTTATTTAATTTATACAATTGTTCAAATACATCATACCTAATTGCAATTTTGGAGCAATTCACAATAATCGTATCACTTCTGTAACAGCTGTAGAGAGCAACAGTGACTGATTATTTGTGCTTGTTCTGTTTTTTTTTTTTTTTTTTAACTGTCACTATGTAAACCTAGCAACCAGAAAACTAATCAGAAAATATAGCTGCTTTTGTAGTTCACTGAACAAAAGGTCAAATCAAATGTTAAATCATGTGACTTTTTTCTTCAGGTAAATTTTATGATTTTGATATTTGTTGGGTGGTTTCTAATAATATGCAGTCATATATTGCTCACCTGTGTTAATCTTATAATGGAGAAAATGACACAATGAACTACTCTCTGCAATTTTTTTTATTTAAAAGTGCCATAGGGCCAAAAGGTGCATTCGAATTTTGATTTTCATTTTTTCTAATTTGTATGTTAAATTTAAGATACTGGACAAATGTGAAAAGAAAATAGCTACTTTGTGACATGAAATTGAAGATAGTGGACAGATGCAAGAGACAAATACAGAAATAATTGGGGAGGAAATGGAGAAGAAGAGTATGATGAAGAGGGGCTAGAAAATGAAACGGTGCACACCTCAAAAGGGGACCCAAGCAAGGGATAGAGAGACAAAAGTCAGCGTGAGAAGTGGCGAGGAGGCGGGGTCATCCATCACACTGATACCTGCTCGCAGGTGATGGATGGATGGACGGCGGCGCAAACTCAATAATGCTCACTCTCTCGGGTTATTCACAGATCAGTGAGCAGTGCTGCTAATAAAGTGATGAAATGCTTTGCTGTCCTTGCCTGCATTATCCCTCAAGTTTTGACAGCAGAGACTCTTTTTAATTTCTAAATAACCTTTGGCGCTCCTATTGCTTTTTTTTTTTTTGTTACGTTCATGGGCACTTTGTCTCTTCTTGAGTGGTTTTGAATGAGACCTGGACATTTTGAGGCAACTCGATTCATTTAGTCCCGTAAATACAGTTAGCTGTAACAGCTTTTGATTCACGTTCTCTTTAGCGCCGTACTAGAGTCAGACAGTGGTCAAACAGAAACAGATTGAGAGGACAGGGGAATGCATTCATTTGAACCAATGATTGTCTTTTCCAACATTCACTCACAGATCATATTTCCATTCTGTCATTAGTACCCCTTCCCTTCCCTCTACCTCGTCTTCTCAGGGCGCAATAAACATCTAATTTATTCCAATCGGAGTGGGGATTTAATTTTGGGCTAGAGCAGCTTGCCAGGCGGCATGCCGCTTTGTTTTCTTTTAATTATTGGCCAGCCATTAGCCCCCCACTCTGGCACAAAGCACCGTAGATTACAAGCACATTTTCACTAGAGGCAAACCTGACAGGTGAGTGGTCTTTGCTGTGTCTGCCATTTCTGTTGGTTTAGCATCTACTGGATGGAGAGACGATTTATTTTTAATGCACAGACGAAAAAAAATAGCTGCTTGGGAAAAAAAATAAAAGAAATCTGCTGTTTACTGTATTACTCCATGATGTTTTGATTGAGAGCAACAGACGTCCAAATCTGCTGCTAAATATACAGATTTAACTCTGAAGCAGACACATTTCATATGTTTACTAAAAGGCGTTATAAACAGTCATGGTGATGCAGTCATGATCTTCAAGGTGAATAGCTTGAAATTGTTACCAGTATTGACCTGGTCTCAAATGCAGTTTCAGTGCTTCAGTTGATCAGAAAGTGTAAAAGGCTTTAAAGTAGTGATGAAGTAGTAAGAGCACTAAGTATTTGCTGAAATGCTTTCTATTTGCACTTATTCTGGACTTATTTATTTATTTATTTATTTATTTATTTATTATGTGTTAGCTTTTATGTATAAGCACTCATTAGGTTTTGTTTGGTATCACAGTTATGTTGTGTCTAATTCTTAATTTTTCTTTCTAGATATTAGCATTGGCCCTGTTTTGAAAGTGACTGAGCTCAAGGGTATTTTAAATTTTATCTTATATGTTCTAGCTAGAATACAAGCTCTGACTGAACACAAAATTCTTTTGTAAGTCACTCTGGATAAGAGCACCTGCTAAATGCTGTAAAAGTGTTGTTTGATAGCAACCATAATAAATGCTAGGCATTCACAACATACTTTTACTGGTAATTGTATAACGGCACTCACTTTTCGACTGGTGATAAATTTTGGAACTACTTTCAGTTTGATGGTGCAATTATAAGGGTGGATTCTTTACCTTCCCACTCGTTTGGTGATCAATACATGTTTTATGGAAGTTAAGATCTAGAACAGCTGAATTTTGACAGTCACTGAGAGAAAATGGGTAAATATTTTATACCTAGAATGTTGAGAGCTGAGAGCCTGAAAACAGAAAATATTTGTCAGTCATCTCAGTTTTTGATCATTCATGACATGTTTGCTTGTTTGTCCCCTTACTTTCATCGATCAGTGTCCCTGATGGAGCAATCTACTTAGCTTTACAAACTAATGTTTGTACCGGATTATAGCCTATGGGTACAGCTAGCCGTTATCTGTTTCTAATATTTTTATTATCACTATGCCATCATATTCTGGTGGATTGAAACCAAGGCAGCTTTCATCGTTCTTAGGTTCAGTTCAATTTATTTTGGGCTTGAGTGTGATGTCGCTTGAGGTGCCTGCAGCTTATTTGTGCTTCTTGTTACATTACCTTTTAATTACAGAAATAACTAGTTGGAGGCAGTTATTTTGTTGGGTTTGTGTGGCGGGGGTTATGTGATGAGAAGGGGGGAGCTGTCGAAGATTTATTTTGGATGTGACCTTCTCCACACTTGCTGCAGCTGTAATCAGTGGAATTAATAGCATAATCAAATTATACACAAACTCATAAATCATCGGTGAGCGTGCTGTCACTGCGTCTAGCTATTAATGGCCCCTATTGTTTTGCTAGCGTATTAAAAAATCACGTCACTTGATTCCTGCCTTGATAGGAACTGAAATGCCATTTAGAGGCTATAAAGACTGGGGGCTTGTATGAAGGTACCGGATTTTCACAACTGTTAATTTAGCCCCGCAATGGCGAGTGATGTCGTGGGGGCGAGTGCCAGGGCATGAAGGGGGAAGAAGGTGGTGGCTCCCGTACGGTCTTTCCCAGCAGTATCATCGCAGTTGACTGCGGGCAGTTAATTAGAGTAATATAAGCTTAAATGTCTGTCAGTTAGGGTTAATGACATCAAAGGAATCCCCCCCATTCAGTTTCTATGGGTTTCTGTTTGGGATATGAAATGGGCCCAGATGATTGCTGATGTTTTTTTTTTATATTTTTTTTTTTTTATCCTTTACCCTTCTCCTGTGCTTTATTAAGATGCCATGCCTTTAGATTAATTTGTGGGGACAGGGGTATTTTACTAGTTCCCCCCTTACCTTTCATCTTCTTAGAAATGCACAGAATATATTGGTGAAAGGGCTGGACATTCACACACTCACTTCTCTCTCTCTCTCTCTCTCTCTCTCTCTCTCTCTCTCTCTCTCTCGTCTTATAATGTGGAAAGGTGAAATTAATATTGAATATCAACATTAACCTCATTGAGCATTGCTGGTATGATGGGAGGACGTTGTATTTGATGAAAATGACTTACAGTTAAGCTTCCATAATAACACACATTCTATATATTTAGATGTCCATGACAAAGGTATTGCTTGTGAAGTAATGTGGCATTCTTGGTGACATTTCTGCCCTGTCAAATGAATTGGATTTTGGTGTTTTGGTGCAGACAAGGTGTGATCAGATCCTGTGTTGCTTTTAATGTCATGCTATCAGTTTTGATTATGGGTGTTTTGCTGGATCCATCCAATGTGTCTGCATATAAATAAATAAATGTGTGTGTGATTTTTTTTTTTTTCTTTTTTTTTCCTCCCCAGAATGTGTGCTGTCTTTGGGGGGATTTATTGCCTGCGACATTCAGTCGAGTGCCTGATTGTGGACAAGGATTCAGGAATGTAAGTAGTTCAACATCGATCCACCACCTTCACCGAATGTACAAAAAAAGAACAAGAAAATAAGCACCAAACAAAGAGAAACAGCATAGAGACAGCAGACTTGGCCTTCATCTTGGCATGTCCTGTCTAGAGTAGACTTTGAAATCTTTACTAAACAGATCCCTCAGAAACAAAGCAAAGAGAAAGTACAAGAGAGTGAGATGGTGGGGGAAGGGGGTCGGAATTATAGATATGGAATTAATTTTCTGGGCGACAGCAGCGCACAGCTCCCCTGAAGCAGCCGAGCTCGGAAGACAAATCACGGGCCCTGCCACTTGGGCCGGCGATGAGTGATGCCGTTTTTTCCTTGTGGCCTTACCTCCACTAATTGATTTTCATCTGAAGACAAAAAAGCCCTCTGTTGCTGCCTGTTAAAAAATGAGAGTTCATCTCCAGTCTCCCTTGATTAATCTGTGCTGATAATGTGCGTCAGGCCTCACCAGAAAGGCCTTTAATGAGTTTCAAAGGTGGATTGTTGTCATAAACTAGGTTAGATCGGGGTTTTTTTTTCCTCCCCCTCTGTGCTCCTGCTTTCATTCCCACTTGTTCTCTTGCCACCTCTTTGGCAATATATTGAGCTTTTTTCAACTTGGTACTGGTTGAACTTGGGGGAATGGACTCCTATGCATGCAGAGAAGGAGGGTGCAAGTGGCTGTGATACCTACCTAAAGTAAACTCATGACACTTGGATAATTTATATTTTGTCCAAGAGCTTCTCAAATAAGAAAACAGCATGGAAACTGCTCATCCGAATTACTGGACTTTAAATTATCACCTCTTTCTTTTTAAAGCATAAAGAGCTCTCAAGCTCACAGGTGACTGTCTACGTCCCTAGTTTCATTTGACAGAGAACCCTCTTGATATATATGATCTGACCCTGAAAGAGGCAGTGCGGTCACCCTCTGTGCATCTATTCCTAGCTATACTTGAGCAGTGTTGCAGGTAAGCAGTCTTTGAAACAAAGCATGGTGACCATGACAAATGACAAATTGGAGTTCTTTAACTTCTTCACATATACCCATCAATGCCAGAAAGTAGAAGAGAGATGCTATAATTCAGGGCCTTCCTAACTTTTCAAGGCAAATTCCAAAGTCCAAAGCGCTGGACAAGGACCAGTTCTACTGGTTGGGGGTGTCCATGTGTGCTAGGAGGGTCTGAGGCAAGTACTGGACAGCCTCCAAACAGGGGTGTCAGTCAGGTTCTGGAATCCAGTCTACAAAACTCTCTCAGAGGGTACAGCGTGGAGAATCAGTGCTCTCCGCCAGAGGCGCCCGGGTGTCAACTCAACCCTGTTCATGCCATACATCATCAGCAAGAAAAAAGTTCCATGAAGGTGAAGAGGTAGAAGGAGGGGGGAAAAAAAGAGTTGGCAAGGTGTCTGGCAGGCTGAACAATGATTTTAATTTCCCCAGCATCATAAATTACTGCTCTATGTCTTCTCTTATTACAGACATAAAACTGAAAAGGGTGGAGTTAGATTAATAATGCAGCAGAGGATTATGGGGCCTCGGAGCCCACCTGCCACTCGACGTGGAGGTGGGTCCAACAGCAGCCCAACTTGTTAGCGTGGACGACAGTCGCCTCAATCACACGTCTGATCCCATTTGTCCCACCAGTCTTATCTCTTGCCTCGTCAGCATGACTTGATTATTCTACTTGGCAACACTGATTGGCCTCGTCACTGTGCCATGCTATGGCAGTGGGCTCGAAATAGCTGTCTGTATCAGTTTGGCTTTTTAAAAACATTCTGTTGTTTAGACATATGTTGGATATAAGTTTCCAGCATTAGCATTTTACAATTATATTATTATTTTTTATAATACTGTGTTTAAGTCAGAAACTACATTTTATTTACTTGATTTTGGACCAACTGTCTATTACATAAAATTTATTGTAATATTCTTGAGAAATGTATATATTGTCTATATGGAAATGGACAAAACAAATGTGAAAAATTGGCCAAATCTGGAGTAAAATATGTATTATTAAATTGTATAAATAAAATTGGATACAGATTCTTAGTCCCCGAGGGATTAACATATTACACTCGCTTTAAAAAGAAAAGATCACATGTTCCTGTTTATTCTTTCATAATTCTTTGGGAAAACATTTGTACCTGACCCAGACCTCGATGACACTGAATGTGTTTGGGATTATTTGCAATCATAATCATTATCATTATCATTATGATTATTAATCATAAGAAGCAGAAAATGCAAACAACTTCAATGACTAAACATTTGAAATTCTGAACATAGATAAAAGATGCTGGAATCTGTACTGACATAAGAGCATGACCTACATATGCATCAGTAGTAGCTGATTTTATGTAACTGTGTTATATAAAGTGTGAGACTAAAGTCACCAGGTAAAACATAAAAATGCTAATATGTTTGAGTGAATTCCTTACACTTTGTTCAGTTTGTAAGCACACTTTTTTACTGAAAAACAGTAGTATACTTGCTTCTTTATTTGACACTTGAAAAATTAGCAACTGGTAACTAATAGTTATTTTGACTGAAAATGTAATCAATTTTTCCACAGTGTATGCTCTCGTCCCATAATTTTTTTGCTTTAACTAAGCTGCGTTTGTGAGTAAGCATATAAAATTCAGATGAGCTTGGAAGTGCATGTCATTGGGAACAAGGTTAGGGTTCTGATTGTCTCAGAGGCCACCAGTGCTTTATGGGGACTATTTATGAACAGTTATGATGATCTAGAAAGCAGGACCTGGCCTTGGGGGGCCAAATGAAACCCAGTCATTAGCTCTATATCAACACTTTATGAATGGTGACAGAAGAAACTTTGGAACATATAAATAAGATTTCTATTTTATTGGACATCTGTGTACATCATGCAGTAATGGGGATAGAAAGTAATCTTAAGCCAGCCTCAGAATGATGAGCTAGATGATGGTATTTAGTAGATTTCAATTTTGGTAACTTAGATATTAAGAGAGTTAATTCAGAGTAAACTGAAACTGTAACAGATTGAGTCAAATATGAGTGTGCTCAGACATTGTCTGTGTCATGCTGAGATTATCCCTTAGCTGCATCAGTGTTTTGCAGTGTAGCCCATTTCAACATTCCTCACCCCACTGGCTGGTATTTGATTGGAAGTCCTCAGCTTCCTTTGCTAGTTCCTCTTGGTGAATAAATCTTAATTTACATAAACAGATCTGTCCTGTAGTCAGTCCTGTGTGTGGAGCGAGGATTGTTCTGAGGGCCACACTTTTTGGTAGCAGAGAGTTGCTCGCTTGCCCCTTTATTGTGTTGTGAAAGTCCATTTCAAGGATGTCACCCCTAGCCCATTAGTTTGGATAATGAGCCCTATAAAGCACATTTATAACTCTTGACATAACAAGCCGGCAGATTCCCCTTTGCTACCCCCCACCCCTTTTTTCCTGTTCTTTCTCTCTCTCCCTGTCTTTCCTCCTCTCTCTCTTGATCCCTTGGTGTGTATCTTAAACGCTTTTCACTGTCAGAAGAGCAAGAAGGTCACAAACTTGCTTCTGGTTCTGTGTTAACACATGTTTAAGCAAAACTTCAGACCAACATAGATTTTCATTTTACCCTTTGTGCTTGGTGGTCTTTGTCTCACATTTTAAATACCATACTTGGAAATTCCACTCTAACAGAGTCTATCAGGCTCTCATGTCAATACAGTTTCATCTCAATAAATTAGAATATAATCAAAAAGTTCATTTATTTCAGTAATTCAATTAAAAAATGTGAGCCTCATATATTATATAGATTTATTACAAAAGAGTGATTTATTTCGAGCATTTATTTCTTTTAATATTCATGATTATGGCTTACAGCCAATGAAAATCCAAACGTCATATGTTGGCCTACTGAACGTTATGTACAGTATATGCACTCAATACTTGGTCGGGGCTCTTTTTGCATGAATTGCTGCATCAGTGTGATGTAGTATGGAGGCAATCAGCCTGTGGCACTGCTGAGGTGTTATGGAAGCCCAGGTTGCTTTGATAGTGGCCCTCAGCTCATCTGGGTCTAGAGTCTCTCATCTTCATCTTGACAATACCCTATAGATTCTCTATGAGGTTTAGGTCAGGCAAGTTTGCTGGAGAATCAAGCACAATGATATTGTGGTTATTAAACCAGGTATTGGTACTTTTGGCAGTGTGGCCAGGTGCCAAGTCCTACGGGAAAATGAAATCTGCATCTCCATAAAGCTTGTCAGCAGAGGGCTTCATGAAGTGCTCTACAATGTCCTGGTAGAACGGCTGTGCTGACTTTGGACTTGATATAACACATTGGACCAACACCAACAGATGACATGGCTCCCCAAACCATCACTGACTGTGGAAACCTCACACTAGACTCAAGCAGCTTGGATTGTGCGCCTCTCCACTCTACCTCCAGACTCTGGGCTTTTAAAGCACTGACTCCAGCAGCCGTCTACTCCTTGTGAATCTCCCCCAAATGATTGTGTAGCCTACTGAACCAGACTAATTGACCATTTTAAAGATTTAGGAAATCTTTATAGGTGTTTTGTGTCGATTATTCTAATTGTCTGAGATAATGACATTTATGTTTTCTTTGGTTTAAGCCATTATCATGAACATTATAAGAAATAAAATTTTGAAATAGATCACTCTGTTTGTAATTAATCTGAGTTTCACTTTTTGAATTGAATTACTGAAATAAGTAAACTTTTTGATGATATTCTAATTTATTGAGGTGCACCTGTATCTGAGTCAGTGTATGATAAACCAAATTACTTTTTAAATACCAATTAAATAATTCTATATTTTTACTACAGATTTTTTTGTTGTTGTTGTAATATGTAGCAAAAATAAATATTTTTTTGTCCATAAACATGAACCGTTATTTAACTGACAAATAAAGGATTTCCTATGTTGTTTTGATAACAACAGCTAATTGAGTAACTTTTACGTTTATATTTTTTCAATTTTACCCCAAAACATTTTTACTTAAACTTTTTAATTGTATGGCAATGGAGAGTATGAATTATTTGAATATGAATTTGTTTTGCAAGTGCGCCTTCCTGCTTACATCCAACAGCTGTCAGTATTGTCAGATCTTTACCAAATAATCACAGCTTATCCTCATTTGTCATTTTAGGTGTAAAGCTGTGATCGACACACATGGTCAGCGAATAAACTGCAGCCATTTTGTGGTGGAAGATGGCTACATCAAAGATGAGCAGAGAACCAAAACAGTGAACAGGTTTTTCAGACAAATGTCATAACTGTAGAAACATGGCCAGGATAAATTCACCTATATGTATTTATGCCTCTTCAGTTGTTCATAGAAGGGTGTATTAGAAACTTGTATGCTAATTTCGTTATGATCATTTTTATAAATATTTATTAAAGCTTTTAAGGTGGAACTAATTATACCAAATAACCCCCCTAATACATCCCTAGGCTTAAGAGTTAATTAAACTCATTAAACCCCCAAGTGCATTAATGTGCATTAATTTTTAACTATGCTTCATATATTTTTAAAAATAATGTACATTTTTTAAAAATCTTTTTAACACTTATACTATATTATAATATTAACTTTCTACAAATCTACACTGTCTTTTCCTGTTTTTATGTCATAGGCACATATCCCGGGCTGTGGTGATCACAGATCGATCAATTTCACCCTCAGAGTCTGATCAGCAAGTACTTATTTATCTGCATATGGGACTGTCTCTGTCTGCCTATTCCTTTTTCTTTCTTTTTTTCTCTCTGTCTCACCATAGCCCATGGCTTAATATATTAGAACTAAGCTGTGTAGTGTAGATATCTATATGAACCTTTAAATCATGGCCTGGGACTGACCATGTGCACTTGCATGCATGCATGCATACTTGTTTGTATGTATGTGTGTGAGGGCACGGTTGTCTATTTCTTGCCAGTCTTGCACTTTCACTGTGCAGCGTGTTTTGCATTACATCGTTATTATGTTATCACGTTTATATGGATTCTTGAGGTGCGTCCAAGAACCAGCAGGCAAAGAAACAACAAAACATCATAGGCGATTTGTGGGATCGCTGCTGTAGTTTTGACGTCCTGTACTCAAGCATTACATTCCAAAGTAAATCATAAAATGAAAGAAAAGATGAATTTGATTAGTTAATTGTACTGTCCTGAGAATGGAACCTGACATGCTGGTATCCACTCAAGCTCATTTGAGTGCTAGCTGTGTGAGTGGAGTTTATAGGCCTAATAGATGAAGAGCATACAAGAATCAAGGTTGATCAGTTCAGTATGGATTTGAATTTGAATTTGTCTTTCAGCAGAACCAGAACACCCATTCATTCGACTCTCAACCTGGCCCTGTTTAGTCTCCATCAAGCACTCCTTTTTCACACACACTCAGACAAACAGGCAACAAAGGAGAAAATTGTGTTTAATTTCTGTCTATTAAACTTGGCAGAAATTCATATCTGTGGCTTGACACAGGGTGGAACTGGAATATCATATGACTGTGTGACAAAACGTAATTAAATATTCAGGCTAGTTTTAATTAGCTGCTCATCCTTTGCAATGACATTTGCAAATGGAGAGAAGTTGCTTTTTTGGACTCTTGGAATTTATTAACAATGAAGAATGAAGTTTGCTGTCTGTACTCTGTCAGTTTGTTTTAAAAAGCATGGGGTTTAGTCTTAAAACAGATGAATGTTAGGAATCACTGTCTGTATTCAAGTAAAAGGATTACAGAGATTCCATTTTTTTTTTGCACTGTGTTTAGCTAATAGGATTTAATTCTGTCCCACCCACTTCATCATTTAAGCATACTTCATGTGTATGTTTTGTTAGGTCATGTCATGTACTTCCTGGAAAGTGTATTTGTGGTTCAGATTCAAGTTTCTGTCTGCAATTCTGTCCATTCCATTTCTGTCAGTCACTCAGGATATTTTTCTTTCTGTGTGTGCGTGTGTGTCTTTGGTTTTGCTTGTATGTGTTTTCACAATGTGGTTAGTATGTATTTGTCATCTTCGTCTGCAGATCTCATTGGTGACTGTGCCTCCTCTTGAACCATCTTCTCCAGCTGTGAGGATAGTGGAACTCAGCTCTTCCTCAATGACCTGCATGCCTGGCACATGTAAGGCTCCTATACTTACACTCCCAACTCTGTGTGTGTGTGTGTGTGTGTGTGTGTGTGTGTGTGTGTGTGTGTGTGTGTGTGTTAACTGTTACAGATGGATTAAATGTGGTGTTTTTATTGCTGATGTTGTTTTTAGCAATAGCTCAAGGATTGTTACCTAATCCTAACCAAGTTCTTCGCAGCTATTTCTAATACACAATATTTGAAAAAGAAGTGTTTCTCACATCTCCTTCCACAGTCATAAACCATCAAATGAACACAAGGTTAAATACCAGATTATGTTTGTATTCTGATTTCACTCACATTTAAAATTAATGCTTGTATGGTAAGAAAGTAAGGCTGCACATATGTCTCTTGATAATCAGTTTCTCATTATTGACTTCGTTACGAGTTGAAACCGATCCAACTGGGAATCATTGTGTTGCCAAATTCAAAGGAAAATGCTGAATCAGAAATTGAAGGGGGACATATTGCAGAATCTAGCCTGCAGTATATTAGAACAGCTTGTAATGCAATGTAAAGCAACACTGTAGCATGATTTCTTTGTCTTTTTAAGAAATAAACAACAATAAAATCATTATAGGTTCTTTAGATAAAATTAAATCATCATTATGAACCCAAAACATTCTAACTTTGGAGAGGTGTGATTTCTGTCAATATACTTATACATACCTAGCCAACATAATATTATATCAGAGACTGGGCAGTCTCTTTTTAATAAAGTTTAAGCAAAATTCTTGTGTGTGTGTGTGTGTGTGTGTGTGTGTGTGTGTGTGTGTGTGTGTGTGTGTGTGTGTTTGAAGCTGATTTCATATACAGTACATGTGTGAAAGGGACTTAAGGGGAGATAGATAGAGAGAGGCTGAGAACGTTACTTCAGTCAATTTTATGTTTTTATAATAAAAACAAGTCTGCATGTATGAAGAGAGGTGTCCTGAGGAGCACCATAGAAGAGAAACGGAAGCCTTTAAAAAAATGCATTTGTTCAGCATTAACAGCTTGTTAGAAAGTTTAAAGCCTTTTAAACACTTGACTCCCAAGTTCAACCAAATCCTTGTTTAGGTGTACGTTAAATGGGTTAAAAAAATGTGTACATACACAGAAGAGTTGAGAAGCATATAAAATAGCTCCAGACAGTGCTAAAAGTTCCAAATCCTCCAAACCGTGCCATTTCTCCTCTTCTTTCCATGTTTTCCTGTCTTATTTATTCCTGTATCGTTCATCTGATTAGTCAATTATTCCATAATGTGAGATGACACTGGGGTGGACAAAACCAAAATTATGGTTTTACAGCAGTAGGTTAATGAATAGTGGTAACTTTAACTCATATTTCCGAAACTAGCAGCAGTGAGTAAATGTGATTTGTAAATCAAAGAATTTATATAATGTAATTTTAGTACATTCTTTTATATACAGAATAATGCAGACTTTTGCTAACTAGTTAAAATAATGCAAGATAGTTATCATATAATGTAACTGATTCACCTTGTGTTTTTAATATATAATGCAGGGCATATTGTAGTTGCTTTATCTATAAATCACTTCAGTCATTGTCTGTGTGTGGGTGGGGTTCATCACTAAACTGCTTTGCTCTTTTCAGAGTTGGTCCAATACAACACATTCTCAATGGTTACTCCACCAGATTTGAGTCAGTATCGTTTTTAGACATTCTTCATACAAAAATGCACTTGGATTAGCATTACAGAGAAATGTAAGACTTTATTTGTATAAGGTTACGTAAAGTAAATTGCGGCTTCATACTTCAGGCATTCAATTTAGCTGTAGTTTGATAGTTATTGACTTTGGAAAGCTAATAATTTAGTGCACAGTCTTACCTTGTTTAGGTAGACTTCATATGTGAAGTAAAGAGTATCGATCAGAATCAAATAAGAAACTGTGGTGAACTTTAGCCCCTAATGAATTGAAAGAGCAAAAATATTTTCTTTCACAGGCACCAAACCTGCCACTGCTCCTGTCATTTTGTGCATCTCCCCTGCCCACCTTACTGACGACTCTGTCATTAACTCCATTGTTATTTATGGAAGTTATTCTTTTTGTTACACTGACATTATTTAGCTATCAATCACACTGGTAGAGGAGAGGTGGGTCGGGTGGAGATGGATTGTCAGTCTTGGCACTAGCCCCAGCGGCTGGCTTTGTCTTGATGGGGGAATGAGAAGCTCAATCAGCGGAACTTCACTTCCTCTCACTGGGAATTGACTTGAGGATGAAAAGGGAGGATGACTGAGTTTTGAAGCAGACCTAGAACCTGACCCCTCCACTCCCCAATTCACAGCTACTTAAAGATAGATGGATAGGAGTCAGTCTTCCTTTAAGTAATATACTTCTACATTAACACATCATTCACAATCACTGGGATGATGATGAGCGTGACAGTCACACGTTCTGAGAAGATGGTGACATTTATTTATTTTTTTTTTTTTAATATAACCGCCAAACGAGCTGTACTTTGCCCTTAAGATACTACAATGATATATTCCCAGTTAAGGATGAAGTAAAGCAACAAAATTGACATTTTAAAATATTTTTTGGAACAGAGGTCAGTTTGAATATTTATTTCTATAGCTGTGCCCTTCTGTTTTTATTTATTTAGTTGTAACTTTTACAGAAATACACACACATACCTATGTACATGTAAGTATTGAAATGCTTCCCATTCTTTTTTGAGGATTTCAGCTGCTCAACACTTCAGGTTTCTGTTATATTGTTTTTTTCAAAATTATTGGGGACTGAACCAGCTTAACGTCTTTTTCTATCGGACAGTGCTTCTGTAATCCATTCAGAATCAGAATTGGCATTGTCTTATTAAAGTAAGCAAAGTTTTCATTGAAAAACACAAGGTATGAATGGCAGCATGTTGCTCCCAAACCTGTAAATAATGTTTAGCATTAACAGTGCCTTCACAGATGAGAACACCCACACGCTTTTGTACTTTGCCTTTAGTGGCACTCCTGTTTGTGTAACTATGGAAATTGGCTCCAGGCTCACTAATAATGTGGTCAAATGGCAGAATGTTCAATAAAAATAAGAATGGCTGAAGGATTGGCACATGTGGAATACCACAAAACATTTCACTTTTTGTTGCTTTAGTTATTTTGGCTATAAACCTGTAAACAGACAAGTTGCAACCAGGAATGTAATTTTCCTTTTTTTGTCAAATATATTATTACTCTGTCCAAATTACTTTACCTAAAATTCTCGTCCTTCTACAGACTTGGTCCACCTGACCTGTATGTCCTCAGGCTCAGCCTATGAAGACCTAGCCCCAGTTATTTCCAAGCTGTTCCATGTTCCTAGCAGCCCTGGAGAAGGACCTGCAGAAGGTGAGGTCATAATGCCGTTGTTTTTTAACATTCTTTGTCATCTAAATCCACCCTGCCCCTTTCTATCCATCTCAGCAATATTGAACAGCAACTACTGCCCCTTACCTAGGACACAAATGCGTCCATGCTGTGTGTCTTACCAAAAGTCTTTATCCCTGCTTGCTATCCGTGGTGCAAAGAGATCATCCATTTCTTCTCTTTAAAGAAGAAAGATCTCACTTTGTCGTGACATTCACCAAGGGGCTTGCGCTGAGACATTATCGGCAATAATGGTGATGGATATTGAAGGTGGTATGGCAGGCTAGGGCCAGCCACTCATCCCATTGATTCCCATTACATTCTGTCAGGCTCTGCCTGGCTCCTTGACTGTAAAGTGGAGCACGACCTCACATATGACCTAGCATTACAATTGACTAGTAGGGAATGGGGTTGATCAATATATAATTTTGTTTATTCATATTTTTACAGCATATAAACAGCCCAAACATTTAATGTAATTTTTTAAATAATTTTGATTAGAATAGAGAAAAATACAGCTTGCACACTTAATTAATGTTCCCCTGAATTAAGGTACTATTAATTTTAACTTGATTCATTTTTTTTCCTGCAAGGTTTCTAAAGTGTTTTTAAACAATCATGGTTGGAAAGGCATGCATCAATCAGATAATTCATTGTGAATATACAAACAGCTTTGGTTTATTCAATCCATTGCGTTTACCTTATTTGCTCATTTCTGATAATATTTTTTCATAAACGCCCCCCACCCCCACAAAGTGATCAGGAAAATCAAAGAACATTTCCAGTTAAAATGATTGTTTTTGTATTGTATATGTATTTGAAAGAAAGGACCATAGTCATAGAGTTGTCATAGAAAATACCATGTTGTTTTTTTTTCTCCCTGACCTGTAAAGTGGCATAAGAATGCATTATATACTTGACATTTTTTGAATGCAGCTTAGAATGTATTTTAAATTTAAAATGATAAAATAAAAAAACAGTTCAGAGTTAAAAAGTTGTCTAAGAAATCCTGACGTTGAAATGACAACTCCATCCTGACTGACCACAGATGTCTCACGATGAAGGGGTTGATGGTGGTCATTGTTTTGTTTTATTGCTCCATTTCCTTGGCAGTGAGACAAGGTCATTAAAGCAGAGTCAGATTGAGACTTGCCTGCATACCTTCTTACTCTCTGCCACACACTGATTATTTCCTCTGCATCATCATCATCTGTTTGATCTTTCATCTCTATCTTATGCTTTTCCTTCTTAAACCATCACCTGCACTCTATATATATCTCTCTCCTCCCTTGTTTTCTTCTACTGTTTTAATTGTTTTCAATTTCTCAATCTATGGCATTTTTGTTTTTATTCTCTCACTGAAGTAATTTAGACGGCCAGAAAATAAAACTATTTTTGTTGGTGTAGGTGTATGTGTGTGTCTAAGGTGTGCTCAATTGTGTATCCAGTTTAACGGGGTGTGTAGTGGGGCTTCGCCCGACACAGCCTTTTTATCACAGGAATGAGCTAGTAGTATTTTAATTAAAATGTCAGAACAAATACTGGCAGAGGTCTTGAGGATGAATCACTAGATAAGGGGAGCAGCGGGCCAGAACAGGTCAAAGAGACAAAGTCACCTGGTTGGAAGACCCTCATTCATTTTGTGTGTGTGTGTGTGTGTATGTACATGTACACACATGTGTATAAAGAATAAAGAAGTTTGCAGTTGGCTCATATACTGAGCTCTTGAGCACTTACAGGTGCTGGTCTTAAAATTAGAATATCATTAAAAATTAAAAAATTTATTTCAGTAATTCCATTCAAAAACTTGTATAGTATACTCATTCATTACACACAGACTGATATATTTCAAGTGTTTGTTTCTTTTAATTTGATGATTATAACTGACAACCAATGAAAACCCTAAATTCAGTATCTCAGAAAATTTGAATATTGTGAAAAGGTTCAATATTGAAGAAACCTGGTGCCAAACTCTAATCAGCTAATTAACTCAAAACACCAGCAAAGGCCTTTAAATGGTCTCTCAGTTTATAGTTCTTTAGGCTCCACAATCATGGGGAAGACTGCTGACTTGAAAGTTTTCCAAAAGACAACATTAACACCTTACACAAGTAGGGCAAGACACAAAAGGTCATTGCTAAAGAGGCTGGCTGTTCACAGAGCTCTGTGTCCAAGCACATTAATAGAGAGGCAAAGGGAAGGAAAAGATTTTGTTAGAAAAAAGTGTACAAGCAATAGGGATAACCGCACCCTGGAGACGATTGTGAAACTAAACACATTCAAAAATGTGGGGAAGATTCACAAAGACTGGACTGCAGCTAGAGTCAGTGCTCCAAGAACCACCGTGCACAGACGTATGCAAGACATGGGTTACAGCGTCGCATTCCTTGTGTCAAGCCACTCTTGAACAAGAGACAGTGTCAGAAACATCTCACTTCCAAAAAGGACTGGACTGCGGCTGAGTGGTCCAAAGTTATGTTCTCTGATGAAAGTAAATCTTGCATTTCCTTTGGAAATCAAGGTCCCAGAGTCTGGAGGAAGAGAGGAGAGGGACAGAATCCACGTTGCTCGAGGTCCAGTGTAAAGTTTCCACAGTCAGTGAAGATTTGGGGTACCATGTCATCTGCTGGTGTTGGTCCACTGTGTTTTCTGAGGTCCAAGGTCAACGCAGCCGTCTACCAGGGAGTTTTAGATCACTTCCTGCTTCCTGCTGCTGACCAACGTTATGGAGATGCAGATTTCATTTTCATCAGGACTTGGCACCTGCACACAGTGCCAAAGCTACCAGTACCTGGTTTAATGAGCATGGTATCCATGTTCTTAATTGCCCACCAAACTCAGCTGACCTTAACCCCATAGAAAATCTAGGGGGTATTGTGAAGAGGAAGATGCAATACACCAGACCCAACAGTGCAGAACAGCTGAAGGCCACTATCAGAGCAACCTGGGCTCTCATAAAACCTGAGCAGTGCCACAGACTGATTGACTCCATGCCACGCAGCATTGCTGCAGTAATTCAGGCAAAAGCCCTAACTAAGTATTGAGTGATGTACATGCTCATACTTTTCATGTTCCTAATTTTCAGTTGGCCTGCATTTCTAAAAATCCTTTTTTTTTTTTTGCATTGGTCTTAAATAATATTCAAATTTTCTGAGATACTGAATTTGGGGTTTTCATTAGTTGTCAGTTATAATCATCAAATTAAAAGAAATAAACACTTGAAATATATTAGTCTGTGTAATGAATGAGTATAATTTACAAGTTTCACTTTTGAATGAAATTACTGAAATAAATCAACCTTTTCATGATATTCCAATTTTATGACCAGCACCTGTAAAGTCAAGTCAAATATGCATGATTTCGAGTCATGCTTTCACATGCAAAAAAAATCTATATATTGCTGTTGTATTTTTTTTTAGCAATAAGCATGGTTCATATTCTAAGAATAAGTTATTTGGTCCACATAAACAGGTAATTATAAAAGTTAAGACGCATCATTCTACAAAATACATTTCTCAATAAATAAAATGTACATTAAGTACATTTACATCAATTGGGTTTGATACACTTAATATAATACACATAATACATAACAATGTGCTAAAGAGACACTTTTAACCCAATTATAAAAGCTCTGAATATAGATTAATAGGCTTCATCACAATAGCAATGGTCACAAAATCAATTGATAGATTATTTCCAGTATTATTTTTAACATTTAAAAGCTTGGTTCACCTGAAAATGAAGATTTTATCATTTCCTCAGGGGGAACACAGTTTTGCAGTGAGGGCAAGATTGGCTGCATGTTATATATAACAGGTTATAGGAGAGCTGCAGGAACAAGGTATCTTGAAACATGAGAGAAGACAGGAGAACGAAAACCAGACAAGGAAGGAAAATAAAGAGATAAGTAGGTTCATGGTAAAGCAGGGGCAAAGTTTCCCTGCTAAAAAAAGCATACACGGGTGAGGTAAGAGAACCCAGCAACGGACAGAAAAAATGAAAAAAGTCTAGTTGGTGGTTACTAGAAAGCCAACTTCAAAAATGCTGTAATCATGGTAGTAAGATAAGGTTAGTACAAAGTAGTGATAATATGTAAAACCAGCTGTAACACCAGTAGAGAAAGATTAACCAAACACCTGTGTGAAAAGGTAGTGTGTCTGAACCCCTAACAGTAATAGGAAGACGATTCCAGAATTGAGGAGCTTTGTGAGAAAAGGATCTTCCTCTTGCATTGTTTTATCTTAATGCAGGCATCCTACAATCAAAATGTACGTGATGGATGATAAGGTATAGGTTATACTGTCAATTTTTAACTTAAGTATGATGTGAGTATTTATTATTCAGATAAACAAATTGATAATGCTCAGACAAATAGGATCTGAACCAAGAGATGGTAGATCCTTTTATTCCTACTAGATTTTCCAGCCTGTCAAGTAACATGATCTATGGTATCAAATGCTGCGCTAAGGTCAAGGAGCACCAGGATAGAGATGCAACCCTTATTATTACCCAGATTTATGGTTATACACAGCAGGTAGTGTCGCAGTCACACAGCTCCAGGGACCTGGAGGTTGTGGGTTCGATTCCCGCTCCAGGTGACTGTCTGTGAGGAGTTTGTGTGTTCTCCCTGTGTCTGCGTGGGTTTCCTCCGGGTGTTCCGGTTTCCTCCCACGGTCCAAAAACATGTTGGTAGGTGGATTGGCGACTCAAAAGTGTCCGTAGGTGTGAGTGTGTGTGTGTCTGTGTTCCCCTGTGAGGGACTGGCGCCCCCTCCAGGGTGTATTCCTGCCTTACGCCTAATGATTCCAGGTAGGCTCTGGACCGACCATGACCCTGATCTGGATAAGCGGTTACAGATAATGGATGGATGGATGGATATTTGATGCTGTTAATGGAATCTTCACAGGTCTTGTGAAACAATGAAAAAATGTGTGAAGGAATAAGAGTATTGATTACAAACGAGAACAGAGAAGAAAGAACCAAGAGCAGCTCTGAAATTGGTTTAAGGAAATTATATTAAGGCAAATCACTAAAACTGTCCGTTTTGAAAGAGGGAAAAGGTTTAGACAGGATGAGAATGATGTGTTGTTTGATCCTTGTGGTATTTTGACCAAATCACTTGTGAGACATTTAATTTTAACCCCAAGGAACTGTGTTAACTTATGGGACATGTTATAATATATGCATTTAAATAATCTGTATAATATCTCACTTGGGTCACCCTGTCAAGGACTGGTAACCCCTCCAGGGTGTGTTCCTGCCTTGCACATAGTGATTTTTGCTAGGCTCTGGACACACCATGACCCTGAATTGGATAAACGCTGAATATCTCACTTGCAAATGAATATGTGAAACATGTGAGCATAAAAATAAGAATGTACAAAGAGCCCTGACCTCAAGCCCACTGTACACTTTTGGGATGCATTGGAGCACTGATAACCAGGACTTCTCATCCAAAAATCAGTAGCTGACATCACAAATGCCTTTTTTTTTTCTTTCCTCAGACAGATTCAGTAATTCTGTGTAAAGCCTGTGGGTGCACAGTCAGTGACCCTTAACGGAGCAGTGTACCTCCTGCATTACTTTCAAGATGGTCTACTACTTTTGTGCTACACTTATCTTGGCTTAAGGGTCGCACTCACTGCATCTTTCCATGAAAAAAGCAGTGAACCAAACAAATTAATTAGGCTTGTCTCCATAAAATAAATTAAGGTATATTACTTAAACCTTGGTGTCTGTGTTTCTCTTCTTTAGACTTTAGGACCTGCGTGACTTAAAAATGTATTTGAAGGAGAGAGATACAATCACAGGGCGGCACGGTGGCGCAGCAGGTAGTGTCGCAGTCACACAGCTCCTGGAGGTTGTGGGTTCGATTCCCGCTCCGGGTGACTGTGAGGAATTGGTGTGTTCTCCCCGTGTCCGCGTGGGTTTCCTCCCACAGTCCAAAAACACACGTTAGTAGGTGGATTGGTGACTCAAAAAAGTGTCTGTAGGTGTGAATGTGACTGGCGCCCCCTCCAGGGTGTATTCCTGCCTTGCGCCCAATGATTCCAGGTAGGCTCTGGACCCACCGCGACCCTGAATTGGATAAGTGGTTACAGATAATGAATGAATGAATGAATGAGATACAATCACCTCTATTATCAGAGTGGAGGGCTTTTGTATGTACACTCTTTTGTACACTCTTGCCACCTACTGGACGTATTATTGAACAGATTTCAGTGTGCTTAAAAGTATGGTTAAATATGTAATGTAAATATTATTGGTTTCAATTTTGTTTTCGAGTTTGGTTATTCCACTGAATATTTGAAACCTGTAAATGCCAGTTTGGCCAGCTTAGTGGACATCACAGCAGTAATTTCAAATCTCTGAAGCTCAAGTGTCTAACTGTTCTTTTATTCACTGATGAACATAGTTATTGCCATGAGATGTCTTGTATGAGATGTACTTTTCTTTTTTGAATTTCAGTTCACATGATTTGTTTGTGAGTATGACTTTTTTTTATTGTTCAGGCAGGGTGCCAATGTATATTAAAGGTGGCTGTGATTTGGGACGTGTGAAGTCTGCAGGCATGTGTTTTCCCCACTGGGAGCTATGGTGTATGCTAATCTGACATTTTTCACATGTGTATGTGTATGTAACACGTTCAGCGTTCATTCACAGCCATAAATCAGAGATTGTTCCAAGTTAAATGTGTTATAAAGTTCTGACCCTTTTTGTAAAAGGGTACAGGAGAGGAGGTCATGCAAGTTGTGTTGGATGCCACTGCTTTGCTATTGTGTTATTTTTTTTATTTTTTTTATTTTTTATTTTTTTAAGGGATAGGGGTGTCTTTTTGAAGTGACGTTAAACATTGATGTTGCCACACACCCCTTGCCTTTCCAAATTAAGCAAATCACTGGGACACTTTGGGCAGGAAAAAGCGTCATAATTGTGTGACATTTTGGTAATGACCATGCTGACATTTCAGACTGACACCTTTTCCCCCTCCACTTTTTCTAGCCTTTTTTTCCCCCTACTTGGGTGCTTGTGTATTTAAAGGGTAATGATACTGACAGACAGTTTACACTTTCAACAAGACACATACACCCACACACACACACAAACTCTTCTTATGTTTGACCATATAGTTACTCCTCCCTACAGTATCATCAGAAATGCAGTGAAAGGGTTCTTAAAGTCATGCTATTTCTTTAGAAATACAGCATGATTTAGGAAGAACATGTTTTGCTACCTACCACTAAATGACAACATTGTGAGTAGTGCCTTCAAATGGCCTTTTCCTCAAGAGGAGTCAGGCAGTGTGTGACCCCTTCCAGGAGAAAACAAGTTTACAATGAATTAATAAGGTGTAATTTCCCCACTTGTTTATGATTTGTTGCATGTTAAGTAAAGCACCAGTGGGTGATTATCTCAACAGTCAAGGGTCAGCTGTACTTTGAAACTTTGGAAGCTTATTCCATCAAAAATCATTTTTCATAGCTGCTTTATTTGAGAGCATGCTAGATCTAGAATATAAGTTCCAAAACTCTGGGGATCGAACCAGCAACCTTCATGTTACAAGCCCAGTTTCCTAACCACCAGGTCATGGCTGCCCCCAGAGTAGTCTCATATTCTTTAGTGCAGTACACTATGAATAATGGCCATATTGTGTCCAGGTTCTGAGGAGAGTGAGAAGCCTTTGGCGTTTTGGGTCATGTACTTCAACATGCGAGACACATCCGGATTCGACAGCAGCTGCTATAGTCTTCCTAGCAACGTTTATGTCTGCACTGGACCTGATGCCAGCCTTGGCAATGACTGCTCCATTAAACTGGTATGCCCAAGAGGAGACCATCTCAGCTAAGAAGATAATAAAATATTGAATTTCATATTTAATAACCAAGTTAGTGATCAGGCATTTCAGTTTCACCTTATAGTTAAGGTTACGTTGACTGGCTAAAAGGCTTTGAGTTATGCCATATTCTTCATATGCTCAGTCAGTGATTGCATGCTTTTGTAACCACAACAGATGGGATTAGATATGCTTTTGGATGAACTTAACAGAACATGAGCATAAATCCAAATAAAAAATAATTCCATGTTACCAACCTTACCAAGCCTTATATAATTATAATTTGTTAAATTAATGTTATGAGGCAATACTATTTCAAACAGTAAATGTTGTTTTGGTTAAAAGGGGCAGGAATTTGCAGCGATGCAAATCTTAGCTTGATGTCAAGAAGAAAACTATACCTGATATTTAACCATTCTTATTTTTTTGACAAATGTGTTAATACAGTTTAAATAGTGTTTTTTGTGTGTGTCTGTGTGTAGGCTGAGTCAGTGTTCCATCAACTCCTTCCTGATGAGGACTTCTGTCCACCTGCACCAAACCCTGAGGACATTATTTACGATGGAGATGGAGCACAGGGAGCAGGGACTGGCTTTGAGAAGTCCAGTCTTGCAGAAGAGGCTGAAATTGAGGGAGAGGGTGGGCCACAAGCAATGGAACCAGCTGAGAGTTCAGATAGCATTGCAGAAGACACTACCATTGGATCAGAGGTTGAAGTTCCACCAACTGAGAAATAGCCAATCACTTAAAGGTGATTCATTTAAATCCTTCTGAACACCAGAGGCTTGGTTGTATTTATATAAATAAATAAATAAACAATAAAAATTGATGTCTGCCACACACTCCAAAAAAAGTTGGGACAGATTCACGTTTAATATTGTGTTGCATCACTTTTTACTTTTAATTACACTCAGTAAAATGTCAGTTTTGCAAGTGGATTTTTTGCCCATTTTTCTTGATATAATATTAACTGCTCAGCTACTTCTTGTTGATGGGAATCTTCTCTTCACAATGCCCCACGCATTCTGGACGCAGCAGGTAGTGTCTGAGTCACACAGGGACCTCCAGGGACCTGGAGGTTGTGGGTTCGATTCCCGCTCCGGGTGACTGTCTGTGAGGAGTTGTGTTCTCCCTGTGTCTGCGTGAGTTTCCTCCGGGTGCTCCGGCTCCCTCCCACAGTCCAAAAACACATGTTGGTAGGTGGATTGGCGACTCAAAAGTGTAAATAGTTATGTGTGTGTGTCACCCTGTGAAGGACTGGTGCCCATTCCAAGGTGTGTTCCTGCCTTGTGCCCAATGATTCCAGGTAAGCTATTACAGAAGAAGAATGGATGAATAAATATCATAATTGTAGATGTTCAAAGACAATTCAAATCTTGTTCTGAACAAAATTACTTTCATGACATTGACGATTTTACAAAGTGTTGAATCATGATCCTTTGGTGTATGCTGCTCTTTTATTATTTATAGAAATATTTTGAAATTATGGCACACTGTTCGTCTCAGAAATGGATGAAAAATGTAAAAACTTTATTACATCAAGCAGTAGCAAGATTCAATATTGTACTGTGGATTCAGAGTAGCTGAGTAGTAGAAAAACACAGCATTTATAGATTGAAAATACCGTCTTCCCCTAATATCCTCCTGAAGGATGTGATGTCAGTTTTGTCTGAAAACAATCCATGTACAAATATCACTCTAGTTCTAACTAGTAATAAAATTCCTTTGATATTGACTAAGTTTTCTGGTCCCAGAGAGAGCTGTTTTGGCCTTTTCTGTTTTCCCTGTTCAAATTCTAATCTAGTCAAATGGTCACCCTATCTCTGGAAAGTCACACTGGTTTGGAACTTTTATTATGATTGCAGTGAGGTAAACCAGTCACGTTTGGGTCTATGCTGTCATTTCTTACAGTCCCCCCTTTTGATGCGTTTGATATTGAAGCATCATCTCAACTGCTTACTAAACATACATTTTCTGAGTGGTGCCCAGTGGTTGACACCCTCCTGCCTTAGGTCCCCCCCTCCCTCGCTGGCTTGAGAAGTCTTACCGGTCATTGGAGACATGCCTCAAAACACACTGGTACCCACTTACTCTACTAGCAAACCATCATAACACTTCCTCTACAAGGAAGAAGAGAATGAGAGAAAAAAATGAAACTATAACAACAAAACATCAAGGCTTTTTGGAGTCTTATTCACCAATCATCACATTCAAGGGATCTGCCAAAATGAAGTGTTTGAGGAAGTTATAAAGAGAACACTAACCACAGACACCACAGCATTATACATTAGACACTAACCTCAGCTTTGAAGATCAGTTCCCACAGTTTGTAAATTGGGAATGTGAAATAAAAAGTATATTTAAAAAAAAAAAAACTTTTTGAAAGCACATTTTGTTTTTTTTATTTGAGTTCATTATGACAGTAGGAGAGATTAATGCTTTGAGTGTTACATCTTCCATCATCATCTGTATTTCAGTTGATTTCAGGTTGCTGAGAGGAGTAAGGTCTCCTCAGCTGTCATCTCTTTATCCACCATGGCTTCAGAAAATCCTCCCTCACTACATTTCCTGAAAATGCATAAACAAAGAAACAGAAGTATCTTGTTTTAATGGCATCTGTTATTAAAATAATAACTGTGGACTTCCACATATTAAATAGTGCTACATCTGTCTCTACCTAACCATGAAAGAGTTCTAGATTCTAAGAGAAGCACAGACCCCAGTATACAGATTGTGGAGTGAATACACAACTAAGCCAAATGGGCCAAACTGTTCCATCTTGCATCAACAAAGGTGGTAAACACAAAACTGATTTCCCAAATGTATAATTTTTTTAAATTCTTTTTTTATATTGTATGATTTTTCTTCCTCCCCTTTTGTGTATGATTGTTAGTGAAGCACTAGGATCTTTTAGCCAATCATTGCACTGACCAATTGGCTTAAAATACGGTATCATGACATAAGTGCTACACGTGTCACAGAGTCTTGTGATATGAACATATTTTCAGTATGCTCTTCCTACAGCAGCCCGTAATTCACTGTTCCCTGTGCACAATGTCTCCATCGCTGTTTGCAACTCAATGAGCTTTTTATTCAGCTTAGATTAAGGGGACATCTTTGGAGATCCATGTCTCAAAGTAGATTTGCATTCTCTAGCAATGTGAATATTCAGAATTGTTTCATCTGCTTGGTAATTTTTCATAAACATTACACTTTCACCAATTTGAGCGTGAAGCGCTGTTTTCTCTGTATCAAGTGCATCTTTCTCTGCCTTGACTTCCCCTGACATTTTCCTGGCACGGTGGCGCAGCAGGTAGTGTCGCAGTCACACAGCTCCAGGGACCTGGAGGTTGTGGGTTCGATTCCCGCTCCGGGTGACTGTCTGTGAGGAGTTGGTGTGTTCTCCCTGTGTCCGTGTGGGTTTCCTCTGGGTGCTCCCACAGTCCAAAAACACACGTTGGTAGGTGGATTGCCGACTCCAAAGTGTCTGTGGGTGTGAGTGAATGTGTCTGTGTTTCCCTGTGAAGGACTGGCGCCCCCTCCAGGGTGTATTCCCGCCTTGCGTCCAATGATTCCAGGTAGGCTCTGGACCCACCGCGACCCTGAACTGGATAAGTGATTACAGATAATGAATGAATTATAGGATCATTTTGGAATTGGGACACAGCCCACTCAGTAGCGCTCGTCCACAATATTCTCAGTCCCATTAAATAGTTCCTTTGAACTGTGATTAGCAATGTTTGCAACCACTAGTTCCCCCATTGTAAGGCCTTACTCTGTAATAGTCAGTATTAGTCTAAAAACAAACTTGTTTTATTGACAGAACCCTATGTAATTTTGTTAAAATACCACACTGGTTTGGAACTTATTATGTTACTAATATTGTTGATTGCAGTGAAGTAAACAAGTCACATTTGGGTCCATGCTGTAATTTGTTTTACACATATGTAACTGTATTCTTATTATTAACCTGTCCCAATTTTTTGTGTGTTTTGCAGGCATCAATTTATGAATCTATATTTTCAACATACAATCAAGTTGGTTAATGAATTACTTTAATTTTGCCAGTTAAAATAAAGTTAAAAAGAGTTTAGTTTTTTGCATTTTGCAAAATGGTTTAACTTTTCTGGAAATGGCTTATAGTTTAAGGATTCTGGAAAGGCTGAAGTACTTCCTGTCTGTCCTGTCTATACTGTGGTCTTCTGAAAGTCTGGACAGGAAGATGTATGGATAAACCATTACTGTGTGCAGCAAAAACAGTGAAAAAATATTCAGAATAAACAATACCCTCACACAACAGACCTTTTATCATCATGCCCAATAAGGAAAGGAAATTATACAATTTTAAATGGGCATGTGCTTTATTCATTCGAATCTCACTTTCAATTCTCAAACTCTGTGTAATCGTGAAACCAGGACTAGATTTATTGTTATGGTCTTGTCATGTAAAGTTATTACTAGCCTGCAACTAAAATTTTAAAAAGTTATTTTAAATGAAAAAAAAAAAAACACGACAAAAATCATATCAATCCTCTTGTGGTTTGGTGAGTGAGTGAATTTGTAAATAAGTTTCAGTCTTGTAAACATTACATTTTGTTTTTGTATTTTTTCCCTAATTTTAGAATGCCTTCTTTTTGACTTTATATTTATTGTTTGTTTGTTTGTTTTTTCCTTGTATAAAATTGCACATGTACTGTGTGGATCGACCATGGTGCCTGTTAAAGTGGACATGCTGCACATAGAATATTTAGTCCAAGTCTTTTTAGGAATGTTTGGGAAAGGTTGATGCTTCTAAAAGCTATAAAAAGAAAATTGCCAAGGACTTTCTAATTTGTAACTGTTTAAATGTTTTGGTGGTCCTCAACTTCTTTACTATTAATACTATATGCTCTTGTCCTTATGAACTGTATGCTTCAAAATAAATAGCTGTTAAAAATGTCTGCAAATAATAGTGAATATTGAATGTATGAAATGAAAAGGTGTATAAGTGATATAAATGTGTGCAATGTCATTTTAATGTCATTTGAATGACTGCATGTGCATTTTTGTAATTAGACCATATCTATGCAGATTCTTTAAGGATCAAATAGTCTAATTATTTACATTGACAATAAATCAGTACAATAGTAACTGATACAGAATAAATATAATATAAAGCCTTTCAAAAACATCAAAATACAAACATTTTAAATGCTTGCTTATGCTGTATAAAAAAAATAAACTAATTGGGCTGAATGATTTGAGGAAAATATTCAATGAGATCCTTGTGAAAAATATTGTGAAATAAATTGTGATTATTTTCTAAAAAGTAACCTTCGGAACTTAGGTGGAGGGCCTTATTGGTCTACATCAGTGGCGGATGCTGGTCTTTTAAGGAGGGGAAGCTCAATTTCGACCTACATCATAAAATGTGTCGGTTTATTTATACGTAAATTCTACCCTCCGTTCCTTTTTAAGAAAATGATCTGTGACCCTGTCGTACCAACAAGGCGTCTTTTCCGGGGACTTGACTAGCTGATTCGCTGATTCGCTGTCAATCAAAAAGGGATTCAGCCTCAGAGAGATCATCCAATCATCATGCAGAAGCTGAGCGTCCGGGCCAGCCCACTGCCCCATAGACCCCCAGAGACGCTGAGCGTCCGATGGGCGGGACAAAGCCCAGCATTTATCCAATGACTCGTCTCGATTCGCTGCTTCGCTGTTGAACTCGTCCTCACTGTTTAAAGCAATGTGAAGTGAAATATTGAGAGGAAAGCCGCGTCTTTACCAGTGAATCAGAAGCTGATTCTGAACAAAAGTTGAGCGCGTTGTAGTGCATATTTATTCAATGACATGTACACACAGCAGTATATATTTGATCACTTTTTTTTTTTTTACATTTTAGGGGAAGCTGAGCCTCCCTTGCAGTCTTAGAGCAATCGCCACTGGTCTACATACTACTCAATACAAATCAAGCATAATATTACTATAAGTTACATGTCCAAATCTTTGCAGACACTACTTATGAATGAATTCTGCTTCTGATTCACACAGATTGAAAAGCCTTTAATGGGCTTTTCTGGAGATGCCATCAAATCAGCCGTCTTTCAACATTTGAACCATTCCACAAAAAACGTAAATACATGAAATGTGCTTTGATTGTCATTATTTTATCATCACCAGTAAAACAAAACTTAGTTTCTGCATTTAACCCATCTGTGGCAGTGAATGCGTGCACACACACACACACACACACCCAGAGTATCAGGCAGTCACCTCAGGCACTATTGAGTAGCTTGGGGTTAGTTGCCAATCTCACGGTACAACTTCTTTACTGTGCTGGAATGTCATGGTGCCCTGAGCCACTAACAGAACCAGTTTGGTAAACATCATCTGTTTTAATCAGAACCAATATGCATGGCCACTTTGACTTTACAATTATAAATATTCCTAATTTAATTAATAATGTATATATTGTACAAGGAAAACTTTACAATGTACTGCCATTTATATCCTGTGTTTATATCCATTACAAAAGACATTCTGCTCTGTCACCTCCTTGTTTTACACTCTGGTGGCTGCTGAACTACACTCTGAGAACAGTCACTCACATTCTTCTTTCCATTTGCATAATTATAGTATTTTTTTTTTATCTATATGTTTATGTTTGCTTTTTTGTTTCATTTATATTTTTATACTCAGTTAAAAAGTATATAATATAAGTTTAATAATATATTTTTTTTACTCTTACACTTTTCTATATTCACACTATTTTTGTGCTTCTTTAAATTTCCCCCAGGGATTGTTAAAGAGATTAAGTCATTACTTTTACACACTTTAAAGCATCCTCTAACATTTGGTCGCCATGCACCAGCAGGCAGGAAACAGTAATATAAATCAGTAATATCATTATCCAGATCCCTCCACTATTAGCAGGCTATGTTTTACTAAGAAATACACTACATTGCCAAAATTATATGCTTGTCTGCCCTTGCACACATATGCACTTCAGTGACATCCCATTCTAAATCCATAGGGTTTAATATGATGTTGGCCCTCTCTTTGCAGTTATAACAACTTCAAATCTTCTGGGAAGGCTTTCCACAATGTTTAATGGTAATTTATGACCATTCTTCCAGAAGCGCATATGTGAGGTCAGACACTGATACTGGACGAGAAGCCTGGCTCACAGTCACCGCTCTAATTCATTCAAAGATTCAATAGGGTTGGGGTCAGGGCTCTGTGCAGGCTGGTCAAGTTCTTCCACACCAAACTCACTCAACTATGTTTTTATGGACCTTGCTTGATTGAATATAATGGATGGAGAAGCACTGACACACTACACAACATTGAATATAAATGTAGTGGAATATAAGTATGCCGTAATAGAAACATACAGGAACTATGCAGGTACTGAGACAGAAGAAACAGAATAAGAATACAGTATTTCTTTAAATGTAATAGTGGCATATATTAATTAGAAGATGTGCAAGAAAATGCAAGCTAGAGAGGGTGTGTGTCAAATTAAGTATGTATGAGTGTGTGACAGGTCAGTTCATTTCTGACTATTGAGGAATTTTAGGGGAAATTGGAGTCTGGAAAAGATGGCCCTGATGCTGCTACAGACAACAACAGAGAAAACTGGCATCTATGAACTGCATTTTTACATATTCTTTATTGCCTTGGTTGGGTGAGGGCCAGGTAGAGGGGTCCAATGAGAGAAGCCACTTTTTCTTGATGTACCTCATGATCAGCATGTTGAAAGTGGTCATGATTACATGTGCAAGACAAATGACACCTTCATTTTCACTGAGGTAGGACACTGAAGACGTCGTCAGCACAGGGATGACAGTGTGGATCTTGAAGTACTCAGAGACTTTGAAGATGTTGGTGAGAACATCAACCAGCTTGTCTGCACATCCTCTTATCACTGTGATATGTACAATGTCTTGTCCAACAGCCTTCCGTGGGTTTGCCTGTGTGTATACTCTTTCTCATATCAGTGCTGCATAGACTCTGGTAGCCCAGGACTGGTCTGTTTTGAAGGCTGCATTGAGAGATAGCACTTGGAGTCCCTGTTGTCACCTGCTTCAGAAGCAGTATACAGAACAGGAATAGGTGTTCTGTAGAGGTGGGCGGATCGATCCAAATATCGGTAATATCGATACCACTGCTGGTATTGGTATTGAGCAATAATCGTGTAAAAAGATCGATACTCAAGCTTTTTTTCTCTCACGTTGCTGCGCACACGGATTCATCAAAGTCTACTCTCTGTTCCCCCGTCTTTTGCTGTTGCACCATCATGTTGCGAAAAGTAGCAGTATCGGTATCGATATCAGCGATACTGGCCCTGTATTTACTTGATATCGGATCTATACCGAAACGCTCCATATCATCCACCTCTAGTGTTCTGTATACTGGAATTTACATGACAGATATATGATCTGAGTACTCTTAGCAGGGGCAAGTCCCAGCTCCATGGACATTACCAAAAATAATGTCCAGCATGTTTGCCCCATTCAGTATTAACCGGGGTGTCTCTTATTATTTTAGTCTTGCCTGTACACTTGATACAAAGGCAGTTTAAAGTGCTTTATATAAATAATACAAAAATTAATAAATAGATGTGAATTTAGATTGATAATAATTAGGTAGGGAGAAACAATCTTGTCTTTAGTCAGGACATAAATAAGACCAAATATGGGGCACATTTATGATCATATGATGAGGTTTTTATATTTGATTCCGTTAAATAGATGTACAGTGGTGTGTGAAAATTGGTCACCCCGGTTTATTTACAAAGTGTGTAGTCTGGGTGACAATAAGCATGATGTTATAGAACACATTTAAATATGGCACATTTCTGCACATTATAATGTACAAAAATATTGATTACTGAATAAATGTAACTAATAGTTGGAAAAAGTAAATGCTGTTACAGCTGTTTAGTAAAAACTGAACATTACCAGGGATCTCTGTCAGTGTCTGAACCCTACCCTTTACCTGAAATTATACAGAGAGAGAGAGAGCGCGCGAGAGAGAGCATTTTGATAACATTTGCTTTGCACTGCCATGGCTGAACAGATGGCTTATTATGGCTAGGAGTTTGCAGTCGTCCCTTGCAGGCACTCGTTGTCTTTGTTTTGCCGGAATTTAATAGGGGATCTGTTGAGGGTATTTACCAATTCGGTGGGGGGAATGAATAATGGCTCGACACATGGCCCAGGTTATTCCCAGCCTGGAGAAGGTGTGCTGGGTGTACCAAATTTGCTGGAATAAGCCATACCATTGACACTTTGCACACATTCCACCACTGGATACGTTTTTATGTTTTAATCTTTATATGGCAGTGGTTCTCCAACTTTTTAGACCAAGTACCACCCATTATCAAACTAAAACTTCCAAGTACCACCTATGATTTTTACCACATAAGGTAAAATCTTGCTTGAATTATTCCATGTATTTGCTGCTTTTTATTTATTTGAAGTTTACATGCTTAACACAAAATAATAAAATTATAGAGAGAATACATATAACTAGGTCTAAACTGAATGTTTTATGCACAATTACACATTTATGAGAAGAATTCATTATTGTCATGAATTTTGTAATTCAAATTCATGGACAATAATCATTATGAAAGAAATAAAAAACAAGAAGAGGTCAATTTAATATCAATGATGTGCTTTAATGAGCTACAGGTGAAATCAATGCTTGGGGCAGGTGCTCAAAGCGGCTCTCTGTGCTTGTAGCAGGTGAAGGAGGGGCGGCACTGTGTTAAACCTTGGTTTAGGGCTGTAATGATGTGAAGAAAGGTCACGTGTTACTTCGGCCGAGTGTTTTCTTCTATTTTGTCTTCACTTGTACAGAATTCTCGCTTAGTTTTTCTCTATTTTTGCCTCTGGATTTAGTCCTTCTGGGCTCCAAAGTATTTCTCGGGATTAGTCTCGGCTGTTTTTCTCGTTATTGCTTTGCCCTTTTTATAATAAAATCCTAACTGCTCATGTCTGTCTCTAGCCTTGATTACGTCCAGTAAGCAACTGAAACAGATTTCTCAAAAAACTAGGGGATCGCGTTCCATCCCCTGGAAATATATTTATTACCCCTTACAGATATAATTAACAATGGTGTACGCATAGCAGGTTGTATTTTTCTACAACACAAGTTAATTTCAATGGGGCATATTTATGAAAACTGTGAAACATTATGTAATTTTAACATAAATACTTTAGATTTTCCATTTCGGAAAAAAAAAAAAAATTAAGTAGTACATTTTTCAAGGTCATTTGACATACCACCTCTTGCTGCTTAACATACCGCTAGTGGTACTCGTCCCACAGTTTGAGAACCACTGATGTATGGTATTGATTGTAGTTGAGGGCCAGTGACTCAATTTAATTATTTTCTTTCTTTCTAGTAATTGTTATACTGAATATTTGGGCCCAGCACTATGCAGTAACCCTTTCTCCAGGGTTATAAGAGCTTAGTTACAGCTGAACATTCATGCATTCTGTATGGCATTCATGCTTAAATTTACATACCTTTTTCATAATTTCATGAAAATCCTTTATTTCCACCATTTCTGATTCATTTTGTAGTTTTTTTGGGTGTGAGATATTTTTTATATTTATTCGAGTGACCCATACACTCAATAGTATCTTTGGGAATCAATTTTCTGCATGGAGAGTCTTGACATTCAAACATAAAAGGGTAGAAAGTGCCACAGGCAAGACACCTAGTGGGGATTGGTGACTCCCTTCTCAATGGGGCACATTCAACAAGAGAAACATTCAGGCATCCAGTCTGAGGTGTTGCAAAATGATTCCCACTAAATTTGGACTCTGGTACACAGCTTTTGTGAACCTGAAACGAGCCAGAAGAGTATGGGAGGATGCCAGAAACAAGTTTCAAGGTTTTCATATTGCTGGAGCTCTGCATTTTTCATTCTTTTAAGAGTAGGTTAAGGCAAGTATGCCTGTATAGTAAATTTTATACACTGAATGATCACATGATTTACAGCACCTATCGTGTATCTACACACATTGTCCATTTTATCAGCTCTATTTACCATACGTTTCTCTGCATACTTTGTTAACCCTCTTTTACCCTGTCATTCAAATAGTCAAGTCCCCTAAAGAACCACCACAGAGCGTGTATCACTTGGCTAGTGGATCTTTCTCAGGACTGTAGTGACACTGACATGGTAGTGGTGTTTTGTTGTGTTGTGCTGGCATAAGTGGATCAGACACAGCAGTGTGCCTAGAGTTTTTAGAGTGTCCACTCACTGCCCACCCTATCACACATTCATACCTGGTTGGCCTACCTTGAAGAGGTAAATTCAGAGACAACACCACATGTCTTGCTGAACAGCTTGTGTTGGTTGTCCTCTAATATTTTTGTATTCAGTGGCAACAAAATGCTGCCAACAGGATGATGTTGGCTGGATGTTTTTCATCAATGGACTATTCTCAGTTCAACGATGACAGTGGGGGGTTTAAAAACTCCAGCAGTACTGCTGTGTCTGATCCACTCATACCAGCACAACACACACTGACACACCACCACAGGTGTACAATGTGTAATTGTAGAAATACAAAGTGCTCCTGCATCATCAGTGGAGCTGATAAAAGGACAATGAGTGTAGATACAATGTAGGTGTTCCTAATCCATGTGATCATTCAGTAAAGTTTTTAGTGGCAGTGAAATCTTATAAAGAACATTAGTCAAGTCAGGTACTTATATATGATAATTAGTTCTGGAATGTCAAAGCCACTTCAAGTTATTCCAAAGGTAGGCTATTGTACTGTACTCCATCACTCAGAGTCTCAGACTGTTTGAAGGGCAGGGGCATGACGCAGGGACCCATAGCACACCAAAACTTATGTATGATAAAATAATTTTCATCCTTGATTTTTATATATTTTTTTATTAAATTATTAGGAAATTTGATTACACATTGCAAATATAAGCTTTTAAATGTTTATTTCATGAACACCAAGGGAACTATTAATGTTTAACAAATGCAAATCTGAAAATATACATGATTAACCTATGATTTAGGAGCTTAGTAGTCAGGGGAGAAAGGAGGGGAGTAGTTGAGTCATAGTAAAATTCTTCTTTTGGTCATGTGTTTATAACTTTAAAGTTTCAAAAGTTCCTATGTCCATTTGTGTACATTGCCAATTTTTATAGGCAAGTGTTTCCACATGATTTCTAAACTGATTGAATTGAGGTTAGACAATATCAGCTAAGCATTACCAAGATCCTTAGCTATGCATCTAAGCTAAAAATGAGATGAAGCTATCTATCACTTGAAGTGTACATAAATTAGTGGGCACTCTGTTATTTATTTGCCATATGAAGGGCAGCCAGTAGGACACTTTGTCTCGTTGTTTGCTAGACTAGAGGGCACTTTAGCAACGTTTTTTCAACCATCCCCCTAGAGTCCGTCAGTGCTCCAGAAAATGGATTTCTCTCCGCATCCACATGCCAGGGAAATTAATACCCTTCTAGACAACACTTGGCATTTAACACGGTGGCCTGGCTCTCATGCAGCTGCTGCAGAGCATCTTATTGTGTTCCAGGGTGTACAAAATGTATTTCGTTAGGCCAGAATTTGTGCACTTTAAGTAGCTGAGTTAATAAAATATAATGGGTGTCTGAATTTTGGAATCTCTATGATTTAATTGGTAGAATCAACTAGACAGTCACCAGAATGGAAACTAGCCCTGGAAAATAACTTAAAAATAATCATAGAAGTATTAAAAACTCTGTACATCAGAAGTAGTGCCGGGTAAAACTTTGTTTCAGAATGGGGAAAGAGGCTTGTGCAGCATTTTGGGGCACAGTTAAAAATATTTTAAATATTTAAAATAAAATTACTTGATTTATACTTGTTAAACTATTAATAACCTATTTAAACTTATTAAAACTATTAATATTACTGATGTAGTTTAACAATATCTTTAATGGGACAAGTGCTTGTAAATCTTTGAGCATCATATAAGTGTAAGTAGTGACACCTTGTGGCACAACTGTTTAATCGCAGTCAGATATTCTTTAACGATTCATTTTTTCAAACATTTAACTTTTAAACTTATTAACTATACATATAATATAATTGTATGCCAGTAAACAAGTAAAAATCTGTTTGTAATAATTATTACGATGAAATTTACATTATGTTAAAAACGATATAATTCATACTAAATATCACAAACATATGTTAAAATATATCATTAATAATCATTTCCAGATCATTTAATTTGGGCCTGTCGCAATAATTAAACCATTGACGGATCGTATGATATATAGATATTGTCAGTTATCGATACAGAGATCACTTATTATCAGTGGCATCAAATGGTCTTTAAATGACAGTAATTTATTTTATTATAATTAATTTATTGCAATTATTTCTGACCACAAAAATGGCTATTGTCCCAGGCCTATTGTATATTTTTAAAATAGTATTGTTTTACAAGGTTTTAAACAAAAGTAGAGAACTTTTATTTTACAAATTGAGTTTAGCCTACAACCAAAATGGCGACGTCCGAGGAGCCACATGAAGAAGTGCAGAGCGGTTTAAAAGACAGTGACGTGAGTTCAATAGAATTTTCATTTGAAATATTACCTACGTCGTATAAGAAATACGTAAGTACACTTGAGAAACGACATTCTTATGTATTAAAGTAGCTTTGGAAACATGTTGACGTTGTCTAGAGCAGTGTTTCTGTCATCCTCTCCTGCGCATTGTTGTGTTGTCCCTGCTGTAACACACTCACTGCAACTCTGATAGGACTTGTTCATTAATTGATTGTTGAATCAAGAGTGTTGGAAGAAGGGAAAGCAGCAAATGTGTACTTCCAGGATTAGAAACAATGAGACACCTGAACAACGAAAGAGTGTTTAATCGTAATGATAGGGGTTTAAAATAAATCACATTGCTATAGTTATACCCACTGACTGCATGCTCACATGTCACACCGCAGGACGAACATGATGACGAACCTCAACCGCCGAAGATCCGAGAGACTCCAGAGCTCATTAAACAAGAAGCCATCGTCAATACGCTGGCGTTTCATCCCAAAGAAGACATCCTCGCTGCTGGAGATATTGATGGAGATATATATTTGTACGTTTGTGTTATGTACGCGATGTAGATGTATGGTACAGAGAGATTTTAGAGCATGAAGCTGATTCTAGCCTCACCATAAACAAAACACGAAACACAAGAAGTCGTGGTCTGAGCAAGAATAAAGAAACCATCGTTTGCAGTGTATTTTATAGTGATGTAAACAGTTTATTTGGATTTTGAGAACTCTTGCTTGCACAAGCTCCTTAAGGGCAACATAATACCTAAACCAGGGTACTGACCTAAATTTCTATGGTAAGTAAATATAATGAACAACTGTCTTGCATGAGCTGCCACACTGAAACATGTGTTTAAGGACATGTGTTTATTAGAGAGATTCATGTTTTCTAAATGCCTTTTGCTTAAATGCAGATATAGCTACTCTTGCACAGAGGGGGAGAACAAAGAGCTGTGGTCATCTGGTCATCACCTCAAGTCCTGCAGGAAAGTTGCCTTCTCCAGTGATGGTGAAAGTCAGTATGAACATATTCCATCTTTTGTGAATATACTGCTGTCAGTGGTAACAATTGTAAAAACATATTGCAATTCTACAATTCCAAACAATACTTTCAGAAGGACGGCATTGTAAGGTATGATATTATTGTCTCAGAGGAATTATCACGATTCATTCAGCAATTTGAGCAAACATTCTGAAGCCTTACAACATCAGTGAGAATAAAAGACACTTTTGTAGAATTTTTTGCTAGCTAGCGTTTTATATTTTTCCTCCCAGAGACATTTAATACAGCTCAAAACAAATTGTTAAAGCGGAAAAACACAACATAACTCTGTGTTAATACACTCTTTATAGGGCTTCAGGATTTGAGCAGTGAATTGCCTTGGATGATACAGGATTCTTTAAAACGTCTATGTCACCTTAGAGCAAATTATGATCAGTTATGTAAGATTGTGTTCCAAGCACTCGGCTCTATTATATTTGCTTAAAACTTGGTTTGCAGTCAGGCAAACTCAAGAATTGGCATTGTTTTGATAATATTTTGCAACAGAACCTAACTTTTATAAACCCATATTTAAAACTGTTGGGAAACTTTTTTTCTTTTCGTGATTTCTTGAGCATTTTATTTAACTGACAAAAGTACATAGAAAAGATTTCCACTGTTTTCATTGACCAATATGATTGTGTTTTAAGTATAATGTATACATTAATTTTGCAGAAAATTTAGGTAGTATTAATACTATATAATATCAATAAGCTGCAGAGAAAGCTTAAAAATTGGAATTACAAGGGAAATTATAATCAAACACAAGATAAGATGTAAAATTTCCTATACATAGGGCCCAAACCACTCTCTTCCTGCTGGCAGCCACACAATTTCTATTGTTACAGTCCTACAGCTAAACCCTAAGGTTGCTGTGGCCATTTATGATCTGTTCAGCAAGCAGTTACCCTCAACATCTACGGTTACTCATTGAGCCCATCACATGAGTACCCAAGCCACCCACTGCATCACTAGCTCTTCATCAGGCCCCTCGTCACTGTTTCGCTGAATTAAGACCACAACACCTCCAGAAGGCTCAACAGTGAAGTCTGGCGTCCCCGACCCACCCCGCTACAAAGCTAGCTTTCCAGTCCTACCTTACCCTTAAACATCAACAACCTTAAATCCACACTGGCCTCCCTGGTGACTAGGGCTGTACCTAGCCCAACTGGCACTGTTAATGCTTGCTCAGTTCCACCAGTTCCATGTGACCTTTATGTGCTACATTACCAACCAGCCTCTACAGTGCATTTCCCCAACAAGTCTGTGCTCTCCTTATCCACAACTACTGACTAGACAGTGTGCCACTAACTTTTGTCACCTTTTCCCCCTCTGCACACACATACCTGCAACGTCTTTGCTTCTCCTACCACCCCAGTTGCCACTATGTATATCTCCTTTCTTGTAGTCAAAGCCGTTCCATTGTTCGTAGCCGTGTAATCCTCCTGTGGGTCATCTTCCACCACTGCTCTCGCAGACCCAAGGGGTATTGAATCTACAGGTTTCATAGTAGCCTTTATTGGTTGCATCCACATGGTTGATCACATCATGGCTTTTGCTGCTATGGGTTGCTAGCCCATGGCAGCCAAACAAGTTAGGGGGATGTAAAAAAGAAACGTGTGGTTGTAAACATGACTTTGTTCCAGCAGGCATCAAATCTGCTCTCAGATGTTTACAAAAAATTATTTTCAATGAAAATATTGGAAAGCTTTATTTGTGTCACTGAAGTATAGTTTCAAGACAGTGAACATTTATTTGTTTGTTTGTTTTGTATTTTACAAAAAACTTGTCTTGAAACCATGTTGTATTTTGTTCAAGAGTTGCATCAATATGTTGTTTTAACAACAGTGGAGTCAAACCAATCTTCTCAAGCACATCCAAAAGTTAGGACTTTGTTGTGGTCAATTCCTGAGTGTAAATGATTCATCATGTTTCCAGAAATACACTTTCACAGTTTCAGCTTGGCATTTTCATCTCAGCTAATGTTGTTTTAACACTGTGTTTCCCAGAATTGTTCAGTGTGTCCAAAGATAAAGCTGTGCACATTATGGATGTGGAGGCAGGAAAGCTTGTCACGCGTATTCCCAAAGCTCACAGGTATTACTTTGTCTACTGAATCTACAACTATTACATTTAGAGAACTTGCTGTAATATCTTTGATTCAAATGAAAAATTGCTTATCTCACATCAATCTTGATATCTCGGTGTATTGCAAGTTGCTTATGGTTCTTTGCATTAGGGTTGGGCGATATGACCCAAAAACTCATATCTCAGTCTGCCTAAAAAATGGTGATTATACAATATGATGATATGAAAACAAAATATAATGTTAATGTATTAGTTTTATTTGTAACACCAAGAAGAACATGCTCCATTATCTAACTGTAATTATAAAACTGTATGTCTAAGAAATAGTTTTGTCCCTATCAAGTTTTATTTGCTCCGATCCCAATCCAAGCCTTTTACTATTGAGTATCTGCCAATACAGTGTCTTGATCTGATACTTAGATTTTCCTAGATAGTACTATTTCACAGTTGACACTGAATATCTTGCATTAAGAAACAAACTGCCTGCATTCAAGCTGCTGCTTGTTTTTTTGTTTTTGTAAACAAAAGGTGTTTTCACAAAGAGTTCATATAAATAATTTAATATAATTTGACTCATATATGAAATTATCAATAGTGATTTTTTATGTATAAGAATTACTTTGATTCTAAAGGTCAGTCAGTTTTATTGTCATCACAGATGTGTTGAGGGAAAAATTAAATGTACCCTGACAGCAAGGAGATGGCGGACCACTGTTGGCCCACTGAGGGCAAAATTGGAGGTCCTCTAGTTTTTTTTGCACAGCGTTTTCTGGGCAGACCGCCGGTGATTAAACAGAATTTTAGACAAAATTAAACTATTTAGCACTTTTCCATTCACAGTCCAATTTACAATTTTTACCTTCATTAGGTTCGTTTGTTATCTTTTATAAATGAGATTAGCAAATAATTTTAATCCAGCACAGTGCCAACATTTTTATCATTTAATCATTTTATACCAGGCTTATACTCATTATTATATCTCTCAGAGTTGTTGGTAATATTTGTATTAGTTTGTTTTCCAGAATAAAAGTCTCTGTGAATGTAAAATCTGTTTGAGGAGATTGAAAATGACTTCTGAGTGGTCCGATAGTGGACCAGCAGTGGTCTACAGTCAGTGGTGTGCCAGCCTTTTTATACCAGTGGACCGATATATGCTCGCTGTCTGGGTAGTTTCTTCGAGACGGTGCTAATATAAGATTTTGTTTGTTTATTTATTTATTTTAAGCACTGAACTTTTTCTTTCAGTGCCACCACAAAACTAACAAACCCCTGTAGGCGGGACTGTGACTCCATTGGCTACAGCACTGGTTTCATTTTTGCCCATTGTAGACTTACTCACAGTTATCAGAGCAGTGAACATCAATGTGTGTGAAAGAGAAAAACAGAGCTGAACAGGCACTGTTTTAAATGTACTCAGATGGAATACAGGGGGTCCTCGACCTACGACGTTGATTCGTTCCTACGTCGCGTCATAAACCAACTTTCGGTGTAAGTCAGAACATACGTACATACTGTACGTAAATAACATACTGTAAGCACTCCTTGGTCCCGAGCCGCGTAACCATGTATTTTTCCGCCGCGCACACCAAACATGAAGTTCGTGTTACGACATTTACGACGAAACAAGGCTTTATACAGTAAATGGGAGATGTGTCATAACCACAAAACATCGTAACTCGGGACTGACGTAAGCCGAGGACCTCCTGTACAGTCATTTTCAAAATCGTGTTTAAAAAATGTATTTTTAATGTCATTTCTTTTATTTTTTTAAGCACATCCATCAATGCCTTGCTGTTAGTTGATGAGAATGTGCTTGCCACTGGGGATGATGAAGGCACGCTGAAAGTGTGGGACATGAGGAAAGGCACTTCTTTCATGTCTCTGAAACATCATGAGGATTACATCAGTGATATTGCTATAGATCAGGGCAAGAAGACACTGCTGACCTCCAGGTACTGAGCTGATGATGAGTGGATGTGTCTTAGAATACATATTCCTTCAATACTTTGATTCTTTTAAAATGAATTGGGGCCAGTTAGCATTATATTACACATCATGATTAATATCCTTCGTATGTTAATTACATTTAGCAAACTGGTATTTGAAAGAAGGCATTCTCCATCTAAACCTAGACATATGTAGCAATGTTTTGAAGATATAAATAGAGATACAATCAGCCTTCTGAATTTCAAAATAGAGATACCAGACATCCCTATACACATGAATATGATCACGATGATTATATTATGTGATTAATTTTGTGTTATTTTTCAGTGGTGATGGAACTCTGGGTGTGTTCAACATAAAGAGGAGAAGATTTGAACTGCTTTCTGAGGTCCAAAATGGAGATCTTACATCTGTTTCAATTCTGAAAGTGAGATAACTCCTCAGTCTGCTTTTCTAACGAATACAAGAACAATCATTCTTATTTATTGTTACAATATAATATTGTACTCAGACATAATAATATGACAAATGAAGCATATTGTAAACATATGTATCACATTTACTAATCACTCAATATATATCACAATTCAATCACAATTGAGTATATGGAAATGATCACTACATCTTTGCTTGTCCTTCCAGAGATTACCAACTGGTTGAGATTTGGCAAATGACCATTTTCTGTTCTGGCATCACCTAATATGTAAATTGAATTGGCAAGACCAACTTAATTTTTCTTTCTGTCATACAGCGAGGCAGAAAAGTGGTGTGTGGGTCCAGTGAAGGGACCATATACATATTCAACTGGAATGGATTTGGGGCCACTAGTGACCGATTTGCAGTCCAGGCAGAATCCATTGACTGCATAGTGCCAATTACAGATAGTTTAATATGTTGTGCCTCTATGGATGGAGTCATCAGGTAAGAGGACCTTCAGTGGTGGTAACAATAATACATGCTTATTTTCTTTTTCCGTGTGTGTGTGTGACAGAGAGAGTGAATGAGAGAAAGAACCTAATTTCCTCCTCCTCACGATCCTCATTCTCATTTCACCCAGTTCACTACAGTTAGTTGCCCCACACAAACCCGGTACACTACCTCAGACAGACTTCCCAGCACCTGACACTGTCCCTCTCAGTCAGACTGGAATTTGGGGCAGCGCCCCTTTTTTCCACGGGTTGAACAGCCAAACATCAAAGGGATTCAGTGGTAAAGTCCCAGGCTGGCTTTCCCCTATTTCTGACATGCAATCTGCTGCGCTGCATTCAAGCGGGCCTGAAGTTCTGTGACGTACAGGGCATCTGACAGCGTCTCTTCTGCCCCTGTCGGCAGCCCGAAGTTCAAGTCCCAGCATTAGTCAGGGGAATGGACAGAGTACATCTACCGCCTCCCTTTCCATCGGGGCACATGACTGAAGTGACTGGAGGGGAGCCCGGGACTTCTTTACACGCCCGTTTTTCGCAGTGCAAGCTTCACACCAATATACAAACAATTCCAAATCAATTCCTGTGGTTTTAAAAGTCTGATGACAAACAGCAGGCATAAATTTTGCCATGACTGGCGAAAAATGGTACATTTTGTTCATTTCTGTGCTTGTATTAGTTATGGATAATAATCAAATAGAGAAATGAAATGTCAGCTCTTAACTACATTTCCCATGTAAAACGTAAAAAGAAAACATTTGTCCTAAGGGAAAATTTGGGGTTGTATTTTTCAGTTACTGAATTAAGTCATTTAGTTGGATTCAGATTGACTGTTTTGTTTTATGTTTTTCATTCCCAGAGCTATCAACATTTTGCCCAACCGAGTAGTTGGTAGCATCGGTCAACATGTTGGCGAACCCATTGAAGCAATCGCTTGTTCACGGGACATGCGCTTCATTGTGAGCAGTGCACATGACCAGCTCATCAAGTTCTGGGACATTTCTAGTCTACCCAACACAAAGATAAGTGATTACCGCAGACGAAAGAAAAAAGATGGACGGCTCAAGGCACTCAGCAGCAAGGCATTTGGTGGAGGAGGAGATTTCTTTTCTGGACTGTTAGACACAAATGAAGAAAATGGACAAAAAGGGGAGGCAGATGATGGTGAGGATTATAGTGACAGTGGGAGTGACTGAAGCATTTTTATGTTCTCCTGTGATTCTTATTTTTTACTCCCTGAAATGTATTTTTGTTTTCAGTTCAGTATAATTAAGGGGTGTCATGCAAAAGGTGTTTGTTCTTGAAAATGAAAGAACCCAGAAGTCACATTGCTGGGGTGAAAGCTGCTTTATTTTTTTCTTGTACTCATGTAGTCCAACTTTGTAAATAAAATTAAATTAAAAATAACATTTGTACAGACCAACAAGTTTTTATTATATTCTCTGTTGCCTGCTGGTTTATTATTAAATTGTTCAGTTTGCAAATTGAACATTTTCTGTTAAGGCAGTCAGTTATCTTTTTATGTATTTGCACTCATTGTCTAGTATGGTCAATGAAGTTGATAAACAGGAGCACTTTGTAGTTCTACAATTACAGCCAGTAGTCCACCTGTTTCTCTGCATACTTTCTTATTCCCATTTCGCCCTGCTCTTCAACCACCACAGAGCAGGGATGATTTGGATGGTGGATCACACTCAATATCACTGATGCACTAGTCTCAGCCGCAGATACTCTTCCGACGAGTTGAGAGAGTGTCTAATACTGGCTGCTCTTACCTGGCCTCACTTCCAGGATTCTTCCAGTTGCATTTATATGTATTTATCTGTGCGTCTGTATATACGTTCTCTGTGTATCCTTTTGTATGGGCTCTGGTATTGGTCAGACAATAATTGTCGTAATTGCAGACTTATGATTGACCCATTTGTGTGTCAGTTAATGTTGTAACTAGACTAAAACTGAAACTATAACATGGCAAAAACCAGAGGAGAATATATGTTCTCTACAAGCTGTAGGTGGTTGGCAAAACACAGGTATCTTTTAAGTGTGACGCCACACGTCACATTTCACCTTCAACCCTATTCACTGTTTGAATGAAGCTGAATGCCTCAATCAGTTATGTGACCTCAGTTCAGAAAAAGGAATAAATTCAACATAAAAGGAAGTAAACATGTCTTTGGCAGCACAATCGCAGCTCATACTGATCTGTGTGGGCTGCCGTGCGCACCCACTGTGCTGCGCCGTCTCTGGAGCCCGCCCGATTCTCTTCTATTAAAAAGTAGCTAACGTTTGTACAGAATGTTGCTGGTGTTTTTTATAAATAACTCACTAGGTCTGAAAAGTTGCTAAAACTAGTTGCAAAATCATTGAGGGAGGGAGAGGAGTCATAGGGCTGCAGGTGCACACTGCCCCCCTGTGGCACTCATTGGAAATACTGCCCATTTTAAAATAATCCTTAAAGTACGGGTACTCGTTGTATGTGCTGGTGTACCATTTTTAATGAGAAAGTATTGAAATGCTTTTTTAGGATCGGTATACTGTGCAACACTAGTGTCAATTTTCTTTTCCTGCAGTAGTATCATACCTGCTCCGTGAGGGTCCTGACCATTGAAGAGCAGAGTGAACTTGGGATAAGAATGTATGACAAGAAACAGTTGGACTGCAGTCAGTAATTGTAGAACTACTCTCAAAATCAAAAATACAGTAAAAGTATAATACTGGTCACTAATGGAACAGTGTAAATGTACCTTTAAAGGTACAAAAGTGTATAAAAGTTGTGTTTTGTTCTTTAAAGTTACATTACATTCTCTTCTCCAGAAGGAACAGAAGGAAATACATGTTGTAATCTTTCATTATAGATCTGTCATATAAATAATAATAATAATAATAATAATAAAAGTCATGGAGATGAAAGATACAATTATGTACCTTTGAGGGTACCACCACAGTGACAAAATTTCTGACAGTGTACAAAGTGCTCCTGAATGGTCAGTGTAGCTGATAAAATGTACAATGTACAAAAAAACGACTACTGACGTGCAGACTGACCAATTAAATGTTTACAGAGAAGGTTATCGACCAATAACGGTAGCTCTACAGTCAGACCGTAGGCTACTTCACAACTCCCCCTTCTCACTCAAGCGAACCAATCGGAGCAGGGGAGGGCGGGACTAGTTTGTGAACGAAACGCTTCTCGAAATTCTATGTAAACTCTAGAAAAACAAAATCCTGGACGATTGTGAAATTCCGCCCGGACATCTTTTTAAGTCGAAAAAAGAGGACACATCCGGATAAAATTAAAGTAGGACACCCTACTGTATACTCTAAATAAATTTTTGTTTATGCAAAATTACTCAATTTTCATGCAGGCGTATGATGTAAGGATATCTTTGGTGGCATTTACTGTAATAGTAAATTTGGTATCACATCCTGGTGCTGTGTATTTAACATTTCACACCAGTAAGTCTGAATTTTGGTATATAATAACAGTAAACTAAGATTGTGTAGTAAACTAAGATTCAACAAGGTGGCACAACTCAACAGAACACCTGAAACACTCAGCCCGATGCGGGCATGCCGTGTCAGCACTGTCTCGGACGTGACGTGCGGCCGCAGCGTGGACCAAAACACTCAGTCCAGCCTCAGCCAAATTTTATTGTTGAGGCACAGCTCAAAGACTCATGACTCTGCCCGAGTCCCACAAGCCACAACTAAATCAAAATAACCGAGCTTATGAAGTAGTTTGAGCCAGAAATATGCAGTAAGTGCCAGACTCTGCCCTAATTTGACATTATCGTTGAGTTTAACTCAACCTCCTTCCCCCAAACAGGATTGAATCAGGTTCACGGACAAAAGACTGCTTATTAAATAATTTACATACATAGTGTATAAGTCCCAAATCAATGCAATAAGATCAATAACTGCTTTTCATACAACATTGAAACATAATTTAAACATACAGCAATTGCAATGTACACAGTACACTAAATAAAGGAATAAATAGAAACTACATTAGTAACTGGCATTTTAATTTAGCAGTGTCATGATTCCCTAAATAATTCAAATACTGTTTTTGAAAGAAACATAATTGGCTTTATGCCATGACAACTGCAATTTACATTCAGATTCTTCTTTAAAATATATATGTAATTTATGTACTACACATAACATAACATTTAGAATCCAAAAATAAACATTTCACCAGTAGGTTTGGAACAGTTCAACAAGAAGAAAGTTACTAGAAGGCAAAAGGGTACTTTACCACAGTTTTGAGTTTCCTCATTGCAAAAAGCTACTAATCTAGATGGATTCTATCAAGCGGCTCTTCTTTAACTATGTAGAAGAGTATGCACTCTTCATATTAAAACAACATACAGTATTCAAGCTTTTGACAGCAAGAAAGCCTTGTAGTGTAAAGCCTTGTAGTATAATAATCAAACAGCCTGCCTGTAATATCCAAATGGATTTAAGAGAATAAAGCATCACCATATTTTTCATTCTTTGAACTGTTAAAAGCTTTAACAAATTAATATCACTAAATTAACACTATTATTTAGCCTTTTTTATGCCCTGACATGTCACTGACATTTACATTTCCAAATTCTTCTGATGATGAGTATGTTCACATTCTCTAGAGGAAGGGCTGCTCTTTGGGTTACATTGTCTTACTTGCCACACTTGTTATTTGTAAAGCAAAATAATATTGAGAGTTTTGGACATGTCAGTATAGATTCTTATTTTATTTTCAATGAATCTGTACAGAGCCTGGTAGGGTTCGCTAACAAGAAAAATCTATCCCCACAGGTTAAGAACCCATCTCTCCATTTATAAACTACTAATGGATTTGTAATCATTCTCATTTTGTAAACTAATCTCACATTTAAAATGCTAATATACAAATCTATGGGTACAGTCTACAAAATCAGAAGTTGTGGATTTTAAATTTGAGATTACAGTTTACAAATCTATGAGTAGTTTATAAAAAAATCCAGAAAACAAATTACAGAGCAGTGGGTACAGATTATAAATCGAAAGCATGTATTAATAAACCATGGGGACAGATTTTTCTCCTCATTTTTTTTCTTGTTAGTGACCCCTTCCGTACATTGTAAATTTGAATACAAAAAGGGATGACCTTTTCTGTTTGTAAACCTGTATCTCCTGTTCCACACAAGGCCATGGTTTGGAAACTGAAATCACCAAACAGTTCACCACTGATTTTGCAGAGTTGGTGTTAGTTCCTTCTCCAGAGGCCTGGGCCTAAAAAGGACAACGTCACAAAAAAACAGCTGTTTTAATGCAATGGAAGTGCATATTTGACACTTGGGCTCGGATTTATGACATACATCACTTCCATCAAAAGTCTGCAAGCTTCTGCTGTATTGTCACATTATGTCCTAAACTATTCAAGGCATTGTGATATTACTAGCCAACAGCTAGTAACAGTAAGTTTGGAGCAATGCTTCAGTTCCTTGATGTAGAGTTTGCAAAGTAGTTTGTAGCAAGGTCTGAAATTTACCGCGTTGGTCAGAGTTGGGTGGCTTGACCTAGACATTCTTTTTTATTTATATATATGTCATAGAATATCACATTTTTAATACAATCACCATAAATATGTTCACTGGGCTTAGTAATATAACAGTATTAAACATCATGAATAAACACAGAGCTCCAGAGTCCTGGGGTTGTGGCTTCGAGTCCCGCTCTAGGTGTCTGTGTGCAATTTGGTGTATTCTACCCATGTCCGTGCTCCGGTTTCCTCCCACAGTCCAAAAACATACATTGGTAGGTGGATTGGCGACTCAAAAGTGTCCCTAGGTGTCAGTGTGTGCAAGAATGTGAGTGTTGCCCTGTGAAGGGCTGGCGCCCCCTCCAGGGTGTATTCATGCCTTCTGCCCAATGATTCCAGGTAGGCTCCGGACCCACCGTGACCCTGAACTGGATAAGCGGTTACAGACAATGAACGAATGAATGTATACGTCTACATGGGAAAGAGGAAGGAAAACTAGGTTTGGAGCAAGGGCTCAGTCTTACAAATCTGACAGTTTAATTTGCAAGTTCATTCATTTTTTCATTTATAATCTCCTCAAACAGATTTTAAATTCACAGAGACTTCTATTCAGGAAAATAAACTAATACATCCACTGTGCTGGATTAAAATTATTTCCTAATCTTATTTATAAAGGATAACAAAAGAACCTAATGAAGGAAAAAAATGTACTGTGACTGTGAATGGAAAAGTGCTAAAATGTGGCATTTTGTCTAAAATTCTGTTTAATCACCAGTGGTCCACCCAGAAAATGTTGTGCGAAGCACTAGTGGACCTCCAACTTTGCTTTCAGTGGGCCAACAGTGGTCCGCCGTCTCCTTGCTACCAGGGTAGAAGGGAAATCATATTAAACTAGGCTTTACATGAATGATCTCAAGAATTTAGGGGTCAGTAAGTAATAAATAGAACAATTCTGGGGAAAAGTCCTGTAAGGAGGTATTAATACATGGGATTAATACTATGGGAGGAAACCCATGCAGACATGGGAAGGACATAGAAACTCCAGCCATGTGAGACTTGCACCCAAGGTCCCACCCAAGGTGGAATTAAAAACATGCACTGAAAATGTATTTACACAGTTGATTTTTGTCAAGCCATTTGTTTCATAGGTTGAAAACAGCATTAAAATCACATATAGGAAAACAGCACAAAAAGCTGTTCTAAAGCATAACCTTCCCTTAAAAACTTAACTGTCACTTGATTTTTGAAATAAAGTGTAGGTTAAAGCCTTTTTACAACTTGATGGCTGCTTTGGAAGCTACAGCAGCTTGGTGGTTAGGACCTTGGGTGCAAGTCTCACATGGCTGGAGTTTCTATGTCCTTCCCATGTCTGCGTGGGTTTCCTCCCATAGTCCAAAAACATGGAAGTTAGTTGAATTGGCTACTCAGACTGTCCTGGTGTGAGTGAATGAATGTGTGCCCAGATATGGATTGACACTGTGTACTGGGTGAATGCCTTGGTGATCGATGAAGTTCTCCATTTGGACAGTCGTCCTTGGATGAGAATATGCTGAGCGCATATGGCTTCTCTTCGGTGTGTGTTGAGTGGTGTTCTGCGAGGTGTAGACTGTTAAAGCGTCTTTGGGTGTCTAGAAAAGTTCTATATAAAACTAACACAAATAAATAAATATGAAAATGCAGTCTATCCAGTTTTCTAAACTCGCCGCTACATTCTCCCTTAAATTGTGTAGCAGTTTATATTTCAGCCTTTCAATCCACTTTATAACGGTGCTAAAAAATGTGTAGAAGAAGTCAATTCTGGTGTAGAATATATTGTTTGCCTAATACTTTTAATTTCTAACGTTTGTAGAAATAGTCATGGGAACATTGGGTCTTTTTTCTTTCTTTTTACTATACATGTAATTGAAGAGCTTTTGTTTTTCCAAACTCTAGTTTTTATGACTTTACCATAAATATTGTATACATTCAGGAAAATTCTAATACAGTCAGCTAGCTGTTACAGTAGAATACAAAACACATGTTCAAATGTTTTAACTTTATTTATTGATTATTTTAACACAATCCATTACATTACTCAATGTGTGTAAAATATTCTGAATACATTTTCTTACTGCTTATTCAAGAAGAAAATTCTGTTGTAATCGTCACATTTTACACTGTTTTAAAATGTTAGAAATACAGATTACATTACTCATGTATTGTAACGGAATGCTTTAAAAAAAAAATTTAGAACACACATTTTGTATTCTGTGGTGGAAAACCAACACTGCACTTAACCTAGAGTGTAAAATCCGCCTAGCGACCAAACGTATTTTGATTGGCTGTAATTGGGCCAATCGTTTAAAAAAACAAAAAAAAAACAATTCTTCACTCCCCAATTGTCCTGCCTGTGGTGGGGATCAAACCAGTAATCTTCCATTCCCAACCAGGCTTCTCTAAACCATGGGGCCATGACTGTCCAGATAGCTGGATGAGGAGAACTTGCTTTGTGAGACCCAGGAAATACCTTAAATATACACCGTGGCGTGTATAACTGATGAACACTGGTTTATTGTTATTTATACTGTTTTATTTCTAGGATGTTTTTCAGCATGGGCAGCAATAATTATTTTTAATGGCAGGACACTGCTTCTGAACTGTATGAAACATGTAGAAAAATAATGTATTCAATTATGTCTTTAGATTATCTAAGAATAATTTTATTTACTGTTTTATTTGCTTGTACCCCAGATGGAGAAAAACAGGTGAACAGCACAATTTCACAGGGTTGTTGTCTTGAACTTGTCAGGTAAGTAGACTTGTTCTTGACATTTCTTAGCTTGGATCACGACTGTAGACATGACTAATTGTTTCAGAGGCAGAAAGAGCAATATTTTGTAGTTGAATTCAAAGACAGAAGTGCCACTGTTGTGCCTATCTGCTGGCTGGAAAGTGACAGGTGTTCATTGCCACCCTCTATTGCTTTACCCCAGACCCTGGACATAGTTTTGGAGAAGTTGAATCTGAATTTGAAGAACTTTACCCCATTGGACATTTTGCTTCACTATGAAGTGACAAAGCTAACAGAGAGGAGGTCAGATTCAACTGGACCTAAAACCCTAAACCTCCTCCTTAAATTCTCCATGACCAGAGGAGGAGTAAATACTGGCGATGTATATGAAAGTTGGAGGCAGCTTAGAAACAGCAAGACTACAGGACAGATCCAGATTTGGCTAATTTTGTTATGAAAAGATGAGCATGTCCTTTCTTTCTGGAAAAAAATCTACAAACAAACATAAAGCTCCCTATGTATTAACTATAAGTGTAAACTGCATAGTTTGTGTGATTTAAAGAAATTATTTAAGTTGTATTTCAAAAGCCTCAATTTCAGCTATTTAAGGTGGAACTTTAGAAATCAAGCTTAGATGTTTTAGTGACATGATGTACACCTGGAGTACTCTGTGTTTTTATCCAACACAGGGACTTCTCCATAGTAGTAAAGTCTGGAGTTATAGTTTCAAAATGTTTTTCAAAAACTAATCCTATATTCATCTTTGCACAGTTGCTTTCTCAGATGGAACAGAGAATTCAAGTAGGATCCTGGTGAATAACGCCAATAAGACTCAAACTGACCCATTTTAGGTGGAACTAAATTTTTGAATATGAAAATTGTGACTAAGAAGCTCTGTGTCCTAATCTGTGTCCTAAAATGACATTTATTCTGGAAGGAATAAAATACATTTTAAATAAATAAAGATTACAGCCTCGTCTACAGCATTTAAAAGCTTGTAAATATAGGGACTACAGTGGATGCTCATTCACATTTTAGCCTTTTGCTAGTATAGGCTTTAGTGAAATAATGTGTTTCTGTGTAAAAAAAATGATAACGGCTCATTCTTCTTAGCTATTACGGTCCAAAATTCTCAATCTTGTCTTGCACTCATTAGCGCAATAGCTTTCCTTAAAATGTCAACCTGGTTAAACATTGCGTCTATATGAATTAACTTGGCTAAAGTTGAACAAAGTTTACATTATACAAGTCCTTTTAATTAAAGCAACGTAAAAAGTTCAACCTAAAAGCTAGGACTTATATACAGGCATATATTTTGTCGTAAATCTGATAAATGCTTGATTTGTGTGTGTTAGTATAACAAATGGACATGATTACAAATGCTTCATAAATCGGAAAGCAACAATATGAACAAAATTCCTTTACATGAAAGATTTTTTTATTTTATTTTTTTAGAATTTTGAACCTAAAATGCTTACCTTGTATAACTGTTTTGTATTGATTATACACTATTATGAGAAATTCATCTTCAATGTTCCTTTCAGAAAATACAAGTCAGGTCACAATCTTGGTCTATTAATTCACTATTTATTTATTTATTAGCATCTATACTGCACTGCACTGTAAATATGTCCTTTGGTGTGCCGTTAAAACAAACTGAAAACCGTTGGACTTTTTCCTAGAAATGCAGGGATTACTTTCCTGGCAATTTTACAAAATTGTTAAACATTATACAAAATTTTCAGGGGTGATATTTTTCTCTCCTAATGCAATATTCAGTGTTTTTCAAAGATATATTTATGTTAAGACAATTTTGTCAATAAAGGACAGAGATGTAAGTAAATGCAAGACTGAGTCAGAAAATGTATTTATAAAGTGTTTATTTTAACTTTTGATAAATTAAGTCAGTCTTCATTTTCTTGATACCTGTTTAAAAAGAAAATAGATTAAAATCAGTGTAACAGATTAAGAAAACATAATTGAGCTTGTGTTCCAGTATGATATCCCTAGCATTCTAAAATGACTATTTTTCTTTAATTGTTTATAAGGGTTATAAAGGCTTATAAGGCTATAACCTATAGATTATAGGCCTATCCTAACATTTAATGATTGGTAGCCATTTAGTCATTCAGTGTACATTGAAGAAATTCATAATACTGATACTCAAGCTATAGTCAATGTATGTAAATTACAGGTGCATCTCAATAAATTAGAATAACCTTAAATTTAATTTATTTTAGTAATTTCATTCAAAAAGTGAAACTCCTATATAGATGCATTACAAATAGAGTGATCTATTTCAAGCATTTATTTCTTTTAATGTTGATGATTATGGCTCACAGCCAATGAAAACCCAAAAAGTTATGCAATGTTCAAGCGGATTGGATTGTGTGCCTCTCCACTCTTCCTCCAGACTCAGATATAATACTCCATACTCCAGATATAAATGCTTGAAATAGATAACTCTGTTTGTAATTAATCTATGTGAGTTTCACTTTTTGAATTGAATTACTGAACTTTTGATGATATTCTAATTTATTGAAATGCACTACTGTGTGTTATGCTGCATTGAAAAGGAACATTTCAGATTGATTTACTTTCTTTGTTGTGCAAGAATAGCCTCTCTTCTGTGTGGATCACTGTTAATTTGCTCTCTATAATTGTTCTTTCTCTCCCACATATCTTACTGTTCTTTAAAGAAAAAATGATATTGCATCAATGTTATGTACTTTAAACTTATTTAATGACATTTCATAACATTAGACACTGTCTCTAAAATCAGCAGCAAATATTCTAATATAAATCATTACTGAATTTAAAATGGTCAATAAAGAAAGAAATTTTTCAAATAAAATATTACTTGTCTTAATAGCTTCTCTTATGAGACTTTGGTGTGACGGTCCAAAGCATCACGCCAGTGGACATTTACTGTCACACATATAGACCAAAGGACATTTAGGCTTTTGTGTCAATTGATAAACCTGTAATTGCTAGCTTAATTGTCATTAGCATTGGGTTAGACCCATTTGCATAATTCTCCAAAATTATGTTGTTTAAAACACAGATTTATATAAAAAATATATGATTGAAGAGTGTCACACCAAAGGACAAAAAACTTAACACACTTAATGGTGTGAAAACATAGTTAAATGACTGAGAGGAAAAATTTACCATGTGCATTTGTCATGGGCTTCTTCGGGGTCTTCAGTCACATAACTTTAAAGCAGGACCATTGCCAGTCTCAAAATGAGGATATGGTGTCACACCATAGGATGTTGTTTTCAGTGACAAAGTTTTATAAAACCCTACACTTTTAGAAATATATGTGTAGAAAAAAGCATTGCCACTTACTAAAATAGACACACAATTATGCCAGGGGTGTTTAGAGAAATTCCTGAGTTTTGGAGTTTGGAAATTTAGAAATTTGTTTCATGGGTGAATGTTCTTTTCAGAACTCGCTAGATATTTGTTCTTCTAACCATGAGAAATGTAAAGACTTTGAAATATTCTCCCCTTTTGACCAAGATTTAAAAAGTCATGAAACACACGCAGAAAGAATTTGCGCTTAAATACTTTGTAAATTATATATTTTTGTACATTTTTCATAGTTTTAATTTTTTCATAATTATCCAGATTCATCAAAATGTTTGTAGGTACAAACAAAACATACACCTGCTCCTGAAAATGCGTAAAGTGTGGGTAATGTGTGAAAGACGCTGAAGGTATCATCTGACATGACTGAACCTTAATTAACAGTTATTAGAAATGAATCAAAATGATTAAACTATGTTAAAAAAATGCTCTGTTATTCAGAGCAACGTCCAGTAGCTAAAGACTAATGGTTTGCTAAATTATTTTGTTTACTCATGTGGTCAGACAGTTAATTAATATGGATTGTTGCAATATAAAAGATTTTAGGAACTGTAATGCCCAGCTGTTTAAATAACTACTCTTGCACTGCTGTCGGATTTAACAGACAACTCTACAGGTTTATGGTTTAATAGCTGAGCGATGTCTCCCTGTTTAGGTACCTATCACAATCCGAACTTTTGTGTTCATGCAGCTTTGAGAAGGTAATCTATACCATCCTTCACTGTTTTCCAGAACTTTTCTATATAACTACATTGCCAAAGACAGCGTGCCACATTTGATGCATAAATCAAGTATTGCACTATTGTAACTGTTAAGCCTTTCTGGTGTTATATATGTATGCATAGGCCCAGTATATTTCAACAAATCAAGTTGTGTATCAGTTGTTTGCGACTGAGCTTTCAGACATACCTTCTCCGAATCCTCAATGGAAATATCCCCCTGCAAGTCTGCTCTCCATGATTCCAGCCTCTTTAAAGATGATTCTAATAATTCATCAAATAGAAAGCTATACATCTGGCTGGATGAGGCCCTTTTCCAGTCAATCCATAACCATTAAATTTTCTATTTTAGACAAAATAGGCATAGAAAGTGACTAATTTTGTTGTTCTAATGAAGTTTCTCAGTTGTAAATATTAAAAAAAAAATTTATGAGATATATTTTTCAGCTACATCTTCAAATGACTACTTCACTGTCTAGCTTATATAATCCCTCTATTTTTTTGTAATCCTTATTTTGGCCCGAATTTTGAATCTGCCCCGTCAGCTCTCCTAGGTGGGGAAAAAGTAATTCCCCCTATATTGGACTTAAGTCCCTTCTCTATTTATCTTCCACGTATTTTGTAACAACAATATTTCTAGGATTCTCATTGATCTTTTTAATATTTGTTGAGTAGAGGTGCGTGGGAAGAGGAAGGCCTTAAAGATGACTTTCCATTTCCTTCCATAGGGGTGTTTTTTGTTTTGTTTTGTTTTTTTCCCCCTCTAAAGTACAAATTATTAAAATAAAATAAAATAAAATAAACAAATCATGTTCCTCAGTTGTGCAGCCCAGTAGTACCAGAGGAGATTAGGACATCTTAGACCCCCTCTATCATATGGTAGATACAGTAGCCTTGGGTGTCTGTTGTTTCATAAAAATCTTTAAGTGAGACGATACATTTTTTTGGTGGTGGTAAAGTATTTCCTGTAGTAAAGATCTGTAGTTAATTTCTACAATATTCTCCAGACTGGGTACATTTTGAATACCTAAATATGTAAATGTACTTTTTAAATTGAGCAGCTACTCCAGGTGTATTTTCCCTTTCTGCCCGGTTTAATAATATCATTGCTGTTTAGACAGGAATAGACCTTCCCAGGTCTTTAAGAAAAACAATAACATCATCTTCATATAGTGCCAGTCGATGTTCCTGTTTTTCTATCATTATTTCAGAAATAATTTTATGGTTCCTTACTGCAATTGGTAATGGCACGATTGTTATCGTAAATTGTAATGGAAACAGGAGGTCTCCCTGTTTCCATCCTCGCTTCACCTGGAAGGCTTTTTTAGAAAAATATCCCAACACAAAACTTTCAAGAATTTCAAATACGTAGGGCCACTCAACACTATGAAAAACATTTTCAGAGTCTAATGAAAGTAAAGCTGTGTCTAGTGCCTCCTTTTGATAATGGAGTTTATTCAACAACCTTCTGACATTATGAAAGCCTTGTCTACTCTAAATAAAACCATGATTCCTTCCTGAAATGGTCGTTTAAATATTTCCAGCAATTGAAAACATTTAAAAAAAAAAAAAAAAAGAACTTTTTTAAGTTTAAATGTGAAGGCCGCCAGGCCCTGGTATTTTCCCTACACTTATACCATCGCTTGCTATAGATATTTCCTCCAGTGTTAATACAGTACAGTGCAAATATTTTAGGCACCAGAGATTTAAAAAGTTATTTATCTGAGCAGTAAGTGTTTATATACTAAAAAAAAAACCAAAGAAATAATGCCCAACAGTAGAATAAAATCAAATAACATTATTCCAGTAAGTGTAATATTTCCGTCTATAAATGTGTTGGTTTAACTTTTTACAAATCTCTCCTCATTGCAGTACATAATTACTGCATGACCCAGTATTCATTTTTATATTTCTATAGTATTTTGTCTCTCTTCAAATGTAAATTTAGATGTTGGTAAAACACAATAACCGGCTCCAAGAAAGCAATAATCATAAGTAACTGTTAATACACAGTTCGTTTATTTAAAAAATAAATAAAATAAAATAAAGGTGTAAGAACTAGTGTAGACACTCTCGGGTATGCTCACAAAACGTTCACATAGAACAAAAACAAGGGACATATATTTTCTAAAAAAAAATTAATCTTCGGTTGCACCGCCTGATGTTTTTTGGGTGGTAAAGTTAAAATTACAACAGAAAAGTAAGCTAAGATTCATCATTTCCAGAGCTGAATTAAGAGAGATTTGAATTAAATCTCTTAGTAATATAATATTAATCAGACCATAGCAACATATCTTTTCCAAGTCATATCGCCTAGCCTATCTCTAAATTCAAACCGGTTTGACCTGCGTTGATCCCGTGAGAATTTTTATGATTGATGTGCTATGTTTTTATGATGATGTGCTATGTTTATTAAATATTCTCTTTTCTCTAAATAAAATATTTCCATTATTTGAAATAACAGTGTGTGGTGTTTGTTCATTAAGAGTCTGAAAATCCTGAAGAACTCACGTAGCAATGACAGTATTCACTCTCCAATTACTTGTTAATGTTTTTGTCATTTAAGTCAATCATAATAATAACAATTATTATCATTAGTTAAAACGTCATTAATCAGAACGAGTTCGAATAAGGTCAAAACGCTACATCTGTGTTCTATAAACTTTCCAGAATCTTTTCATTACTTGAGGACACAGATGAAGAGTTCACCATGTTTTTCAACAAACATGCCGTCAATACCTCATGTTAATGATTCCCTGATGATTTAGAATAAGATATCCTAATACATATGTAAGAGCTTTTACTGATTTAATTTGCAAGCACACCTTTCTGATATTTTGGGTTGATGTAGTTAAGAAAAGCTATTTAAAGTAATTTGCCTTTTAGGTCTAAAATTAATAAACTATTGTTACCTGAATACATTTTGATATATTTAAGGCCTTCTTAGGTCTTGAATATAAATATTCTTACACTAATATTTCCAAAACCACTGTACGATCTGCTTAACTTGGGTAATGTTATATTGTACTCCATTAGTGCAACAAAGTGTCTGAACCAAAGGGACAACATTAGTTAAATACTGAAGGTAGCCATAAAATAAATACTGGTGAAAAAGTCATGGTGAACTAACATGACATGTTTTCCTGGGTTTATTACATATGAATGTAAGGAGACATGGAAACATTTCTAACTGTAAATAGATCAACTTTGCCCCAGAACTTACTTTTAGGAAAAGCTGTAGAGGAAGTGAGTGAAGCACAGAGCCTCAGGGAAGATCCATGGTTTTTAGGCTGTGGTGGCCACCCCTGTTGGTGAAGATTTCAACACATTGTGTGTAACCATACCAGCCCCATGTTAATTGCAGATAAACATCTCACCTATGAACAGTTTACTGTGGAAGTATCTCTTGTGTTGGTTACAGATAAACCAGAGCCAGACAGTGTTCCTGCCTACCCAACATGGTGTGAATGATCTTCACACTTCTGACCAAAACTACAATGGCTGAAGAGCTGAGTGTCTACAGTTTCAACCAGACTTTAAGATGATCTCCCATCAAATGATGTTCTTCAAGGCATTTTGCACACATCTTGGCCATTTGATGCTTACAGAGCTGAGGAGCTGTAGAGGCATGCGCTACGAAATATTGACTGAAGGGAAACTGTGTTGAAGCCAATTTTTAAGATCTTAGATATGGATATCTTTTAAGAATATTTCCAAAACAAGATAGAATTTTGTTATGGAACAAAATTCTCTCAAAACTCTGCTGCAGGGCTTTGGACAAAAATATTATGGAGATAGGCCCTGTTCTATTCTCTGTACACTTATAGCTATTTGAACTGTTTTTGCTTTTGACTATTTCATACTTGTAATGATAATACAATTTTGTGATTCTCCATTAGGGAGAATCAAAGGGGGAATTGAAAGAAACTATATGGTCTTTTTGCAGCTTTGTGTGACCTTTTTGTTACACCCCTCATTCCCATGCCCTGTTCCCACCAATCATTACCCCCCCCCCTTACATGATACCACTCCTCTCACACATCTTTCTCTCCTTCCTTCTTCTCATCAATGCTCTTACCCCACTTCAAACTCCTCTTCTTCCCCCATTACTCTAATGTATATAAGGCCTTCCTAAAATATTTGGTGTTAGACTGGATTGGGACCAGACTAAGTCCCCCGAGAGGGATTCCGAAGATCCGCGGTGCTGTGGTATCGTTATGACTTAGAGGCGTTCAGTCATAATCCCACAGATGGTAGCTTCGCACCAGTGGCTCCTCAGGCATGCACACACACCAAATGTCTGAACCTATGGTTCCTCTCGTACTGAGCAGGATTACAATTGCAACAACATCATCAGTAGGGTAAAACTAACCTGTCTCACGACGGTCTAAACCCAGCTGATGTTCCCTGTTAGTGGGTGAACAATCCAACGCTTGGTGAAATCTGCTTCACATTGATAGGAAGAGCCGACATCGAAGGATCAAAAAGCGACGTTGCTATGAAAGCTTGGCGACCAGTAAGCCAGAAGGATCGTGAGTCCCCGCTTTCACTGTCTGTATTCATACTGAAAATCAAGATCAAGAGAGCTTTTGCCCTTCTCCTCTATGGGAGGTTTCTGTCCTCCCCAAACTCGCCTTATGACACCTGCGTTACACTTTGACAGGCGTACCTCCCCAGTCAAACTCCCCACCTGTTACTGGCCCGGAGCGCTTGACGCCAGAAGTGAGAGCCGGCCGGGGGCTCACCTCCCCGCCTCACCAGGTTAGGGAGGAAACAATAAGAGTAGTGGTATTTCACTGGCGGAGCCCGACAAGCAGGGCCTCCCACTTATTCTACACCCCTCATGTCTCTTCACAGTGCCAGACTAGAGTCAAGCTCAACAGGGTCTTCTTTCTCAGCTGATTCTGCCAAGCCCATTCCCTTGGCTGTGGTTTCGCTAGATAGTAGGTAGGGACAGTGGGAATCTCTTTCATCCATTTATCCGTGTCACTAATTGGATGACGAGGCATTTGGCTAATCTGCAGAGCGGACTACCCTGTTTTGGAGGTTTTAATGTTGCCCCCTGCAGCGCCATTGCTGGGGCTGCCTTCCTTCAGCCTAGATCCATCTCAGCCCGACCTCGAGATAGATATCCTTGTCCGCCCATTTGCTGTCCTGCACCAGTCCTTGTCCACTCCTTGGTATCAACGGATTCAAAACGTTACCTTGTCCGTGATTGATTACCTGTGAACACAAAGCAGGAGTTTGAACACATGTCAAATCCAGCCGTATTTTACAATCATCAAGAGACTGCATGAATGGACAAATCAGGTTAGCCCCGACCATGGCCTAGTGGCGGTATCAGGACGGGAAAGCCCGCACGCAACAACGGGACTTGTCATGATACTGTTTACCTTACCATCTTCCCACCACAGCAGAAAACAAGCTTGAACAGAACAGCTTACCACCACCCCTCCATAACATTTAGGGTGTCCGACCAGGCTAGACCACAGCCCACTGCTACCACTTTGAGGCCAATCAACCAGGTCTGCTGGGCATTGACACAAAATATGCTCTGAGGATTCAAGAGCATGTTTGCACCTTTGGCAGCAAAGCTGAGACACTTGGTTTGTTTGTTGACAGTTGTGGTTGTTTTAATCACTACCGTTGAATGCTGCTGTTCTGCACTTTGCAGAGTACAGTGGAATCTCTTCTTACGAACTTGATCCGTTCCGTGACCCAGTTTGTAAGTAGAAAAGTTCGTCTCTCGAGTAAATTTTCCCCATTTAAAATAATGGAAAAGCAATTAATGCGTTCCAGCCCCCACCCCGAAAGTCACCCTTTTTGCACTGATATATGTTTACAGCACTCTCAAATTAGTAAAAAAAAATACATGTAGCATTACTAAAATTAAAAGAGAAATACAGTGGTAACAGTAATAAACGACTGGCTGGAGGAGTTACACAGGCAACTGGCTGTATGACGGGAGGTGGGGGGTGGGTGGAATAACGGAGAGTAGGCGGGTGAATGTGGGGAGACAAAGCGTATATACGGCTTAACTTAGCACGAATTTCGATGTCTGCTATTTATCTAGTGCTAAATTGCTAAAAGTAAAATTTGCTAATCTTAAAAGCTCACTCAAGTCTGGGCGCGCTGGGAGACTCGCCGATTGGGGTCAGTGGCCATTTCTAGCCACCGGCTCAGCGGAACCTCGGGTTCATTTCTAGAGTCATGGTTCGTTGGTGAAGGCAAAACATATTCAAATGCCTGGTTCGTATCTTGGAAAGTTCGTTAGTATAGGCGTTCGTAAGTAGAGGTTCAACTGTATTTGTTTATCTTATTAATCAGAAATGGATGATTATTTAATTTAATAAGCTATTTTCTAATACCTACCTTTTGGGTTCCATTGGCTATATTTCAGAGTTTACAAGTGATTTTTTATTAAAGTTATTTCCAGTTATATAAAATTCAGTTATTTATACAATTGAATGTGTGAGTGCAATAAGTGAGTTATTACAAGACAGCCATAAAAACAACTGGCCATTGCAACACTTATTTTTAATATTGAACAATAATATTTTGTCCATATAGTCATGTAAAATGTAGGTAATATTGTTCTGAACCAGTGGAAATAAGTGGTAAAACAAAGAGCCATTTAGGAGCCGAAAGAGCCGGCTCTTTATGAAGAGCCGAGCCAAAAGAGCCGGCTCCCCAAAAAGAGCCGAAATTCCCATCACTACAATAAACTGACACTGGTTAAAGCCCACCGGATTCCTAAGCCAGCCATTGCTCTCCTTCATGGCCCTAAAGCCAAGTACCCCAGCACCTTGAACCGGCAGTTCAGTCCAATGTAAGAACTCTTCTTTCCTCCAATCGCAGTGGGTTGGCGCCCTACTAGGCAGCATTGGAAGGGGGTCATCCTGGGACCCATGGACTTGCTCTGCCCTCTCCATATCCAATTGGGGAAGGCTTTCTTCACTGCCCCCTGCCCTCAGGCATAGTTTTTGGAATCTTTTGGTCATTTAGGGGAGGTCAGAGAACAGTTGTCTTACCAATTCATCGGTAGAGTTGGCAAGTTGGTACAAACGCTTTGCTTGTATAGATGGAATCATTCGTTTGAGACAGAGACCGTCATCTCTAGATCTCGCAATTAACAGCCGGTCAGAAGTGCACCGCAGGAGGTGAAGCCACCTTTTTACAGCCTCCTTGGTTATTCCATCAAGGGCTCTCAACGGCAGTGTGCCTAGCTCAGCATGATTAGCCATGGAATGGTGTAGTCATGCAGCATTACAAGCTTTTGATAGGGTTTTAGTGGAGCCCTGCTGATCCTAATAACCTAATTTGTGAAATCGACCATTAGGTTAGGCTTGACTATATCACCGAGGGCACTCACCCTTATCCCCAGGTACCATTCCTCATCACCGGCTCCAAGGGTCAACCCATTCCCGGCAATCAGTCTCTCAGTATAGGAATACTTAAGAAGCCATAACACTTACTGGGCTGAACCCTTAGACCGGTCGATTTACTGAAAGTTTCAACAATCCAGAGATTGTGCTGCATGCCATTCCAGGAGTCACTAACCAGTGTAAGATCATCTGCAAAAGCCAGATCTACTAGCGACCGACTTGAGAGGTGGAACTCTTTGCCAAGCTGGCACAATGTCTGGATGAGGGGATCCAGTGCCTAATTGAATAGGAGGGGAGGCGTAGGAGATTCATGGAGATTTCAGAGGTTGTACCACCTAGTCCATCCTTCACTCTAGTTGTTACATTCGTATACGAATTACGAATGACTCTGATAACATGGTCATCTACTTTCCTTGCTCGCAGAACATCCAGGAAATGATCATGCGAGATGGAGTCAAATGCCTTCGCAAAGTCGGCGAACACTACCGCCACCGTCTGACGCAAGGATCTGCTCTGCTCTATGACAGCTGTAAGGACCTAGATATTCTCAGCGCATCCAGGGGTGCGGATAAAACCCATGTGCCTTTCGTGTATCCGAAATGCCTTGGTGAGCCTTCGGGTAAGGATGCGCGGTAGAGCTTTAAATGGCCAGAGCCTATTGTTATTGGACGCCCCATGCTTACATCACGAAGCTGAGCCATGATCTTGCTCTTAGGTAGTAGCACCATACAACAATGCTTTATGCATTGGGGAATGACTCCAGTAGTCCACCATGTGTTCAGGATTCGCTCAAGTTTCTAGCCTTTAGGGTCCCAGTCGACAATAGCCCGTTTCCTGAACCTGTGTGGTCCTGTGGCCGTATGCATTCTAGAGGCTTTCAAAGTATCTACTATCTCTTTTGCTGAGATTGGTTTGGAGAAATGGTCATTCACCGTGGTGCCAGTGCCCACAAACCCACCCAAACCAAGATATTCTACTAGCCATTTCCATTTCTGACAAAACACATTGTGAATCTCAGAGAAAGGTACTGAGCAGCGGGAGGACAAAGGATCTAGAATCGTACTAGCCAAACGTTTCCGATCCCTGACATGCATTCGCGGGTAAAGCGAGTTTTTAACCAGCGTATTTTGGACCGCACCGCCTCTCTGCTTCTACATGATAGGAGTGTCATGGCCTTGTCAACCATTGTCGCATCGCTCGGAGCCTCGCTGACAAGTTGCCTAAGGAGCTTAACCTCTTACTCTGTCCACCTTGTGGAGCCTCATTGCTTTGTAGCAAGTAGGATATGCTTCCTGTTACGCACTATTGTATGTTGGTGCCTCTTATGAGTACTTAGCGCCCTTCGGGACCTAAAGCCCATGTCACACTCCGTACAGCGTACAGAGTGGACAGCAGTGCTAGAGGGAACCCTCAAACCTCTGCACTTGCCTACATGGCTGGAAGTAGAGTGGCGGTTCCCAGAGGTTCTACCACACCTGGCACTTAGTGTGACCTTCCAACTGCCATGAGTGGACTTGAAATGGTTGTTTGCCATGAGTACGGAACCGACATCCTTTTTTCACAGAGTGCAAAAAACCACCAGGGTAGGACGCGTAATCCTTAGGCAGCGATCTGGCTCCCCAGCCAGATTCACTTGTCTCCAAGGGAGGTGGCTCCCTGGTCAACAGTCAACAGGTGGGGCATTGCTGCCACCCTGAGCTTCATTAGTCTCAGCTCTCTTGCGTCTAACGCCACAAGAGGGTCCACAGCCATCCCTCCACAGAGAAGGTACAGTAACCCTTACCGAACCTCTCCGCATTTTGGGCGGTGATGGCATATGGGGTTGTATGGATGTACATGAGACACAGGAGCATCTCATGACATCATGCAGAGCTACTGCACAGAGCATGTCAGGCCTGTGTGCCCCTGCTCTGGTCGGGGTCGGGTCTTCCGGAGAAGACATGCCCGTGCGTTAACCGATCTGAGATTGATGCAGAAAAGAAGTCGCAGATTCACACACATTTTCATTTTCATTTTGCATTCGAAACAAACTACTATCAACATCCCACTTCCAATATATTTGACACCATCAGGTTATATAGTAATTGGACAAGCATCCCACTTCCAATATATTTGACACATTATTTATGGTAATTAGACCAACATCCCACTTCCAATATATTTGACACCATCAGGTTATATAGTAATTGGACCAACATCCCATTTCCAATATATTTGACACCAGTGGGCTGGCCTCGGCTGGCCCGGACGCTCAGCTTCTGCATGATGATTGGATGATCTTTCTGAGGCTGAATCCCTTTTTGATTGACAGCGAAATGAGCGACTCAGCGATCCTTTGGTTTAAAGATCCGTGCGAGCATTACATTTTCTTTCTGTTCTGACTTAAACCAGACTTTCTTAACCCTCTTAGCGGCATTTTCTTTGTTAAAAATGACTAGTGACAAATCGAGCTTCTATTTCTGGTGGGGTTTTTTTTGTAGCTGCTTGTGTTTGGAGACTGACTTCTATCACTCTTTCTGACTTCTATCGCAGTTTCTAGCAGGTGCTGCTGAGCCCCTCGACCGTCAAAAAGCACTCACAGGCGGACACACTTCACATGGGCAAAGGCCGTTTAAGCAGCCTAGCTCTGTTGGCCATTGAGAGGACACTAGTCAAGTCCCTGGAAAAGACGCCTTGTTGGTACAACAGGGTCACAGATCATTTTCTTGAAAAGGAATAGAGGGTAGAATTTACGTATAAATAAACCGACACATTTTATGATGTAGGCCGAAATTGAGCTTCCCCGCCTTGAAAGACCAGCATCCGCCACTGATTAGGATATATTGTAATTGGACAAGCATCCCAATTCCAATATATTTGACACAGTATATATGGTAATTGGACCAACATCCCACTTCCAATATATTTGACACCATCAGGATATATTGTAATTGAACAAGCATCCCACTTCCAATATATTTGACACCATCAGGATATATTGTAATAGGACAAGCGTTCCAATTCCAATATATTTTACACAGTATATATAGTAATTGGACAAGCATCCCACTTCCAATATATTTGACACCATCAGGATATATGGCAATCGGACCAGCATCCCATTAGCAATATACCAAATGACCCTCGTTCGCCATCCCGCTCCCAATAAATTTGACTGCTATGGGATATATTGGAATTAGGACATTCGGGAGCCACCTGGTGTCGAATCACGGTGAAAAATGCCAGGAAAGGCCAAAAACGTCTAGGGGTACAGCGCGCCACGCCCGAGTGTCTGCCAATACTCGTATAATATATTCATATTGGACAGGTGGGGCACTAACTAGAGGAGGTAGTGCACTGGACCACTGTTACACCCCATTCAAGAACGCTTATATAGTCATCTCTTACCCGGCTTTTGGAAAATCAGACAACGCAGCTATTTTCCTCATGCTGGAATATAAAGAAAGGCAAAAACAGGAAACTCAGACAACCAGAGAGGTCAGACACTGGTCCGTCCAATCAGAGGCCATGCTTCAAGAAGCGTGGAGCAACGTAGAGTGGAACATGCTTCGGACAATTTCTGATGACGTCAATGAGTTTACAAGCTTTGTAGCTTTGTAACCAAAGTGGCCGATGATATCTTTCCCATGGTAACTTTTAAGGTCTTTCCTAATCAGAAACTGTGGGTAGATAGAACAATCCGTGAGGTTATTAAAGCCCATACCACTGCATACAACATTGGTCTGAACACTGGGGATATGACGTTTATGAGCGTATATAGTTGTTTAAAGTTAGAAAAGCAGTTAATGCTGCTAAACAGAGATACAGGGAGAAAGTAGAGGCTCATTTGGGTGATCACGACAACAGACCAATGTGGCAGGGTCTCTGGACTATCACAGACTTTCATAAACAAACTCTCACCTCAACTGATATGGACCCCTCCCTGGTGAAAGTCTTAAAATCTTTTTTGCATGTTTTGAAGTTAGCACTGATTATGGTAATACCATTAGCACTGTAAGCTTAGTGCCTAGCGCTGCAGCGGTGTGCAACCTGATCTGTGTGGACCGCCCACACAAACTGTCAGAGCTGGATGTAAGGTAAGCTCTGAAACGGGTAAATAGCAGGAAGGTAGCAGGTCCTGTTGGTATCCCTCGGAGAGTGCTAAAATCATGCGCTGACCAATTAGCCCCATCTTCAACCTATCCCTGGCCCATTCTGTCATGCCAAGATACCTCAAAAACTCTACAATTATCCCTGTTCCCAAGAAGACCAACCCAACCTGCCTAAATGACTACCTCCCAGTGGCTCTCACTTCTGTGGTTATGAAGTGCTTTGAAAAGCTCATCAAAGACTTCATCTATTCATCTTTACCCTCAACACTGGACCCGCTTCAGTTCGCCTATCGCAGCAACGGGAGTACTGAAGATGACATCGCACACGTTCTCCACACCATCCTCACCCATCTCAACATTGAAAAAGGGAACTATGCACACGTACTGTTTGTTGACTACAGTTCAGTGTTCAACACAATTGTTTTCTCCAAGCTGGTCCTGAAACTGATATATATATAAGTTAAGCCATATCTACGCTTCGTCTCCCCACATTCACCCGCCTACACTTTGTTATTCCACCCACCCCCCACCTCCCGTCATACAGCCAGTGCCTGTTTTACTCCTCCAGCCAGTCGTCACGTCTTCCAGGTAGCGATATGTAACCACTTAGAACTTTTTTATTTCTTTTTTATTACTGTTACCACTGTATTTCTTTTTTCTTTTTAGTAATGCTACATGTATTTTTTTTACAAATTTGAGAGTTTTGTAAACATATATCAGTGCAAAAAGGGTGACTTTTGTGGTGGGCTGGATTGCATTAATTGCTTTTTCATTATTTTAAATGAGGAAAATTGACTCGAGAAATGAACTTTTCCACTTACGAACTGGGTCACGGAACGGATCAAGCTCATAGGTAGAGGTTCCACTGTGTATAAATATATATATATATATATATATATATATATTTTTTTTTTTTAATTACTAGTTTTATACTTGGTAACATTTATAAGTTAATCATAAATTGTAATTGTAATTTAAATACTTGCATAATCTAAGGAACTGTCACTTCTCATTTCACTGTATATCTGTACCTGTTACAAATTATATGTAAAAAAAAAAAATCTTGAAGTCTTCTGCTCTCACAATTCCAACATCTCCAGTGAGGAAGTAAGGTCATATGGTTCATTTCATAATCAGAGTTTGGTGTCAAGTGGATTTCTGGGATACACTATAGCTTTCTATTAGAATTAAGGGTAGTTATAATAGAAAAATTCCTTAACGATATTAATCTGGATAAGTGGTAACAGACAATTGAAAGAATGAATGATTAATTAATTTATGTATATAGTCCCTTTCTTATGGTTTATAGCAACTCTAACATTGTATATTCTGATTAAATCTGTCTGCAAAAGGTGACATGTATGTCTTATTTCATGTATTGTTTTTACCTCATTCATGTTACGGTACAAATAATGCTGAATAAATTATAATGGCAAAACTGATTAGCATGTCAGTCTATTTTGTGTCAGGAAAAAAATTCCAAGGAAAGAAAAGTTAAGCTTTTCAAATGCAGCTAGCTAATGCAACAAAATGCAGTGAATGCAGGACTGAATTAAAAATGCAATATCTGAATTTAATACATTTAAATTAAGGGTGGCACCGTGGTGCAGCAGGTAGTGTCACAGTCACAGCTCCGAGGACCTGGAGGGTGTGGGTTCAAGTCCCGCTCTGGTCTGTGAGGAGTTGGTGTGTCCTTGGGGTTCCCTCCCAAACGTGTGTGTGAGAGTGTGCGTCGCCCTGTGAAGGCTAGCACCCTTCATGGCACACATGGTGTGCTCCTGATTTGCGACCAGTGATTCCAGGTAGGCTCCAGGCCCACCGTGACCCTGAACTGGATAAGCCGTTACAGACAATGAATGAATGAATATGTTTAAATTAAGAAGATACAAGTGAAAACACTGACATTCACTTTATTTGTGGCTGAACAGATGAACATCACTGTAGGCATTGTCTTCAGAGACCACCTAAAGAAAGAAAAAAAGCTCCTCTCTTCCTTCAGACTCTGGGACCTTGATTTCCAAAGGAAATACAAAATTGACTTTCATCAGAGAACATAACTTTGGACCACTCAGCAGCAGTCCAGTCCTTTTTGTTTTAAGCCCAGGTGAGACACTTCTGATGCTGTCTCATGTACAAGCGTGGCTTGACACAAGGAATGCGACAGCTGAAACCCATGTCTTGCATAAGTCTGTGCGTGGTGGTTCTTGAAGTACAGACTCCAGCTGCAGTCCAGTTTTTGTGAATAACCCCCACATTTTTGAATGGGTTTCGTTTCACAATCCTCTCCAGGGTGCAGTTATCCCTATTGCTTGTACACTTTTTTCTACCATATCTTTTCCTACCTTTTGCCTTTATATTAATGTGCTTGGACAGAGAGCTCCGTGTCATCAAATTAAAAGAAACAAACACCAAAATATATCAGTCTGTGTGTAATGGATGAGTATAATATACAAGTTTCACTTTTTGAATTGAATCACTGAAATCAATCAACATTTTCATGATATAAAAAATAAATACCTGAAAAATCTTGCCACAGACAGTTCTACTGGACCAACTGGCAGCTAAAAGTATACAAACTATGCTCTTTTCTGCTTAATTAATTTAATTTCATATTCTTTGAATGAGAGAAAAGCACACAAACTTCATGGAATTTACTGCATAAAATAATAGAGCCAGTAACTCAGAGAATCTAATTAAATTAAATCTGTATATAGCAGTAAACAACTGTAGTTTGTGTTGGTTCTGTAATATTGCTGCAATTGTAATATTTATATTTTCTTAGAACATATGTGCAAATTTTTCGAGTAAATTTGCCAGAATGCTTAGAAAGTAAACAACGACTGTTCAGTCTCTGATTTGTTTATTTGCTACAGAACAAATACAAATGTGTGGCCATACAGTATGTGTGATGACTCCATAACTTTCTGTAACAACAAAAACAAGAATTCAAAATGTGACTTGCCGCAGCACTGCATATGCTTAATTTCAGACAATTTGGCATGGCAATATCTGCATTCCATGTTGTTATCTGAGTGGATAGATCCTTCTAAAAGGACTCTGGTACTCTAAACTACACTTTTCAGAAGCTGTGTTGTTTTCAGAAATGCCACAATTTCTCTAGAAAATTTACTAGGGGCATTGATGAATGACTGACATTTATATGCCACAACACCCATTTTTCTTCTTGGATTTACCTCACAGAGTTGCACTATGTAGATGTTCTAAAACAGTATTTTAATACTGTTTATGTGTTTGTATATCGTCAATATGTTTCTCCATCTAGTTGCTTTAACAGCTGTGAAATGAAGTATTCCAGCTGAAAGGAGCAAGTTCAATAGGCCAAGGCTGTAGTGATTGGGGTAGCGTAGTGGATAACATCAGTGCTTTATACACAGCAGACAAGATGTCAATTACTAACACAGGCATTAAAACTATGCCAATAAGAGTCCTTGGGAAAGATTCCTAACTCTGCATAAGCCTACATGTTTACAGTCTTTCACTCTGGGTAAGACATTACAATTCATGATTATAAACATAAATATAGCTTATAATACAAACTGCTGATAGGACAAAAAGTCTAACAACAACATTTATGTTTTGAAGCAGTTGAGAAAAGATCATTCAAATTACCCATTTTTTATGAGCATAAGTTATGTGATTAAGCACAATGTGCACTTAATATAAAGCATGTACATGCTTTGGGGAAAATGAGTCCTTTTTTAAGGACTGGTTGAAAAGTTTAACACACCCAACACAGGCATAAAATTTATTCTTATATACACTTTTGATGTCTGAATCCTTACCTGTTTATTTGTAAATAATTACTTCTTTCAAGTTCTCTTCTTTCTACAGGGAGAAAGTAAACAAACCAGGTAGTAGTGTGTACACCCAAAGGAATAATAAAGGAGGAGCAGGCAAGACACTGATCAGCAATGCATCTTTTTTTTTTTTTTTTTTTTTTTTTTATCTGTTTTAATGAGTGTGCAGTGATGGGGGCTCTGCATTACAGATTTAAAAGTTCTCTTACTAGAAACCTACTGATAAACTTACTAGATCCATGATGAAGGTTTGATCATCGTAGATGACCACTCCTTTGTCTCCTTTTGGATTTTCTTCACATTGAGATGGAATCTAATAAAAATTTAAAACATGTTTTATCCATTTGTTAAAAATTGATATCTTGTGCTTAAATTACACAATTCAGTCTAAATTAAGTAATAAATAATATAATAATAGCAATTTATTTTCCATTAAGTCATATATAACTAACAGGATACATAAAGGTTTTCCCTTTATTAAAATCTTCCATTTAATATTTGCTGAATATTTAAATGGATGTACAGGGTGTTCCCTGTAGAGAATGTTTTAGATGTTTGTTTTGTTTAGTAAATCAAAGAAACCTGATGTTTATAGTGTATATGTAACATTTTGGGAAGCATCACAACTATGTATTGACAGTGGAAAAGAACCACAATACCTTTTCTTGTCCCGGAAATGGCTGACTGGTAACACCAGAGTCTGGGCTCTGTTCAGAGAATATCTTTAGGTTGCTTTTAGAATGATCAGCACCCTGAATTAAAATAAACAACAAATTTATTTCAATAGATGGGACTTACATGTGGAGCTATATTAGGGTATGTATCCAAAATTAAAATAAGTGTAGGATTTTCAGTTTAAACAGAATTTTGTTTCTATTTTATTTTTTTGCAAAAATAATTTATTTTCAATTTTCACTTTCCTATACATTTTGATATTTTAAGTCTTATATTTTTTAATTTCAGATTTTAAGTTTTCAAATCTGCTTTTTTTTTTAAAGTTTCATATCTTTTTGTCACTTTCAGATCATGTTTCAGACTTCTGAAACATTTACGTGGGAGGCAGGACATCAACGTATAATGACTTTCAGCATAGCAGTGAAGACAGAGGACCTTCCTCAGTGTTGACAATGAGAACTAAACACTCACGTTATATGCATACTCAGTGTAAAACATTGACTTTAGTGACAAAGTCCTTTATAGTGAGTTCTTTTAGATAACATTTGGTACCTATCACAGTAAAAGAACTATAAACTCTGTCAGAGTGCGTAGTTCCATAGCCACACTTTAGTTTCCCAGCAATCTGTGGTGGTGTCTGCTCCATCAGGACAAAGCTGCAGTGGTAACAAATCTGAATAAGCTCCATATTCCCCAGGTTCTTATTCTGTTCCGTTCCGTTCCACCTTAAATTGTGCTTTAATTTAAACAGGTAATGTTGCTCCCTTGATCACCACCTTAATGTGGTGGAGGGATTTGCTCCTCGGCACATGCATGATGGTCAGACTTTTACTCATGGGGTCCTGCCAGGCTCAGCCCGAAGGAGCAACATGGGTCCACTCTCTGCCCAGGGTGAGAGGCTTAAAGCAGGTGTGGGCTTACTCATAGCCCCCCGGCTTAGCGTCTGTACATTGGGGTTTACCCTAGTGGACGAGAGGGTAATTTCCCTGCGCCTTTAGGTTGGGGAAAGGGCTCTGATGATTGTTTGCGCTTATGCACCGAACAGCAGTTCAGAGTACCTGGCCTTGGGGACCCTAGAGGGGGTGTTGGAAAGTGCTCTTTCTGGGGACTCCATTCCCATCACATGGGCAATGACAGTGTGACCTGAAGGGACATGAGAGGGAGGAACGGCCCCGCTGATCTGAACCCGAGTGTTGTTTAGTTATGATGGATGTTGTGGGGCTGTCCTAGCTGACACGTCTTTGCAACTTTGTGTGGACATCGGGGGCTGTGCCTCTGGACTGGCAGACTGGGGTGGTGGTTGCCCTTTTTAAAAAGGGGGATCGGAGTGTGTGTTCCAATTATAGGGAACCTCAGCCTCCCCGGTAAGGTCTATGCAGGGGTATTGGAGAAGAGAGCCTGACTAATAGTTGAATCTCAGATCCAGGAGGAACAATGCAGATTCTCCTCCGGTCATGGAACACAGGCCCAGCTCTTTACCCTCCCTAGGGTCCTGGAGGGTACATGGGAGTATGCTCAACCAGTCTACTTGTGTTTTGTAGATCTGTAGAAGGCATTCGACCATGTCCCTCAGGTTATTCGGGGGGGGATGCTCTGGGAGTATGGGGTACTCGGCTCTTTGTTACGAGCTATCCAGTCCACCTATCGTAATCAAGCAGGAGTCTGGTTTGTGTGGGTGGCAGTAAGTCCAACTGGTTTCCAGTTGGAGTTGGACTCCATCAAGGCTGCCCATTGTCATTGGTTCTGTTCATAATTTTTATGGACAGAATTTCTTAGCGTAGCCAAGTGGCGGAAGCTGTCCGGTTCATTGGTCTCAGGATCCCATGTCTGCTTTATGTGGATGATGTGGTCTTGTTGGCTTCATCAAACCGGGCCCTCCAGCTGGACCAGTTTGCAGCCAAGTGTGAAGCGGCAGGGATGAGAATCAGCACCTTCAAATCTAAGTCCATGGTATTCAGCCAGAAAAGGATGGAGTCCTCTCTCCCTGTTGGAAGTGAGATCCTGCCTCAAGTGGAGGAGTTCAAATACCTCTGGGTCTTGTTCATGAGTGTGGGAAAGATGGAGCGGGAGATTGACAGGCGGATTGCTGCAGCGTCAGCAGTAATGTGGACTCTGTACCGGTCTGTTGTGGTAAAGAGAGAGCTGAGCAGAAAAGCAAAGCTCTCGATTTACCATTCAATCTACATCCCAACCCTCACCATGAGCTTTGGGTAGAGGCCTAAAGAATGAGATTGTGGGTACAAGTGGCTGAAATGAGTTTTCTCCGCAGGGTGTCTGAAGTCTCCCTTAGAGACAAGGTTAAGAGAGATTCGGAGTGGAGCCGCTGCTTCTCCACATCGAGAGGAGCCAGTTGAGGTGGTTCAGAAGGCACAAAGGTGACAGAGTTTATAGCTAATTTACTACGATACCAAAAGGTACCAAATGTTGTCTAAAAGAGCTCACTATAAAGAACTTTGTCACTAAAGTCAATGATTTACACTGAATATTGCACATAATGTGAGTGTTCAGTGATAGTTCTCATTGTCAACACTCAGTAAGGTCCTCCACCTTCATTGCTATGCTGTCAGTTGTTAGACCACGCCCCTCTCTGCTGATATCCCGCCTGCCATGCGAGAAAAGGGTCAGAAGTCTGAAACTGAAAAAAGAATCTGAAAGTGAGAATAAGATGTGACCAAAGAAAAGATATGAAATTAAAAAAAAAAAAAAGATTTCAATCTGAAAACATAAAATCTGCAATTGAAAAATAAGACTTCAAATATCAAAATGTATAGGAAAGTGAAAATTGAAAATAATTATTAAAAAAAATTTAATAATTGAATCTAAATTCTATTTAAATTGAAAAAAAAAAATCATCCTACACTTATTTTAATTTTGAATACGTTGTTGTATTTTTCAAAGTTCAATCTCAAGATCTGACCTTTCAATTTCAGATTTTTTTTTTCAAATGAACAAAAGTTTTGACCCTAATATAGCTCCATACTTAAAGCTGTTAACATGTAGAATTTGTGCATCCAGTGAAAACTATTGATCTATCCACACTAAGCCATAAACCTGTCTGTGATGTGCATCTCAAAACCAACTTACTATTTGTAAAGGAGTATTCCATGAATTTGTCCACATTTTTTTTATTCCAGTCACTAGGATGAACCCTCGCAATAATTCATTGTTCTGTCCACCGTGGTGGTCACCTGACCCGACAAAATTTTGGAAATCACCACACACACACACACGACTGTTTTTAGTTATTTAACAAATAAACAAATTAGTGATACGACAAAATAATTGTTTAATAGCTGTACATTCTGGCTTCTTGAAACTTACCTCTAATTAAATTGTGTTTGTTACATTTACAATTTGATTTTCATTTCTTTGTTTTGTGGGATTTAACCCAGTTCAGAAAACTGCTATATAATGCTGAAACAAAGTGTTTCACATTAATCTCTTTAATATATAAACATATATAAAAGTTAAATCTTAATGACTTAAGGTGAATAAAATTGTAAAATTCCGTTCTTGAAGGAAATGTCAGAAAAATAAAACAAATCATGAAAAATATTTATTTATGGAAAATAAATAAATATTTAATATAGTTTATTCCAGCAACTAAAAGCAAAGGAGAAAATGCAATTTTTTTAGGTGATGGATATGTATTCTGTTTAAATGGAGAGTAAATGGTGGGTCTGAGCATTTGTTATAATTCGCTGTCCAACACCATTCAGTAACACAGAAGTAATAACTAGCAATAAAAACAACTTAACATAATATATTTTTTAAACTGTGTCTACAGTAACACATGAAGCCTTAAAACAGCAAGCATAGAACTCAACGGTCAATTTATGTAGATTATGATTTTTAACGAATAATGCATTTACTCTATGCCACATGGCCCAAGGCCTTAGGTAAATACGAGCCTTTGTCAACATATTTCCATGTAACCATCAGCTATTACACAATGAAATTACAACAAATCCTCAGCTATTGTTATCTAGCATTTAAATAAATGGCAGATAAATACATTCTAGATTTCTTTTAAAATTCCTTTATAGACAATCATGAAAATGCTATCCTAAACAATAGCATTTGTTGACGGTCACTATAACAAAGATAGGATATCACTCAAAATATTTTACCGACTACAGATTTGGTGTGAACTTTACACCAAATAGGCATTTTGTGAAACACTTGACAATGCAATACCTAGAATAATAAAACTAAAATAACAGTTTTACAGATGACCTACCATCGCACACAGAATTTTAGTCCAAACAACAACGGAAGTGCAGATTTTAGAGTAGCGCCACCTTCCTGGCCCCCCAAAAACTTTTTTTTTTTTTTTCACAAAAAAATTTCTTGGAGTTTTAAAGGCAGTTTTTTTTTAACCTCTGAATAATTTCCTTCCGATTTGACAGGAAAACACAATCCAAGGCTGGACTGGTCCAAATGTGAAAACTGAGATATCTGCAAGCATTTGAACAAATATAACCCATGACTTCTGCCATAATATCACAACTAATCAATAATCAACTAGGTCAGAAAAAAATGTAACTTCGTACTCAACTTTTGGCCAAACAGATCCTTGTTCCGCCTTGAAGTGAGACAGCAAACATCCAGATATTCTTAGACGAGATAGACAAAAATGCCATGGATCTGACAACCCATACATTTAATAAACTCGAAACCCCAAAAATGTAAAGCTCCAAAAAGAATGATATGATCCATGACTTTTAAATTGTTAAAAGTTGCTCAGAGAGATGTTACATCTTTTGAAGTTCAGCCACACTGAAAAAAAACCTCACACTGTTTTTGCATACACACCATAAAACCACAAGTAACTATAGCAACTAGGAAGTGTAAACAGGTTGAGTCTAATTTAACACATGTATAAGCAGTAGGCACCAAAACAGACAAAGACAATAAATAAACTATTTAAATTTATTTATTTAACTATTAGAAACAGAAGAAAAAGAATTCAAAATTTTTTTACAACACCCTATAAACCAGCTCAAATCTCAGCTGCCTGTACTTTCATCTGGATTTTCTCCACTGGGTTTTACATTTCCTTTTTTTCTGAAAAACAAAGAATATAAAATAATTTTCAAAAGTGTAAACCAAATTTTACATCTGATTGAAGAGGCTTAACTTCACATTTGAAAACTTACAGGACAGTTAAATCATGGTTCATACAGAAACTTTTCAATTAGTAAAACTGAGAGCTCTACCTCTTTCCTTTGCCTGGTTTCTTTTTCATGAAAAAGCGAGGCGTTGTACGAATTGTGGATCTTTTGGGTGGTTTCTTCTCAAGTTGTCGTTTCACTTTGCTGTGTGGGTAAAAATTATGTTAAATCACTGAAACTTCAAAAATTGTACTCTTAATGTTCACTTACTTTAAAAAAATATTTATGATAAGTTTTTTTGGCATTAAAAATAAGCAAATTAGACAGAAAAGTGCAGGGAAAACAGAAGATGCAGCAAAAAACACATGAGAAAACAACAGAATAGGGACTGGCATGATCACTACCTCCAAAAGACATCACTAAACATACCTCTTTAATTTTTTGAATCCAATCATGTAATCAGGCACAGGACATCCAGCTTGTTTAATTACTGTGGCAATGCTAAAGATAAAATACAATATAGATGAGGAAGGGCAACAAAATTCCCCATGCATGACGTGTTAACAGCATTGATTGTGAGAAGAATTTCTGCAGTAGAGTGGTTAAGAGTACCCAACTCCACTGTCATGAGGATTGTACCAATAAATCATTTCCACATTAGTATTACACGTAATACAGGTTTGCATGGCCCCATAATCAGTTTTCAGAGGGTGGCACTAATTAGTGAAGGAATCATATGGCATGACAGTTGTGAATAAACTCCAGTCAATGCAGAACTCCAGTCTCCTGACTCTTCCTGCCGAATTTCTAACAGAGTTGCAGTATAGAACCTTTTATTTAACACATTTTTCAGACAACTTCAAAACTTATGTAAACCAGATACACCCTGTTAATGTTATCAATCTTTCAACAGCTTTTTTTTTTACCTTCACCTTTACCTTCATTAATTTACAACATATTTCAACAAATATAAGGTATTTAAATATAAGGTAGCCAGGACTGCTTGTCAATGAATTGAACTGAATTGAACTATTGCACTGAAGAAGGTAAGGACACATATTATGCTAAACTGAATCATACTGATACCTGCGCAGGAGAGGTTTGTCAGCTTCTGTGAAAAATGTCACGGCTTTCCCCTTATGACCAGCTCTTCCTGTGCGGCCTACACAAGGGGTTGGTCAGAGAAGAAAAGTTATACACAGTGAACTAAATTTCTTATACGCTATAGCTTATTAAAAGCTTATTAAATAAAGGGTTGTTATGGACTGACCTATCCGGTGGATGTACTCCACAGCGCTGGTAGGAAAGTCATAGTTGACAACCAAGTTAACACCTTTGAAGTCAATGCCTCGGGCCATTAGAGCAGTGCAGATCAGCACCCAGATCTTACCAGAGCGGAAACTGTTCACTACATTATCCCTCTGCCCACAGAGAGAAAGAGTGCATAAGACATATCAAAGGCAGATTTGTTTTTCATATATTTCATATACAGAAACCTGTCCAATGCTTTAAATGTGGTAAAGGGTATCATTACTGTATAAGGTCAAGATATTTAAATTCTGAGAAAACAGAGGTGTATTTAGAAGTAGATTTAAAAAAAATTTTGTATGCCCAAAAATGAAATAAACATTGTTTTTCATCATCTGTTTAAATATTGTCATCCACAGACGAATGGAAACCAAATGTAGGTTTCCGTTTTTTCAGTGTGGAGCAAAAACTATACTGTGACTTGATACAAATAATCATATTGTTACTATATAACCATTTATAACAACATTGTAACTATATCTTACAACATACTTATCTGTTCAATTTATTAAATGGAGCTCAGCTTGGTACAAAAAAAAACAAAATGATTGCCATCTACAGTAACTCTTGCCAAAATAAGGCAAAATGCCTCTTTTTAAAACAGTTCCATCTACTAAGAAACAAAGAATGCAGCAAATACGAAAATCGTTCTTTTCTTGTTACAAACCTGCTGTTGTGTACGGTCAGCATGGATTACATCCACATTGATGCCTTCATACACTAATTCGTGGAACAACTCCCGGGCACGCTCAATGGACTGTACAAAAACCAGCACGGGTGGCATAAAACCCTGCAAAACAGAAAGATTGGAACCCAGAATACATATATAAGCTAAATGAACAGAGATCTTTGTCGGACAGGAAGGTTTTTTCATTGCCCTTGTTTTGTGCATGAGGCTCTGTCTTACTGTAGCAATGGAGTCTTCTTCCCTATGCACATATTTTTCTAGAACCTCACTGCATGGTGTAGCATATTTCTCATCACAACAAAACCATAAGAAAAATCACAAAAACATTATTCTTCCCCCTGCAAACTTTACATCTGACACCATGCACTTGAGCAAATACTGTTCTAATTCATCTGACCAACACAGACTTGTCTGTCAGACTGAAAGATAGTGAAGCACAATTTATAATTTCAAAGCATGTTTCCAGTTCCAGAGTCCACTGGCAGTGTATATTATACTACTCCAGTTGATGCTTGGTGTTGTGTGTGATGATCTTAGGCCTGTGTTTGGTGTTTTAGCTTCCAGAGGATGCTGCTATTGAAGACAGGATATTTACATGCAACAGCTAACTTATAAATGCTTTTGTGGTTTACCACTTCCTGGCTTAGTTAATTTACATATCATTTATATTAGTTTCTGTTTCCACACAATTTAATGAATACTCCTACCCTAGATTTTTATAAATAACCATATAACCAACCTTTTTAATCAGATCCCTCATGGCAAGCAATTTGCCATTTTCTGCTCCAACAAACAGAAGCTCCTGCTCTACTGTCTCTGCTGCAGTATTCCTAAAGACAGAAACATTGCAGTTAAAGAAACTGAATGAAGAATGTATCTAAAAACAAATTGAACATAAAAAGTGAGCACTGAGAAATGTCTGATTAAATATGGTTAAAACAGTGGCAAATAAGGGAGAGACCCAAATGAAAGTAACTAAAACCCAATGTTTCTGCTTTTTGCATCTAATTTTTGGCACCTAACGTTTGAAGTAAATAAAGGCTCATTCTCAGCAGGGGCTGAAACTAGTTGTTCTGAACAGGGCTGTTTAGACTGGGTAAGAAAATGCTGTGGTGTTTGTTTCTTGTATTATTTTGACCAAAGTATGTCAAAAATGCATTAAGACCCTAGAGAACTGTGTTAACTTGAGGAAGAGGGATATATCCAAATATGTCCAATTAAGAGTTTCATAAAACATATGGGATCACAGGTTACGTAAAATGATACAAAAATATTAGGTTTCTGCATTTTAGGCCCATAACGATGAACACTATAGAGCATTGAAATGAAATTAAAATCAACTTAATATTATCTTTCTAAATGATTGTGCGCAGTATTTAATTATTATAATGCAGGAAAGGGTTTTCATTATTAAAGTAAATGAAAGGCCAACATCCATAATGAAGAACTGATAAACTACTTGTTGTAGTCCAAGCTACAATAAAACATAATACTTTGATTAAACCAGGTTATTCCTGATGATAAAAAAATTTACTAATTAATATAAACAATCAAATGAACACAGTACATGAGAGAGGAAAAATTCAAGTGTTCCTTTCAGTGCAAGTTTAAAAACATATCTTAAATACCTGGGCCCAATGTTAACAGAGACAAGGTTGTCTAGATTAAGTTTGCACCACTGTTCCACTTCGGTGGTGAAGGTGGCACTGAAGAAAGCACGGCAGATCTTAGGAGAGGAGCAGGCCAAGAAGATGGTGGCCAGCTGATCCCGGAAGCCAGTTTTACCATCCTCAAAAAGTTTATCAGACTCGTCCACCACCAGCCACTCCACACTGTGAAAGCAAGATCAAAAGGATGAAGTAACTTTTAAATTAGGGCCAATACACTTAATTACTACCCAATAATTATTAACCAATCATTACTCAGTCTAACAAAAAATGCTGAATTTGAAATTATGAATCTGTGAATTTAAAATGAAATTGTGAAAATAGTTCACAAATTGATTTACAGGTCATTTTAGAGCTGCCGCCACTAGGGGGAGGTAAATGTTATTCATTGGTTGGCAGCCTAGAGGAATCATCTTAACCAGTTAGTCTGTGTATCTCTCACCTACAGTCCTGTTAAGCACCAGAGATTATGGGATTTGAAAAGTGTGTATTTGCTTGGGGTAAGAAAAAAAAAAAAAACGCCCAACATTAGAATCAAACTAAATAACCTTATTCCAGTAAGTGTGATATTCTGTGTGTGAATGTGCTGGTTTAACTTTTTCCAAATCTCTCCTCGTGGCAGTCCATATTATTTAAGGTTATCATCCAATACCTAGTTTTCCTGATTAATAAATAATGATTTTAAATAATGTGGGCTGTTAATTTAACAAATTCATGCAATCAAGGAGAATCTGAACATTATCTTCAAACAGAATCTTCAAACTCACTCACACATACTACTTTACAGAAAAAATATCTAATAATATTATTTCCTATTTGATTTATTATCATTTATTTATTAATATTATTTTGTATTTGCTTAATACAAGCACCACACGTACTGAGAAGGCATTAGTTTAAATATATATAATTATCTTAGGTGCCTAAGACTTCTGCAGAGTACTGTATTTCAACTGAGTAATTCAGGATGCTCAGCATACTCTCTGTACTCAGTAATGAAAAACTGAGCTTGTGTTAATGTTGGTCATCTCTTAATAAATCATGTCTGTTCAATAAATAATGCATATCGGATTGGAAAATGTGGACACTTATCTATATTATATAAAATGGTGATCATGGTTTTGTTGTTTATTTAGTAGTTTTGCATTCGTGTTTTTTTGGCAACTATTATATATTATTGCTGTCCAATTTAAAAAATGCATCTCCCAAAATAGTAACTTTACAGGAGAAGGAAAGAACCTTCTTAAATTTAATGAAAGTGAATGTAAAGAGATATTATTCCAAGTAATATTGAAGCATTTCTATTGGTTCATTCATCAAGAAATTTTCACATGATGTGAAGGACAGCTGCTGTGTTCAAATGCAGATGTAGTAAACTAAAAATCTGCAAAAATGGAGATACCTGTTTTTAATTGGGCAGCAACATTACATATTTGCAACATAATAATGAATCAATCATAATTATGTTTACTGAAATCTTTTACAATTTCATCGCCCATTTTTCACATTCATAGTGTTCTTAATTTTTGAAACCTATTCAAGTTAAACTTTTACAGAGGTCGTATAACTGCAACTTCTCTCATTAACAACTGATATAATACAGCTAATATAAATTTCATGCATACTACAGACACCTAAATTTCTACAAACAACCCCCTAATATATTTAGATGATTAGACTCACTGGCTGAGATCAACAGCTGGTGGGTCCTGGTTGAGTAGGTAGATCAGCCTGTTAGGAGTAGTGACTAGTATATCTGTGAAGAAAATTTTTGATTTGTTACAAACAAAAATACAGCAAACATGCACTGACTTGAATCAATGCGGAATGGGGACTTACCAAACTTCTTTGCTGACTTAGGACCATATCTTCTGGCTGCATCCACTCCTTTGTTAATTATGTGAATTCTGAAGCCCACACCCTCAGAGAGTTTCAGAAGCTCTCTGTGTGTCTATAAACGTACGCAAACAAATTCAGTCAGCTTCACAGGTGTGTAGCAATCTTGATAACTGAAAGAGCCCAATTTCCAAAAAGCAGTCTTAACTTTCAATGGTAAGGCAAGTTTATTTATAGATCACCCCTCACAAAGAGCAATTCAAAGTGATTTACAGAAAAAATAATATTAATAGCAAGAATAAAAATCATAAAAGTCCATTAAAACAATTAAAATAGTGCAACAGAAGGAAATACATAAAAAGTAAAAGAAAATATGATAAAAATGATTAAAACAATTTAAAAATGATGCAATAAAAGAAAAGAAATAAAGAGCCGTTACAGAATAAAAAGTGCAGAGTATTTTAAACTGAGCTGTAAGTTGCTCAAACAGGAATGTTTTAAGTCTTGATTTAAAAGTGTCTAAATTTGGACTAATATTCTCAGTCAGCTGGTTCAATTTAAGAGCGGCATAGTAGCTAAACCCTGCTTCTCCATGTTTAGTTTTCACCTGAGGCAGGATTAACTGACTAGTTCCTAAAGATCTGAGATCGCTGCATGGCATATATCTCTAGCAGATCTGATAAACTAACTGGTCCTACACCATTAACACATTTATAGATCAGTAATAACACATTAAAGCCTATTCTGTAGCAGACTGCTATCCAGTGTAAAGATTTGAGAATGGGGGTGATGTGATCTCTTCTTTTGCTCCTAGTGAGAACTCTGGCAGCTGCATTTTGAATCAGCTGAAGCTGTTTAATGGTCTTTTTGGGAAGTCCATTACAGTAATCAATCCTGATAGAAATAAAAGCATGCATAAGTTTCTCCAGGTCTGGTTTAGTCCGAAAATCTCTAATCTTACAGATGTTCTTAAGATGGTAAAATGCTGATCTAGTAACCGCTTTGACATTACTACTAAAACAGAGATCTGAGTCCATTAATACACTGGTTGCAAGCCAATACTTTAGATTTGAGGGCTCTCAAGTCCAGATACACAGCCAATCTGTGTCTTTCATTGCTGTTCCCAAATAGAATAATTTCTGTTTTATCTTTATTCAGCTGCAAGCTGAAAGTTGTGTCCCATCCAGTTAATGATGTGTTCAAGGCACTTGCATAATTGAGTCAACTGGACCAGAGTCATTTAGGGGACAGGGCGATGTAAATCTGAGTATCATCTGCACAGCTGTGATGGGACAACCCATAGTTTTGTAGAATCCAGCCAAGAGGAAGCATGTATAAATTAAATAAAAATGGACCAAGAATAGAACCCTGGGGGACCCCACAGGTCACTGGCATGTTCTCCGATATATTATTTTCTATTTCTACAAAGAAGTTCCTGCCTTGCAGGTATGAACCACTTTAGGGCTGTTCCTGAGAGTCCAGACCAGTTTGTGAGTCTATCTATAAGAATCTTATGGTCAATGATATCAAAGGCAGCACTGAGGTCAAATAGTAGAGTGTTTAATGTAATCCTCTACTATATAATGCTGCATTTAACTACAAAGCCTCCAGGAAACCCAGCCCGGAACTGAAGCATGAGTGAAGAAAGCTTACCTGACTAGCTAACTCTCTGGTAGGAGCCACGATCAGGGCCCTAAAGCCTTTGTTGAGTGGTTTCCGGAGGTGGGTTAGCAAAGGCAAGCAGAAGGCCATGGTTTTCCCTGAGCCAGTGGGGGCACATGCTAGAACCTCTCGCCTCTAAATCATTCACACACACACACACACAAAATGTAATCTGTTAAACAAGTGTATATAAATAATTTTGAATTTTTTGTTTTTGTGATGTCACAAAATAATTACAATTTCATAGAAAAATAATCTAAAGTTAGAAACATTAACCTACATGCATCATGAGTGGAATGGCCTGCATTTGAATGGGCGTGGGGGTCTGGAAGTCTGCTGCTTTGATGTTCTGAATGATCCTGGAGTCCAGCTCATATTCCTTCTGAAGCTCTTCAAATGTGGTTAGAGGGTCTGGGATATCTGAGCCATGTACATTTATCCTGTTACTGTTCCTGATCTGATGTACCTGAAATAAGCATTCACACATATTCAGTACCAGAGGAAAAGTAAGACACATAAGACCAAGGGATGAAAATTAAGATCTTCAAGGTTTATGAACCTATTATGTAATTTATTAGCTAATTTAATAAAATTTTTCATCCACGTTATATGTGATAGTTTTATTATATGAAAATTTATGTTTATCAAAAAGTGATCTTTAACTGAATTTTACATGTTCATGTTTAGGTTAAAGGACTGGCGCCCCCTCCAGGGTGTATTCCTGCCTTGCGCCCAATGATTCCAGGTAGGCTCTGGACCCACCACGACCATGAACTGGATAAGCGGTTACAGATAATGAATGAATGTTTAGGTTAAAGGAACACTGTGTGAGAGACTTGTTTTCAAGACAGAATTATAAACGTGAATTAAAGTCTGCAATAGGTAGGGAGACAAAAACCCACTTCTTATATCTAGGTATATCTAGGGGTCTATAACCTAAATCACCATAAAATTACATTTTAAACTAAAGAAATGTTTAGATCTTCAAGACACTGTGTGCCACTATCAACTGAAATCAAAATTAATTATAACATGCTTAGAGACTCCTGCTTCTACACAACAATCATCAAAATTCTTCACTTGTTTCTGGTTAATTAGTTGAAATGAGAGGTTTCAAATTATTAATAATGCTTTACAAGCACAAAAACAGGTGGTACTGTCAGGTCACTTATCACTATATCACTATATAGTCCAATATTAAATTTACCTTTTAAATCATCTAAATCATGTGTTATAGAGAGAACCAGTGATATTTCTACCTTCTCAAGGTGAAGCTGTTTTAATCTCTTCAGTGAAGGTTTGTCTTTGGCTTTTGCCTCAGGACCTTTGACTGCCTTGTCTTGTGACGACATCCACTGAATTCCTCCCTTCTCCATGTCTCTCTCATTCTCCTCTTCTGACTCTTTCTCTGCATTTGTGGAAAAATGGAGTGAGCTAAAATCAGGCAAACATAAATCTATACCAGCAAGTCTTCCGCACAAGCTGGGAGTGTACATTTCACACATTTGTAAAGGGATGTGGGGAGTGAGGAGGAGGACCCAGAGTGAGCCCTATACAACTGTTCAGTTCTTACCCTCAGATTTCCTCTTCTTTGTTGGATTCTTTCTTTTTCTGCTTAGAGATGTGTCCTCATTGCCACGTTTTCGCTTTTCTGTGACAGCAACCTGTTCTTCCAAATCTTCCTCTTCACAGTCTTTATTGGATACAGCTGTCTCATCTTGAATATTTGTGCCAAAGAATCTAACTTCTTCCACAGAATTAGAAACCTCTTTGTTCCGAGACCTTCCTACCTATTGAACAGTGTGAGCAATAGAGAGAGAAAGACAGAAAGTAAAAGGATTGGACGGCATGAAGAATTACTATGATATAATCAGGTTCATGTAACTTTTTTTTTTTTTTGACAAAAGCTATGTTTATCCTGTGAATCAACTGACTTGGAGGATAAATAAAAAAAAAAAAAATAATAAAAAGAATCAAGCATTACATCCAAGTATAATGTTATGATTATAAACATGAAATATGGCATTATCTTGTCTGTATTAAACTAGAGTTTGTCTACATTATTTTAATTTCAATACATACACTTCTATCAAGGACTAATTATTAACTTAAACTTTTTGTACTAATTAAATCTATGACTACCATTCTCTAAAAATCACATAGTGCAGTTTCTGAAGTGCTGAGCACAGTAGCAACAAAATAGGCTTGGTCTTCCCCATTACAGGTCAGTGAAACCTCACAATGACTTTGAATTGTTTATTTTTTCGGTAAAAATATCATGTAGTGTTCTTTTAACTCAAAACAACTTTAACCTTTCGTTCAACCACCGTAGCGTTACTAAAAGTGTAACTAAAATGTAACTACTAACTTTATCAAACTGCTCTATTGTCAACTAACTACATTTTAAGCAAGGAACAAAAACACTGCAATACACTGTAATGAAAGCTCTTTGCATCAAAATCTCATTAACCCAAGCTAACTGCCTATAACCACTAGCATAGCTAGCAAACTATATGTGAAGCAAAAGACATAAGGAAACACTTTAAACAAAACACTTTAGAAACTAACGGTGGTGTTAGTCACGAGATATATTTTAAAGTCAGAGAGATAAAATAAAACAAACGAGAAATTAGTGTATGTCCACTCTATTCAAAATAATGTTTCCTAACTCAAGTGAGCTCCTGAGTGTTGTGTGTAGTGCAGCAGAATGAGGTTTGGACGCAGCCGATAACGTGAAAAAATGGAGACACGTAATAGCCTCGGCTCTCTCGTGCGCACGCACACACAGGCGTGAAATAGGAGACACAATCCTCACCTTAAACCTCTGCGCATCTTTCCCGAAACGTTTAAAATCAAACTTAGCTCCAGACCCGAGCTTCTTAAACAAGTCCACGGCGTCCATTGAAACACGAGGATGGAAAAGGAACGGCCTGACAAATCAATCCCAGAGCCAACCCGAAGATCGATTAGCTCGAAGATTGATTATTATATTCAGTGTTGTACCAACTGGTGTCCACGTGGTGTAGCTGTTACATCTAAAATCTGAAATTACAACTTCAGTATTTTGCATGCTTGATATTAGACGTGGTGAATAGATTAATGACTAATTATTCATTCATTCATTCATTATCTGTAAGCGCTGATCCAATTCAGGGTCGCGGTGGGTCCAGAGCCTACCTGGAATCATTGGGCGCAGATTAATGACTAATTAAAGTTTACTCATTTCTGTACAAAACTAGTTTTTTCGAAAAATATGCCAGTAAATCAGGAAAAAACACCAGCAAAAGCAGACTACAGAAAAATTTTGAACAAATCAGATATCACACCAGCAAAAGCAGGAACAATGGAAAGGAGAAGGTCATTATTGAAAATCACATTCTCAGTGCTGACTGTCTGAAAGACCACAGAACACTTTCTGCACGAAAATTATGTAAGAGGAGTAAACTGCCTGGCCACCAAAACTCTAATATTTTGTTGAACTGCATTTATTTTGTTTGTTTATTTATTTATTTATTTATTTATTTATTATTTTTTTATATTACAAAACACATTTACAGTTTCATTTTTTCAGCAACGAATTTCACTAAATGATTCCCAGGATCATTAATTCATTCATTTTTTGTAACTGCTTATCCAGTTTAGGGCGCAAGGCAGGAAAACACCATGGAGGGTGCACCAGTCCTTCACAGGGCGACACATTCTCACACATTCACACCCATGGACATTTTTGAGTCGCCATTCCACCTACCAACGTGTGTTTTTGGACCGTGGGAGGAAACCCACTGGGAGAACACACCAAACTCCTCAAAGACAGTCACCCGTGGGACTCTCACAGTACTGGACCCCACACTACAGCACCCCAAAATTTATGGAACGCCAAGAGGGTCAAAAAACGGCATCTAAAAGACACGTTTACTTCATAAAACGCCAAAAATACAGTGTTTCTCCCGACATGGAGCCATTAATTATGCCGTAAAAGTATAAATACAGCTGTTTTTTTACTCCTTTAAAATACCAAGGTTCAAAACGCCATAAAAAAACACAGTTTTGAACATCCAGGACGCCGTATTTTACACCATTCCAAAGCCAAACCCACGGCATTAAAAGTGGTGTTATAAAATAAGAAAATGAGCTCCACCTGCTGGGCGTGAAAGCCAATCCATTTGAACTCCATTCGTCCAATCACTGACTGAGAAGATCAGACCAACTCAGTTCACTACAGAGCTCAATCTTTCTGGATGGAGTTTTAAACAGTTTTAAAATACATTTTAAAGATTTATCTCTCCTATTATTTAACTTGCATTTTAGTATTTTGGACAGATATATAGTCTTGTTCTATTTGTTTTGTAGAGATTTAAGTACATTTCCTTTATGCTGTTTTTCATATATATATATTGCTTCTCTTTTAATTAACAGTAACTGGACATTGACTGGTGTATAGTGAGTGTAATAATAATAATAATAATAATAGTAATAATAATAGTTATAATAATAAGTTAGACTTATATAGAGAATTTCACATACCCAGGGATACTTTAAAATCAAGAGAAAAAGAAAGAATATAGAAGAATATTGTGACTGCTGAGGTCTACTTTCACTAAAGGAGAATATCTTACTCTGTCCGCTCCTCACAGCAAGAGTAATGTACATTACTGAAAGCCTGGTTAAGGACAGAAGAGAATGGCTTCCTGTTTTGGGTCTTGATTTCTCTCAGTTCTTCCTCTTGCTCTGAAGACGTCATTCCAATCACCCCACCGTGTTTGAACTATCACTAGGTTAGGAACATCTACATTGTGTCTACACTCATTGTCCATTTTATCAGTTCCAATGACCACACAGGAGCACGTTGTAGTTCAACAATTACAGACTGTAGTCCACCTGTTTCATACTTTCTTATCTCCAATCCGAAATCATACCTGCTCTGTGGTGGTCCTGTGGGGGTCCTGAGCAGGGTGAAATGGGGATTTAATGCAAAGAAAAAGGTGGACTTGTCTGTAATTGTTGAACTACAACGTGCTCCTATGTGGTCAGTGGAGCTGATAAAATGGACAATGAGTGATAGTTCAAACACAGTGGGGTAAGTGCAATGAACTCGTCAGAGCCAGAGGAGAAAAAACTGAGCGAAATCAAGACCCAAAATAGGAAGCCATTCTCTTCTGGTCCTTAACCAGGCTTTCAGTAATGTACATTACTCTTGCTGTGAGGAGCAGACAAAGATACTCTCCTTTAGTGAAAGTAGACCTCAGCAGTCACAATATTCTTCTTTATTCTTTCTTTTTCTCTCAGTTTTAAAGTATCCCTGGGTATGTGAAATTCTCTATATAAGTGTAACTTATTATTATTATTATTATTATTAATATTAATATTACTACTACTACGACTACTACTACTACACTCACTATACACCAGTCACTGTCCAGTTACTGTTTTATATATATATATATATATATATATATATATATATATATATATATATATATATATATATAAGAAACACAGCATTAAAGAAACATACTTAAATCTGTACAAACAAATACAACAAGACTATATTTTTGTCCAAAATACTAAAATGCTAAAAAGTTCAATAATAGGAGAGATAAATCTTTAAAATGTATATTTTTACATTTCGAATAATAAATTCCATCCAGAATGATTGAGCTCTGTAGTGAACTGAGTTAGTCTGATCTTCTCAGTCAATGATTGGACGAATGGAGTTCAAATGGATTGGCTTTCATGCCCGGCAGGTGGAGCTCATTATCTTATTTTATAGCGCCATATTTAACACCGTGGGTTTGGCTTTGGAACAGCATAAAATACGTCGTCCTGGAGGTTCAAAACTGCGATTTTTTTATGGCGTTTTGAATTTTGGTATTTTAACGGTGTAAAAAACGCCAGTATTTATACTTTTACGGCATAATTAACGGCGCCATGCCAGGAAAAACGCTGTATTTTTCTGTGTTTTATAAAGTAAACGTGTCTTTTAGATGCCGTTTTTGACAATCTTGGCATTCCATATAAGTTAGTCGTGAATCTCCGCACTTTTGCTTTCACACGGCCACAGACTTGCCCACAAATGTAAAAACAAATTTTCCAGTGAACTAATTTTCTCGTGTGGCACGACTAGTATATGTATCTTATAGCAGCAGAGAATAGTGTTGCCCCTTAAAATACGGAATCATCCCGTATGTGGTCACTAAAAAATGCGTTCCATTTTGAATGGATACGGGACGCATTTTGTTTCGTATTTTTGAGGTCACACTGTTATGGCAATGGTTTGAGGCAGAAATACGCTGCTCTCTTTCAGCCGGAGCGAGTATGGAACGCTGTTGGTCCCTAAATGTGTTGGATTCTCCGTGTTAACATGTAGCATATAATTTCGTGTTAACACTAAGGTATTTACGTGTTAATGCATTATAAATGTGTTAACACTTTAAGTTTGGGTATTTCGTGAATCATCATGCTTTACTGCCACCTACTGGTGTATGGCGTGATTGCTGAAAAAACATAAAGCCTTAACTCACCAAATAACGTAAAAAGTTCCAGTGTTTAATGTTCTGAACAATGTTTATGAGATTTTGTATATACATATATAAATACATTATATTGTTGAACCTTTAGACCCCCCCCCCACACACACACACACACACATATATATATATATATATATATATTGCCCTGTGGAGGACTGGCGCCCCCTCCAGGGTGTGTTCCCGCCTTGCTTGGTAGTATTGCTGTCTTCTCACTGCTCACGTAGGGCTCAACGTAGCCATAGGTCAGCACTTAGCTCCCTAGGTTATGAATAATTCAGATGAAACAAAGGCACTACTAAACAAAGGATTTATGTTTTGTGTCAGCTACAGTGTGTGATGTAAGTCCTATTATGAATATGTAAGTACACCTGGATTTGAGGCCTCCCATTGGCAAAACCCTTAAGAAGCGTTTAAACGTGTCATTTTTGGTCACATTATTATGCCAAATTTTTACGTGTTAACATGCAAATTTTTAATACTATGTTAATGTGCATGTGTTCACATGTTTAGAGCCCAACGGCGTTCCATAGAGTGAAAGACAGATTCCCCTCGGCTCCCAAACAGAGAATATGATTTTCATTGGTCGTCACCTTTTTATAGCCAATCAGTAGCCAGAACTATAAGTGTATCATTCAGTGCTGCAGCCAATGGAGTCACAGTCCCTGCTACAGGCAGTTGTTTTGCAGCAACAGGTTAGAGTTGAAACACTGAGACATATCATTCTCCCTCAACACATGGCACATGACATTTTTTTCTTTATACATAAACATCACATAATTTCATATAGATTAACCACCTACCAGTGTGTGTTTTTAGACCCTGGGAGGAAACCAGAGCACCTGGAGAAAACCCACATGGACACACAGAGAGAACACACTCCTCACAGACAGTTACACAGAGAGAGACTCAAACCCACAACCCCAGGATCCTGGAGCTTTGTGTCTGTGACACTACCTGCTGTGCCACCATGCCACCCTAACTGGTAAGACAGTATTTGTAAAATACATGGACAGATTCTGCTTTGTCATTGTTCAAAAAAGGTTACTGACAAGCACTGACAGTCCTCATGGTAGTGGAGTGGCCGAAAGTGCTCACTAAAGTTAGGTCCTCCGCCGTCATTGCTATGCTGTCAGTCATTTTACCATGGCCCTCTTCTAATGTCTGGCATCCCATGTGAGATCAGGGCCAAAAATCTGAAACTGAAAAACAAGTATCTGAAAGTGAAAATAAGATCTGTGACAAAAAAAAATATATTAAGCTAAAAAAATAAGATCTGAATCTGAAAACATAAAATCTGCAACTGAAAAATATAAGACTTAAAATGTCAATATATATATAGGAAAGTGGAAAATAAGAATAAATGATTTATTTTAAAAGAAATCCATATTGGAAAAAAAACACCCTACACTTATTTTAATTTTTAATACATTGTTGTATATTTCAAAGTTCAATCTCAAGATTTGAACTTTTAGTTTCAGCGTTTTTTTTTAAATGAACAAAACATTTGACCCTAATTTAACTGCATAGTCCCTTTGACCCTGCATTTCTTAGTTTGATTTCAGAAAGATAGCAACCCTAAAAGAGACTGACATGACAGATTTGGCCTGTGCATGCGCAAACCTTCACACATAGTTTATAGCAGCAGAGAGACAGTTTTCCAAAGCAGAGGGAGATTTATCTTAAAGAGTGTGTAATTTTAAACACACATAAACATGACTAAGTCATACCTCACTGTCCTTTACAGTTTTAAACATCTGGTGCACCTGCAACATTTGTTTATTTACAGCTGAATATATTCATGTAGATTTGTTGAGGTAGTGTTCTGCTAAAACAAAACATGACGAAGAATAATGTGGGACACACATGTCGTGAAAGCAAAAAAAAAGCTGTATCATTTTCAGTTTGCCACCATTTCTAAAAATCATTTTTTTTGTATTATTCTTTAGTAATCTTCTAATTTTGAGATACTGAATTTTGGGTTTTCATTAGTTGTCAGTTATAATAATCAAATTAAAAGAAATAAACACTTGAAATATATCAGTCTGTGTGTAATGAATGAGTATAATATACAAGTTTCACTTTTTGAATGGAATTACTGAAATAAATCAACTTTTTTCTAATTTTATGACCAGCACCTGTACATGAAGAAGCAGATGGGAATGTGGTTGGTGGTCAAACACATTCATACACAGGGACTGTTCCTCTTCATGTGTGGGGAAAAGCCTGATGTTCCACTGGCTGGAGGTTGTCTGGCAATTCTTTAAAAATGGAAGAACATGATTTAATTGTATTTTAGGGACAAATATAAAGAATGAAAACAGTCTGTGATTTGTTTATTCACTTAAATTTTAATTCAACTGACAAAATTACTAAGAAAATGTTTCCTGTGTTTTCAATGACCAACTTTAATTTTTATTTTGTAAATATAAACAAATCTATGTCACACCTGCTGTTGAACCCACTCTGAACCCTGATCTCAGAATTCCATTAACCAGAATCCCTCTGAGTGTCACATGATTTCTCCAGCCACCCAGCAAGACTGTTGCAGATCCAACTCCCCTGATTACTGACTGATTCCCCTTTTTGAACCTTTTATAAACTTTGTCCGTCTAAGTGTGCCTTGCAAAGTATCATCTCTGTTCTCAGAACCTGCCTTTTAACACTATTTTGTTTTCTGGTTTTGCTTCTCCCTTTTTGACTTTGTTTTTCACTTCCTGGTTTCTGACTCTTTGGACTGTCTCTGGGGTTACGCGTGTGTTCTTGTAATTTGATGAAAAACATTTTTGGATGGCATGTTTCAGTTTTATTTCACCTTTCTTTTTCATAACATATTTTACTCATTTGGTAACTGAAGATATTAACCATTGGGGTTTGGAAAGTGGAATTTTTGAGGCTTGGCTTTTTCTTGCTAAAATAATTATGGACTATGGACTGGGGAAAATGTCACCTTGCTGCCAGTATATCTCTATTTCATCTCTATTTATATCAATTATACATTTACACATAAGCAAGTTATCCATGTTGTGGGCAGTAACACAGCCATTGAATGATCCTTTTTGTCTTTGGCATGGAGAACTCAGTTAGTTTTTATGAGGACAAACTGAAATGTGAACTCATCTGACCACAGTACAGATCTCAGCAGAGTTTCTGCAAATTGCTGTATAATTTTCTTATTGGGTAATAGAGTTTCATGTTGCATTTCTTGATGTAGTAAGAGAATGTGACACAAGTTTTCTGAATGAACCAAGTCCATGTAGCTGTATTTATCACAGCAGAGCGACAATTTCTCTTGTGTGTCCGGACCCTACCCTTAGTCATTGGGCACAAGGCAGGAACACACCCTGGAGGTGGCATCAGTCTTTCATAGTGAGACCCCCCCCCATACACACACACACACACACATAGACACATACGGACATTTCTGAGTCTCTAATCCACCTACCAACGTGCTTTTGGACCATGGGAGGAAACTAGAGCACCCAGAGGAAACCCACACGAACACAGGGAGCACACATTAATCTCCTCACAGACAGTCAGAGTGGGACTCAAACCCACTACCTCCAGTTCCCTGTGTGACTGCGACACTACCTGCTGCACCACCGGGCCGCCCTATCACTGTTATTAATGTGTAATTTAAATAATATTAGGTTGCATTTAACGTATGTTGAGTATGCTACACAGCAAAGTGAGAGTGTTGACGAGTGCTAAATTATTACACTAACAGTGTTAATTTAACACTAATAGTGTTGATTAAACATGGTTGAATTTGCTGTGTAGACATTATTTTTTCCACTCTTTTACTGAAGTATATTTTTTGTGCTGTGTGAATTGTTTATAAATTATAAATAAAATATAAAAAAGGAGTAACTAATACTAACAAACAAACAGAATATGTAACTGGAAGGCTCCTACATGTCTAATGTTCAGTTGGGAGTGGTTCATATTTTTTTAATTAGTATAAACCTCAGCCATATAAAGCAGAAGCTCTGAATTTATTGTTTTTGTAATGTCACCTAAACCAGTACATTACACATATCCAGTCGTTTTTACTTGGCCCAATCACACTGAGGTTTAAGGAGTATTTAGACTTTAAGAAAGAACTCAGAATGAAGCACAATATACACAAAGAGGAAGAACATTGCTTTAATTTAAAGGATAAAAAGAAAGTGGAAAATGGTCACGTAAAACTGAATTATGATGGCTTTTAAATACAAGAAAATATAGGACATTATAGAACATAGTTGCTTTAATGTTTCAGTTTGGGTGGGGATATATCTGTATACAGCTGTCCTTCAACTCTGTGACGGGATCTGCCCATTAGCTGAAAAAAATCCTCTGTACTTCTGCTTGAAAGTTGAATCAGCACTGGGAGACCACAGAGACATCGACACGAGGTATGTGACTGGATTATGTATTCTTTAAAATGCTACTATAACTGATACTGATTAAAATTTAGTATACATCTAACTATCATTTGTAACAGCTACATCATTTTAACACATAGCTTTTTACAAGACTTTTCCCTAAGTGAAATGTTTGATTGCGTCAATGCGATTACATCATTTATACTCAGAACATTGTTTCTGAATTCATGAAAGTGAATAAGTAAAGTGAATATTGCTCTGATTTTACTAGCCCAGTTTTTGTTCTGAAGTGTGACTAGAGTGTTATTAAATTTTAGGATATTGCAAAAAACGTTGTATGAATGAATGTCAGTGCTAAATTCAAGAATGTGGAAGCATAACTTCCTTAATCCTCCTTAAAACTTCTGTTCTGGGGAGATAGGGGTCATTTCACTCACATTCCAGATTATTGTGAGTTTTAGTACTTATATTAGAGTTTTCTTTATAAAATTATATGTTATTAATTTTGTATTGTTCCCATAATTTCAGACTTGGTGCTGGATCTTATAAAGGGCTCGAAAAAGGAATTGTGGGCAACAATGGCAGCAAATCCTGGAAATGTATGTTCATTCACAAACCTGTTACAAATCATTTTCTCACTGTGTATTTTAATTGCCCACAGTGCTGCCTTTTCTTTTCAGAACTGCACTGTTAAAGGTGCTTTAAATGACTTGTCCCAGTTAAAAGTCCTTTGCTACGATATGGGCTTCTATAAAGTTCCTGCACCAGTACCCAATCAAATGAAATATTTAGACATTTCATTCAACTTTATTTCAAAGATTGAAGCCTCAGAATTTGAGGATGTTTGGAACTTGCAATCTCTAAACTTATCCAACAACCACATTTTCTGGATACAAGAAGGCACCTCTCAACAATTTCCCAATTTGACCGAGTTTAATCTGGCCTACAACAAGCTGAAGAGCTTGTCAAAAGGTCAGTTCCAGGGACTTACCAATTTGCAGGTGCTGCGGCTTGATGGTAATGCAATTGAAGAAATTGACCTAGACACTTTCAGTACCCTTCCCAGTTTAAAGGTGCTGAACCTCACTAAGAATAAGCTGCAGCAGATTGACAGGATCCAGTCGGTACTCGCATTGCCACTTTTGGAGGAATTATACATTGGATGCAACGGTTTTGAGGTTTTCAACTTGTCGAGGAAACCAACAACACTGAAGCAAATAGACATTTCTAACAACCCCTTGACTATGTTTCAAATAACCGATAATATCTTCCCACTTCTGGACCACGTTGATATGTCTCAGTGTGGTCAGAACAGAGCCATGATGTGGAACATCACGGATAAATCCTTTCTGAATTCAGTAAGGACACTGTACTTGAGTGAGGTCCATTTTCCTGTGGAAAGCATAGCTGCTTTTCTTCAGAACGTGTCTTGGGCTTCACTGTCTAAGATAAGATTTAACGGCAACAAAAGAGTGAAAGTGGAGGTTCTTCTCCAGGCCGCATGCTCCCATGACCTTAATATATTACGCTTGAAAGGCAGCAACATCTCAGAACTGACAAACAACATGTTTGACAAATGCTTCAACCTGACAGAGCTAGACTTGAGTGATAATAAAATATCTGTCATATCTGCTTCTATATTCGGTGGATTAACCCAGCTGAGGAAACTGTTGCTACAGTTAAACGAACTGACCCAAGTCTCAAATACTTTTCAAATGCTCCCCACACTTGAGTTTTTAGACCTTAGTAGAAACAGAATTTATAAATTCAGATGTTCAGACTTTGCAAATTTGACTCAGTTGACCCACCTCTACTTGTATGCCAACAGAATTTTGGAAATTGACTCATGCCTGTTCAAAGACTTGTATAATCTTCAAATCCTGAAGCTGGGCACAAATAAACTGTTGAAGATTGGCAGCGCTTTTCAAGATGGTCCCTATTCCTTGAAAGAGTTACAACTGGTATTTAACAAGTTAAGCTCAATCACAAGGGAAAGCTTTAAGAGTCTGTCGAATCTTACACTCCTGGAAATTTCTGACAATCAGATTTCTGAGATTGAAGGCCATGCTTTTATGGGTCTTATAAGCCTAACTGACCTGCTGCTTTCATCAAACAGGATAACAGCAGAAACTATCCAAGATCCAGCAGTGTTCTCAGGTTTGCCTAACTTGACAACACTGGGACTATACAGCAATGTCATTTCATTTAATAAAGATACCTTGCAGACACCTCCTTTTGTACATTTGACTTCACTGAAAATTTTGTCTATACATAGTCAACGGAAGGGTATGGGTCAGATACCTTCAAACCTACTTCATGGTTTAACCTCATTAGAAATGTTCTATGGCGGAAGCATGGACCTTAAGGGTCTCCATCCCAACACATTTAACTCCACCCCTAAACTTTGGTTTATGGATCTCACAAAGAATGCCTTTGAAGGTGAGAAACCCATCCCTGCCAATGTTTTCCATCCAATACCCAGGTTGTCGAAACTCCTCCTCTCAAAAGCTCGCCTTAATTCCCTCAACTTCTTAATAAATGCAAATCTCACTAGATTGTCAGTCTTGAAGGCCTCTCAAAATACTCTAGATGTCATCAACCAGGTAATAATTCAGTCGGTCCCTCAGTTGAAGTACCTCGATTTGGAGAACAACACCTTCACTTGTGACTGTAACAATGCTTTTTTCATTGACTGGGCTAAGAAGAGCAACTCCACCCAAGTTATCTACCTGAGCAGATACACTTGCAGTTTTCCAACTTCCCTGAGAGACAAGAAGCTTGCGGATCTCAATATGGACTATTGTAACGTGAATGTGGACTTCATCTGCTTTGCCTGCAGCTGTACTGTAATCTTACTTACACTTCTGGTCTCATTCATCCATCAGTTCCTGCACTGGCAGGTGATCTATGCGTACTACCTTTTTCTTGCCTTCCTGTATGACAGCAAAAAGAAACAGAAGCACCAGCAGCATGGCTTCCAGTATGATGCCTTTATTTCCTACAACATTCAAGAGGAACCTTGGGTTGTGGAAGAGCTGGTGCCCAATCTGGAGGGCAAACAAGGCTGGAGACTGTGTCTTCATCAAAGGGACTTTGAGCCGGGGAGGCCCATCTTAGAAAACATCATGGATGGAATATACAATAGTCGCAAGACCATTTGCTTGATCTCTTGTGCTTACCTCAGGAGCAACTGGTGTTCCAAAGAAATCCAGATGGCAAACTTTAGGCTTTTTAATGAGCAGAAAGATGTGCTGATCCTGGTATTCCTGGAGGATATTCCCATCCATCAGTTATCTCCATACCATCAAATACGGCAACTGGTAAAGAAGAAGACCTTCCTCAAGTGGCCAAAACCTGGAGAAGACACCAGAGTCTTCTGGCAGAAACTAAAACAAGCTTTAGAGACCAAAGAAGACCTTAACAAGCAGAACATACTTCTTTCTGGACAAGGAGAGGATTTTGGTGTCCAAGCAAGTTTTCTGTAACATGAAGGCAAGTGTCCATTTGTCATAAATAAGTCTTCTGTTTGTAGTAAATTAAATAATGTTCTCAGATGCTGTCTCACTGTTCTAGGGATAATGAAGTATAATGAAGAGGAGGGAAAGGAACTGTGTCAGCAGCAACATACAGACTTTTTGAAACTAATGGGGGTCTGCCTTGAGCTCTTTTGTCCCCCTCACAGCATGATTCCCTGCCTTTTTATCTGTACTGACTGAAGGTACAGAAGAAAACAGTCAACAATGACTGGACTATTGTTTAAGCAACCCACTCCAGGCAAGGTGTCAACAAAAACACGAGCTTTTAACATTTTTAGTGAATTAGACAATGCCCAAGCTCTAATGGTTTTAACTGTTACGTGGGGAATTACATACTGCTGAAATAAGAGGGAAAAGTGGAGGAAGTGAGAGGATCTACATTTCCTAAATATCTATTTCTGGCACTTAAACACATTCAAACATTAGAAAAGATATGTTGTGGAAAAGGGAATTTGCTCCCACTCTTTGCTCTGTCTATCCTGATAAGAGCCCTCTGCTGGTGATGATGTAAGCCCTGGTCTTTCAAATAAATTTTAAATGTATATAATTAAGGCACGAATAAATATTGGTGTAAATTAGTAAAGAAATCCAAATAAAGCTCCAGAATTCACAGCGATAACAAATTACAGAATTAAAACATTAGGGAAACACTGGGTTTGCAGATTATTCCTTCAAAATATCCCTTTTTTAACCTAGAGCCTCTGGATCTAAATATTGTATTTTGTATTGTAATTTAGTTTTTTTTACTTCTTGTATCATGGTAGCTTGTGTTTGTAATATGTTACTATGCAATAAATGAATGCTTATAAAAGCTGTATTTTTGCATCAGTTAATATCCACCAGGAAAGTTAAGTTCAGTTATGTATTCTAACTGAAACTTTATATTCATTGCCTTATTTGTGATTTTAACCTACAGGACACTTTTTTATAAGTACATAAAAAATTTTTAAAAGGTTAGAGCAAGTAGCTTTGACTGTTTTCCCTTGGGAATATACTAATTTGTGGAAAGGTCACGTGATAAAAGAACAAGTGTAATGACTTAATTTGTTCACTTCCTCATCGTGGGCACTCAAGTGATTATTACATGCCCTTTGACCACAGAACCAAGAGAGAGGAAATAGACCTAATGAGGTCAATCTAGAGGAAACATCATACTCCCTATCCTGTTCACTTTCTCACAATCTCGTTCAATTTACTGATATTTTAGTTTTCTTACATAAAACGTGCAGAGTAGAGTTGTTTATGTTTCATATTTCAGAGACAAAAATAAAACATTGCACTTGGGTGATATTCTTCAAAAATAATTTCAATGTACATGATGTTTTACAACAGTATAAATATGATTCAGAGGATTCTAGAATTTACACACACTAATAACCTTGCGCAACACAATTAATTTCACAATTAAAAATCAGTCCCTGAGAGACAATTATATACGTTGCATTCTGATCTTTTTTCCCTAAGTACATCAAGTCAATGGGGCATTTTTGTGCCCTATATAAAAGAATATATTTTTTTTATACAGAAGTGATATTTCATCTTTAAAAATGGTAATCACACTGCATCTGAGTTTGTGATTTGATTTGAATAAGAAAAAAGTCCATATAAACTGACCATTCTCTTGTTTGACCTCATCACGATCCATATTTTACCATCAAATTTAACAATAACAATAGGAAAATATGGAGATTTTTAAACTGAGGTATTTCAGGTACAGAGTTAATGGCCTGAGAGAAGGTCTGGGAGCTCCATACAGACTTTAATCAGGAATTTCTGTGAAGGTATCTCTGTAAATGGTTTGGAGATGATGAAGACCGTCAGTGGGCAGGGAGCATGCTTAGGTTTTCCTTTCTGGAAAATTATAGCAGAAATTGAGCAGAAAATGTCTTGAACAGCGAGGCTACAGAGCTCAGTTATTGAGATGTTCCAACAAGTTCTCACAGTATTGTCTGCTTAAAATATACAATAAAAAAATAACTTGGTGTTCTTGATTTGTCCTTTACTTCAGTCTTTCCATTGGTCCTTCTGAGACATCACCATGGCTACTGTAGTGTAAGGTAATCTTTCCTCATGCTTAGCTGCCAGGAAAAATCTTTCACAGGTGCACAGACTCACCAGGCCTGCAAGGGGCACTAGAGCAGAGACACAGGTTGTTACAGGAGCCAGACATGAACAAATCATGGTATTATGGACATTTACAGTTTTATTTATTTATTTATTCTGCACATCAACACTTTAAATTTCTTGACCATTTCTTACATTTCTTAAACATTTATCAAAAACAATTTGTATCATTTCTATTGGTCCGTTGATCAAGAAATGTTGATTTGTGTAAAGGGCAACTGGTGTTTAATAAAAACAAAATATTTTGTTCTGACAGTGACAGTATGTTGCTATTTCATATGAAAGTAAATGAAAGATGATAGCTGATGAATTGGTACGTCTCTGTGTATGCTCAAAAATGTTCTACTTTTTAAATTATTTGTATAATTATAAGAAATATAATATAGTATATCAATAATATATAATAAATAAATAATATAAATAGTCTTCAGCAATTAAAGTGCTTATGTTGATAAATATGCTAATATATATTCCCCCTACTTTTACTCATGAGTTTCAGTTACCTCTGCATATCTAGGAATGTGTGCATTGCTTATGGAAAAGGACTATCCAACCATTAAACAGTAACGTGGTACAAAAGGCTACACTGACACATCTGTTTACCTGAGCAGATTATTTAAATGCTCTGCTGTATGAGCAGGTATGTTATTATGGGAAGTTGGGCTTCTGCAAGTTTAAAGCTTAGAGCAGTGAGAGCTTAAGTAGTCAGGCATGAAGAAATGTACCTGCTTGCTAGAGCCCAAATGAGTGATAGTGCTTGTATCCATGGAGGAGTATCGATTCGGGTGGGAGTACTGAGGAGGTTCCGGTTTGGGGGAGTACACTGAGGAAGGTACAAAAAAAAATCAGTCAGTTATCAACCCAGGAAATTAATATTTACACTGCCATTCAAAAGTGTGAAATCACACTTAAGGTTTTAAAAGGTTCTTTTTTAAATAACCCCACATTTCTGTCTCAAGATCATCCACTATTCAATTACCAAACATTTTAAATCAACGTTTTCCTTCTATTCTCAATGCTTATGCCACTTTTTAGTCATTTTAAAATCATCTACATTTTCTTACACATTTTCTCAAGTTATTTTTTTAAATACAACAAGGTACAATTATGATCTCACACAGCATAAGATAAGGACCTGGGGGATGTGGGTTCAAGTCCTTTTCCGGGTGACTGTGAGGAGTTTGGTGTGTTGTCCCCGTGTTCTTGTGGGTTTCCTCCCACAGTCCAAAAAGCACACATTGGTAGGTTGATTGGCGACTCTAAAATGTCCATAGGTGTAAGTGCATGTGTGAGTGTGTGTGTCGCCCTGTGAAGGATAGGCGCCCCCTCCAGGGTGTGTTCCTGCCTTGCGCCCAGTGATTCCAGGTAGGTTCCAGATCCACTGCGACCCTGAACTGGATAAGCAGTTACAGACAATGAATGAATGAGTTACTCAGCCCAAACCACTGACTGCATCACTAGCTCTTCACAGGGGTCATAAAGTAGGCACCTCCCCTCATCTGTGTTTCGCTGAATTAAGCCCACTAAGGCTAAACAGTGAAGTTTGGTGACCTAGACCAACTCCTTCCTCCACAAAACTAGGTTTACAGCCCTACCAAACCCTTAACTGTCAACAACCGTAAAACCACACTGGCCTTACTGGTGAGTAAAGCTACACCTAGTCCCACTGGCACCATTAATGCATGCTCAATGCCACCAGTTCCATGTGATCTTTACATGCAACCATAATAAAACCAGTGCTCTCCTTATCCACAACCACTAACTAGACCTATACGTTGTTTCAGATAACTCCTTCACAGTTGCCCTTGATGACAAACAAGAGAAAAATCCCTTAACACTACTCTACACCATGCTTACATGTGCTTACCACCAGCATTCCCTCACCTCTCACCTCAGCCAAGTCTGTGTACTTCTGCTTCTTCCTTTCCAAAATTAGATACCACTACTGAAAGATTTTTTTCATTTAATTACAAACTTTTTAACTTTTTAAGCAATTGCAATGAAAGCCAAATGTGTTTGAAAAAGCCTGAGTCTATCAAAGAAACAGAAATAGAGATATCTTCTACTGTCTTCTTCTATTTTCAAATGGGTTCACACTTTTGTACCCCATTGTATTTTGTTAAATAATATTAGCAACATATTAGAATGACTTGGTATTATTTTATATATATATTTAAAGATAAGATTAAGATTTTTAAAAATGTAAAATACTCACTGTGTGAATGTGTGTAAGGCTGCTGTGAGGAGTGCACCGTGGTAAGGGGTGTGAGGCCGGAGCTGTGAGGGAACTGCATGGGCTGCAGGGTTGTTAGTCCGGATACGCTGTTAATGACAGGCACACTCTGAGACGGAGGGGAGCTCAGACCTGAGATAACATGGGATGAAGTTTCACAGTGAATCACACTGATCAAAGGAGGATTCATTTTACACCGACCTCGGACAAGGAGCCCCCACCCAGAGCCTAAATTGAAACTGTTCAGCTCTAAAACTAATCACCAGGTTCAAAATGTCATCACTGTCATAACTACAGAATTTACAATCAGATGCAAATATTTGGACACCCTTGGTCAAATACATGCCCATTCATGCTGATTTTTGAAGGCCATAATCCATAATCAGAATAGGCCTCATTTACATGAGCCACATGTTTTAAAATATTAAGGTTTACGGTGAATAAAACCAGATAGACAGCCTACATAGACCTCAGGGGAAATAATAGAGGAAAGAATATGTCCTTTAAAACATTATCCTGCAATTATAATATAATTCAGTAGTAAAATGTTCTGGATAAGAGCTTCTGCTGAGCACCATGAATAGAAAACATATCCAGAATTTTGTTGAGAATGTTACCCACTCTATTTTTCAACCGGAGCAAAATATGATAAGCACTGCACACCAGATATTTTCAAAACTAAATGGACTTTTCCCTCTGTACTCCACAAATTTAAATTTATACTATACAATTCACACGATATAAATGTTATACATCACCCTTTAGCCAAGTTATTAGCCAAAGAATACAAACTACTGTTTGTATAAGCAAACAGTAGATAGCAAAAAGAGAGTGAAGAATAGGAAAAAAAGTGCTGGACTGACTCTGTGCAGTGAGGGTCATGATGAGGCTCTGGGATTGTTGGTGATGATGAGAAGACTGTGACAGACTGTGGATATTGGTCAGAGTGCTCACTGGAGGTAGGACTCCACCTGAGGCTGAGATCTGAACACACACACACACACACAGACACACACAAAGCAAACACATTTAAGACACTCAAATATATTGCAAGCCAGTTCATGAATTCTCAATTCATCAAGAACAAACGTCCTATCTATCTTCAAACAGGGGCTTAAGTGTATCATTGCGGGAGAGCGGCAGGCTTGAGAACACAGCTGTGAGTCATGTTTATTAGAGGGCTCATTCCCTGCAGTCATAAAGTGGAGTAATGACATTGTTATGCTGTTATGGGCTCCTGCCCACATTTGCTATTCTGTGTGACCCAATTCATACTACAATAAATGTAACAAGAGAACAAACTCCTTTAACATTCACAGGAAAATCTGATTTTAATGATAACCTAATTAAATAAAATGTGAATTTATGTATAATTAATTCATTCATTATCTGTAACCACTTATCCAGTTTAGGGTCGTGGTGGGTCCAGAGCCTACCTGGAATCATTGGGTGCAAGGCTGGAATATACCCTGGAGGGGGTGCCAGTCCTTCACAGAGCAACACACACACACACACACACTTTGAGCCGCCAATCCACCTACCAACGTGTGTTTTTGGACTGTGGGAGGAAACCCGGGGGGAAACACGGGGAGAACACACCAACTCCTCACAGAGAGTCACCCGGAGCGGGAATCAAACCCACAACCTCCAGGCCCCTGGAGCTGTGTGACTGCGACACTACCTGCTGCACCACCGCCCCTTATGCATAATTAAATTTTTAATTTATGGAAATATCCAGCAATTAATCTCCAAAGTGTTTGTTGATGCTATGTATATTTATATACGTTTTTACATAGCTACCCCAAATCTCCTTTAACTTTCCCTTTCTCAATGTTTTTAAAATGTATTTATTTATTTATTTATTTATTTTCTTTCTTCCCTAATTTCCTCCCTGCCAGAATGTATACAGATGAATGCATTTACAATTGTAAAAAGATAACTGAAATAAGACATGATACTGATGTTCTTTTCCTGGTTGTTTCACAAAAAAAAAAAGCAGAGGTAAATATTTGTATAATTCTTCTCCACTAGATACTCACCATCTTGGCTTCAGGTGATAGCAGACCGTGACAGTGGTCCAGGCCAGTGGGGGACACCTGCTGTAACACAGACTGGCTGTTGTTATGGTGGCTGATGGCTGTTGAGGAAGTGACCTCACTGCTTCCCTGTTGGCTATATCTGAGTTCTGGAGGAGCGAGAGAGAGGGGGTGGGGGGGTGTTGGTTTATAGCTGCACACAATGACCTGGTTCATGTATCTGTATATGACCTGGTTTGCTGCATACCTTTGTATCAGCTAATCGATAAGACTCTGTACTGAGCAAACACACCAAAACATCTAATGCAACTGTTCCATCGAACTCACTTTCATTTTCGCACTGCTTTCTTACAGTCATTTACTTTTGAGAGCAGCTGACCATTGTAAACTAATTCTAGCAACATTTTCACTTATTTATGTTTCTGCAGTTGTGCAGCCACACATATATAGCCCAAGAAGATTTCAGCAACCTGAGGTCAGAGACTGCAGCAGAATACACAGTACAAACAAACACATCACTCTCTGACTTGCACAGGTCTGACGTAATGCAGAATCCGACTGCAAACATTCTGCGAAATTTGCCCTGTTTCACAGCTGTAGGTTCATGAAAAATACAAACACAAAGGACTGTGTGTGAAATTTTAAAAAGGCAGTTAAACATTAAAGTAAATTTAATCTGCAATATCATAGACTATTTTGGTAGGCCTCTATGTGGGCCTAAACATCACTCTTTTAGCAACCTAAAGTTTCCTGTTAGTTTTAGAGTGCTTACTGAATATTAAGTCTCACAGTCAGCCCTAAACCAAGCATATTTTGGCAGTTCATTCTGAGAATTTGCTGATGGTCAACTTGTTTAAATCTTTCGGATAGAGGAGGTGCAGGACCCTAGTGAAACCTATATAGTGCCAAAATAGAGAAAGAGAGCACTCAGTATTCCATTCTATTACTATATTAAAATGTGCTTATTTTAGAAATTGATGCACTATGGCTGTGTGTAACTGTGTGTACAAGCTTATTTAATGTGTAATTACGATCAGTAAAAGTCATTTGAACCTTATACTCCTATTCATTATATTTTGATATGTATACATATTTTCTACCAGCCTAAAAGGAGTTTAATAAGTGAATAAAAATGTTAACGTTTAAAAAGGAAAACTTGTCTCTGTGGACATTTCTTTGCAGGTTTAACCGTTGCTTGCTGACTGTCTTGTGTGTGCCCAACCCTGGTTTGAGTTAACCGAGAACTGACCCCAAGCATGTGGCAAGATTTTATGTGCTCTACTCGTAAAGGTGTCTACAGGTGTGGCTGTGTGCTTTGGCCAACAAAGGAATTTCTGATTATACACACATACACACACACACACACACATATACTCACACAAACACACAGAAACAATGCATTAGTCAGTTTACTTTCCAGCTCATTTGCTCTCACCTTTCAGATTTTCTTCTCCGTTAGGCAATAAATATTCATGTTTGAGAACACACATCATCTACCTGAATTCCAGGGAGTATATGTATGTGTGTGTGTGTGTGGGTGTGTGTGTGTGTGTATTTTTGTAAGTCACCAAGGAACTTACATTATTCTTTTTTAGCCTTATGCTTAGGATAAATAAAAATAGTATCATAAAATAACCTAAAATGCTCATTTTCAACAGAGGTGAATGTTGTACGCTCTTTTTCCTAATATACAGATAAAGAAATTCTACAGAATAACAGTCAGAACTGAAACTGTAAGAAGGCCTGGGCAAATCAATTTTTCAAAAATGAAAGAAAATGCCATAGCATTGTTTGTGTAATTTTAAAACCAGGATTGTTAGAATACTGTACAATATGGTAGTAGTTTTGTGTTTTTATCTAAAGCAAAAATATAAAGAACATTCTTAGTTGAGACATATTTTAAGAAAGATATGTCTAGATTTGTATTTAAATGACATAATAAAATAAGTGAAAATTGTCTGTTTTTGCAGCTGTGAACAATGCAGACTGATGAATAGTAGAGTCATTCAAAAGTTGAAACGCCCATCAAATATTACACTTTTACAATAACAGCCATTAGAGAATTCACATTCAGTGCCTTTCAGTTGTACAATCTCCAATGCCAAAAGAATGGGACATTCTGAATCACCTGCATATGAACCTAAGGTCATCATGCCCAATGCCAAGCGTGGATTAAGGGAGATAAAACCCCCAAGTATTGGACTGTGAAGCATTGGAACTGTGTTCTTTGGAGTGAAGGAGATCCTTTAAGAATTTTGGGACAAGTTGAAGAGGAATTTTAGAATTTAATTGAAAATAATACAAAGACTATAATCCATATGTTAAAACTGTACTGCGCTTAAAGATAATATTTGTCCATTTTTTATTTGATTCTAAGAATACTTTACAAAACAGTTTGGACAAGGGCATGTTTATCACTCTTGCATCTCCTCTTCTTTTAACAACACTAAACATCTGGGAACTAAGAAGACCAACTGCTGTAACTTTAACATTGAAATGTTTTCCCATATTTTCTTGTTATAGGATTTAAGCTGTTCCAACAGCTCAGGGTTTCATAATGCACTAAATGTTTTTAATGTGTCTGAACTAATTTAACACCTCCATTTATTATGGGACAATACTGTTGTAATCCACGCAGAGTGTGGATTGTGCTTTCTTGCTAAATAAGCAAGGCCTTGGAGGGCAGCATGTTGCTCTGAAACCTGTATACATCATTCAGTATTAACAGTGTCTTCACAGATGTGCAGCCTACCCCATAACTAATGCACCCCATAGCATCACAGATGCTGGCTATTAAACTGTGTGCTTATAACAAACCAGATGAACACTCTCCTCTTTAGCCTGGAAAACTGCATTCACCGACAGTGTTTAGGCAAAATTGATTTCCACTACAGAGACGTGTGTTTTTATTTCATTGCCACCTGAGAGCCTGAAAATCACAGCTGGGCAATATTCGTTTTGGGCCTTCAAAAAACTATTTTAAAATAATTCTGCTTCATTATTTAAAAAAATACTTTGTAATATTGTCAATTAAATATATGGTTTTGATTGTTTGAACGTCATAGCTTTTTAATTTACATTTTGCACAGCACACCAACATTTTAGGAAATGGGGCTTGTTATATAGCGTACTACATTACATATATGGTTGCAAAAACATCTATTTATTGCAATAATATTTATTTTTATTTATTTTAGTGATTTTCTGGGCAAACTCCTTTAACTGTGTTTTCTAAGACCTAGGGCTTTTGCATATTACTTGGTAACAGAGGGTAAAAGCATAAAATACTTGTGTGCGTGTGTGTATGTGTGAGTTCAGTGCCATAGATGAGAATTCAGAGGTCAAGTTTCATTGTACTATTGTACAATGACCATAAAAAGCACAATTTCTCGAGCACAAATGGCATCTTGTTTCTTACTTGTGTCTGAGTTGTGATGGTGCTGGCTGTGTGCTGGTGTGGGGGGCAGTAGGGTGTTCAGGCTGTGAACAGGATAAGCATCCATAGCCAACTTCTGCCGGAATGCCTCCTCTTTGCGTCGGTTAGCAAACCAGTTATAGACGCGAACCTCTGTAACCAGGTTAGATCCCAGACCATGAGCTTTAGAGGGCGAAACTCCTCTCTGTACACACTCAGCCCTGAAAATAACAAAATAATAATAATAATATTAATAATTGCTTATCATTCAAGCAATGTTTTTTGCAAAAAAAAAGCAATTAAGGTATTGGTGTCTAAAGTTCACTTATTCATTTTTTGTGAATTCAGATACTACATTAAATAAAATGACACAAAAACACAGCAAGCTATAACTAAAAGCATAGCTAAACATGTTTTGGAACAGACTAATCTAAGCATTATCTGGTCATAGGTGACTCTAACCTGTTGCATTCCTCTACCAGTGCCTCTCTCTCCTCTTTGCTGGGGTTCTTCTGTCTCTCGTAGGCCTGGTAAAGTATCTCCTGAGATGCTGGTCCCCATTTGAAGCGGTTCCGCCTCATTCTCTTTGAGCCTGGTTCCCCTTCATCTCCCAGTGCTCCCCCAGGACCTCCTGCAGTGCTCACACTCTGCCCAGCCTGGCTGAACTCTGGGAAAAAAAACAGGACCTGATCCTGACTGCCTGAGTCACTGGGGTCAGAGCCCTCAACACGATCGAACTCTGTGAAAATAAGAGGAGAAAATCAATGGGAGCAAAATGAAGATGCACACAGGATGGGGTTCCTACAGTGTAAGTTACACGAGTTTTCATATGTGTAGAAATTCTGTGCAAAAAATGTATATTAGTTTTTTTTTAATGGTATAAACCAGAATTATTTCAAGGGCAATGTCAATATCAGGACTCAAATGTATTAGAAATGAAAAAAAAATTAAATGTGAGATGTGTTAAGAATAATATTAAAGCTGTATCGATTAAACAATTCTAATAACACCCTATTTTTCAAAATGTTGTTAAATCTCAAGTAAAAAAGATAAATAATTTCTATATGTTACTGATGTAATTTATTTAATATTTTATGGCATTTCTTCCAGAATAAAATGTCCACAGTACTTCTTGAATAAGAAATTTAAATTCTTTATATTAAACCAATATTGCATGCATTTTTACTTATATTACAGACACATAACACATATATTAAAAATAATTTAACTTTTAATGGTAGTTCCAGGTTGTGGGAGAAGTGTGCAATACAAAAATAATATCTTGAGCATCAATATATTCAGAAATGAACTTGGAAAAAGTCCATAAATTTAATTATTTTTAATGGTTTTTACCAAGTCCTGTGTGTGGGGTCACAATAGCCCCTCAATCATACCATCATAAGCTATATGATTCTCAGCAGTTATTGAATAATTCATGATAATAATTGAGGGTTTAACCCCCAAACATTTTATGATATTACTAGTTAAACAAGAAAGATGGAACATCACAAAATAAAAACAGCCCATATATATATATATGACACAAAACAATAATATAATGACTATGTTACAACAACATGTACAGTTCACACTTACGTCTGTTGATTTCTTGCTGTTTCCGGACATACCAGGTGTAGAGAGCAGCACGTTTGGTTGTTTTCATGGGAGTCCCTTTATTCAGATGCTGGGAGAGATGAGACTGATTGAGTCCTGTAACATCCACCACTTCACGCTGAGGGATGTTGTGCTGCTGCATGTAGCTCTTAATGGTGCGAGCTGCTCGCCATGGATCATCCCTGAAATACACAAATAGCAAGGTCTGTCAGCTTTTAACATTATTAAAAATGATTATTAATATTATTAGTAGTAGTAATAGTAGTAGTAGTAGTAGTAGTGCTATTATTGTTATACATTTTATTTAAATTTTAACTATTAAAATTACTATAATGAGCTTTTCTAATATAAATCAATATATTTTATTTATATTAATAATACTTTGTTAACTACTACTACTATCAAATAATACAAATTATTATTATTATTATTATTATTATTATTATTATTATTATATTGCTATTACCATAACATGTAAATAATATAAGTGCAAACAAACACATTATTACAGCTCTAATTATTATTACGAAAATTACAATTTTATAATAATTTTAATTCTAATAATTTAGTGTAGGCTAACCCAGTAAACAAGGATCATCCCTGGACGTACAAAATAAGTCTAAAAATAGTCAGTCCGTCAAGGGCATATTTCAAACGTCAATGGCGGTCCAAAATGCGTTTTAAACAAGTCATTTATTTCGGGACCAATTAATAACGTCAAATGACGTACAAAATACGTCTGATAGTCGTCTTTTTTTAACATCTTAAGAAAACGTTGACTACGTTACGTTACTTCAACGTTGAATCAGGCGAAATGTTTACTGGGAGAGTTATATGTTCATAAATGAGCGATTAAATAACACACAAGCCGAGCTCCACAAAAATAGATAAATAGCTAGCGGTAGATGTGAAGTAAACTTTGAGTCTAAATGCAGATTTTTTAATGAGGTTAAAAATGAGTGATTCTTGTTTCCGAGTCGGCTCTGGATTTAAATTCTCTGCAAACTATCGCTACACTGTTCTGTGACGGGTTTCGTCCAGCGCTCACGCCTCACCGTAACAGAGCTGACCTTTCTCACCAGGTGGTTCACACTGGAAAACGGGACGTGTTTGTTCCAGGTCTACATGTAAAGTAAAGCTGACCTCGGAGTGCTCTCGCTCTGTGTTCGAGTGTGTGCTGATCTCCCGAGAGTTAGTGCTGTGTGAAATACGGAGGCAGTGGATGATCAATTTCTCCGTTTGTTTTTGGAGTGAAACCCTCCGCGGCTCCGTCGTGTTTATTTAGGCCTATAACTCTGGACAATGAATAACCAACATATCTTTTCTCTCTAATCATACGACATGTGTATCTTTCTGTTGATGATTTATAGGATTAAATTAATAACAAAAACTCCACGTGGTTTCGCTTTGGTTCATACATCCGCCGGCTGCTTTACATTTAAACGAGTCTCTGCAGAGAAGAAGAGCAGCGACCTTGTTTTAAAACTAAGTGGAATCACCGTGTGCTCGAAAAGGCGAGGAAACCAGTTTAATATTTCATAACAATTAATCTTTACTACGAAGAGCTTCAGGCTTTTACTACAACTACTCGAGTGTTGTGTCCTTACAGTATTTGTTACTGAGACATTCCTTTCATTCTGACGTTTCCAAAATACAACAGCCTGTGATTTCTAGACGAAATTGTCCCGATGTTTCAGCACACATTTGAGATTCTGTCTGTTTTAAAGCCAAGATAAAACAGGTCTGCTCTGTGTAACTAGACCTTAACTTTCTCTAACAATGATACGTTCAAACTTGATGCCTGTGAATGTTTGTGAAAATCTATCGTGACAGAGACTATGATAAAGAATAAGTTTACAACATTTCTCCAGGTTCCTGATCAGTATTTAAAGTTTTAATTAATTTTTTTCTGACGATAAAAAGATATAAAAGTTCGACCACTGTTTATTCAGATTCACTTTGATGGCTCTCTCACCACTCCGGGTTTTAAAAGGATTTTTAGAAATATTTTTATATTTATCTGCGTGTAATCTTTTTATACTTTCTATATATTAGTCCTATTTGATGTTTGATGAATGTACATTATTTCTATAATTATTTCATAATGGATTACAATTTAAAGTGGAAATAATAATAATAATAATAATAAAAGTAATAATAATCTTCATCATCTCTCCAAAGGTCAGGGCCAAATGCAGTTTTACCTCAGGTGTGGTTTGCTATGTTTTTAAACAGTTCAGGCTGCTGTATCCGTGTTTATGTTTGCCACGTTATAAACGCTGCTCTGAATTACTAACACTCAAATATAGGCCAAACTTTACAGATATTAGAACTCGTTTATGTATTTTAAAGTTATTAGTTGTGCGAGTTTGGATGTTAAATGTGTAAATTAATATTTTTTAAGTTCGACCCACGACAGCATGCGCTGGATGAGCGCGCGTTGCTGCTGCGCCTCCTCGGTGTTAAGCTCCTGCAGTTCCCGGAGGATTGGTGGCGTGTCTCGCTCCTCTCCGTCCTCCGACGGCTCCGATTCTCCGGACGCTTTGGCTGCGGGGCAGAGAGGCAGCAGCGTGGGCGCAGAGCCGCTGTCGCTGGCGGGAGAGGCGGGTCGCTCCGTTTTTATGGCGGGGCCCTGCGCACAGTGAATCGGCGCCAAGTCCTCGAGCGCCCGCAGAAGAGCGTCTTTACTCAACCCCGAGTCCAGCAGAGCGCTCAGGAGCTCCTGTTGGAGACAAGTCAACCTAGACACCATCACACTAATACATCACACACAGCTCCGGAGAAAAAAGAACTCGGTCTGAAGAAAGGTGAAAGAAAATCCACACGTGAGTTCGGGTACAAAGAAAAACCTTGTGTGAGATATAGCTAGGCTTCATGAAATGACTACATTCACCTGCTGAGGGGAAGCCCCGCCTCATCAGTGGGCGGGGCCAACACACTCAACAACCGTTAAACTCATTTACATTCAAAAATAATGCAAGGGCTATAAGCAGGTAATTAAGTAAATAGAAAATAGTGTACCGTCTGTGCTGTAGGTCTTTATGACGATTAGGGAGGTGACTGATGTTGAACGATTAATTCTAGATATCAAATTAAATCAAACTACATCACTGGATACTCAGTTCTTTGGCCATTACTTTTCTACTGGAGTATTTAATCTCTGCGTACACAAATAGACACATAATCTCAGAAATGTCTGCTCCTTAAAATAGCCGAATTCACTTATTATAAGGGGTGTCAACAAATCTTTTTCATAGTGTACATATATATTTTTGGAACCTATTTAACACATCTGTATTAAGTAAATTAAAAGCATGATTTTTGTATACTTGGGTGATTTATAAGAAATGTATTTTAATAAATCAAAAATAATCCACACTAGGTTTAAATGATCCTGGGTAAATAACAATATTGTTATGTATCACAAATATTGCAATATAGAGCCTCTTTTAAGATTTTGAAACATCAAAAATAAAAGGTGAATATAGAGTGGAATTAGACAGAGGGACATCTATCAACACACAGGGGCATTCCAGTTCTTTTATTAATTTCCAATTAATAATCATCCATCAGTGCATTTCATTCATCAAACTAAAAAAGTGCAATAAAAACAAATACAAAAATATTTTACATGTGCAAACATAACATACAGCTACAGAAAATACTGGCCAGTCATCAGCAGTGATAATCATTAATCATCATCTTGTGTATTCAGTGATATTTGCTGCTCGTGGATCAATGTGAATGTATTGCTACAATTAGTTCACTTAAAGCTAAAACTAATCAATTTTTGCACTTTAACAAATATATACTTTTTTAAAGGTGCACTAGCTAAACTAATTAAATAGCACATTACACTAGATTACATTTAAAAAATTGGAACCTTTTTTTACCTTCTATTTAAATGTGGAGACAGGAGGATTTCTGCCGGTGAATTATACACACTGTATTTCTCATTAACTTTTGATTAGTAATATTGCTATTGTGGGGCGGCAAGGTGGCGCAGCAGGTAGTGTTGCAGTCACATTGTTCCAGGGACCTGTGCTCTGGTTTCCTGTTGGTGGATTGGTGACTCAAAGAAAAGTAAAGTGTCTCTAGGTGTGAGTGAATGTGTGAGTGTGTGAGTGTTGCCTTGTGTTCCCGCCTTGCCCAGTGATTCTGGGTTAGCTACAAACCCACTGTGACCCTGAATTGAATAGGCGGTTTCAGACAATGAATGTATGAATATTGCTGTTGTTAGATTTATTTTATTTTCCTTTTTGTTGACTTAAATTTAGTTGTCAATGTTTGTGTAATACTCTATATTGATAAAATTTAAATTTGGGTTTGTAAAAAGCAATAAAACTGAATAATGTGTGAGTTTTTTTATTTTAGATTTCCTGAAATTTTACTTAACTGTTAAAAGTACAAAGAAAACTTTTCTAGTTCACTGGCCAAGATGATTGTATTTTGTTAATATAAACAAATTTTGAATTTGATGCCTACAAAACACTCCAAAAAGAAAGTTGTGACAGGGGCAAAACAAGAAACATAAAATCAACAAATGTACACATTACAACATTTTCAAACATTCAAATATAAAAATGTCCATATAATAGATTTGAAAGTATAAAAAATAAAATATCATCCAGCAAAGATTTGTTGTGTGTCAACACTCTGTGCCAAACTTTTGAGAGAATTTTCAAACCGTTCAAAAAGAACATTTCTCAGTACATGATTCCAAAGTATGTATGTCCATGTAAAACAAGCAAGAAACCACTGTATGATTATAATCATCCATACAAACTAATGGGACTATTCAGCCTGTTATTAGTGAAAAATGATAAAGCCAACAACTGTTATAATATGGGGCGTCATGGGTGGCCACAGCATGGCTTATATATTTTAGGAAGACAAAGGTTGCTATAGAGGCAATATCTTTTCCTGGGAAGTCCATGGTTATTTCAGCGTGCCTGGCCTGTTGTCTCCTATGGTGCAACATGAAGAGGAGTATCAGGCAATGGCAACCATAGACTCTCAACTTGTATCATTAGGTTTTTTATTTAGCAAGAATAAGGAAAATATCCACTTGCAAACTGCAACAATTTGGATCATCAGTATCAAAATAACTGAATTAAAATAAAGGTGATATAATACTGTGGTAAACATAACTCTGTCCCAACATTTTGAGTGTGTTGCACTCATCAAACTGGAAACAAGTGGCGCCGTAAAAATAAAAGAAACATATCCTTTTTATTTTTGTCAAGTAACCAACGATATATTCTTGCTTTTATTGTATTTTTCATATATGTTATGTGAGGGGATAACATTTTTTTTTTCAAATCAATCACAGTCTGTGTAGCTAATCATGATTGACTGCAATTTTTATATTTGCTTATAAGTATATATATATATATATATATATATATATATATATATATATATATATATATATATTCTGTTTAAAATATGTGCATTTAATTGTAGATAGCAGAGAGGACAATATGAGTTTATTCAGAATGGATTTATTATTTTCATTGTGCAGCACTGCTGTTACAGCACAATGAAATACTGAAAGACACAAGCTATAGCCTTTTACAACCTACATACAACTACATTTCAAAGACAATTAGAGACACACTGAGTTACTACAAAAATTACTCTTGATTTGTTTAATTTTACATATTGGAAAAATAATTAAACATCTTACTTAGCACATTATACATTATGTTTTCTGCATATGGTATGTACATTAAAATGTATAGAACATTCTACATTTACATTTGCTACAGTTAGGGAAAAAAAATAAATTTGAAGCATAATAAAACATGTCATTTTAATTTGGAAATGAGCAATGTAGTTTTATTGATTTTCAATGAACCTGGCCAAAAGTTATATACACTCAGAACTTATCCTGCTATTCTCTTAGAAGTAACACCATCAACAAATATCAGTAACCCAGTTCTATTGGCAGCCATTAATATCCATGCCAGAACACAACAGAATCTTGTAACAGAACTGCTCAGGCTTTTCTAGATGTTTCAAAATCTAATCTTACCTAATGCAGTAAACCTTTTACAATGATAAGCTTACCTCCACAAGAGTGTTCTTGACGAGGGAAAGAGGTTTTTCCTCAGTGGAAGGATACTGTGATCATCTACTGTCATTTTCATACATGGGCTACCAGGCCTTTTGGGTTTATTGAACTTACCAGTGCATCATTTGGTTTTAATACAGTACATAACTGTTGATTTGAACACTCCTAATGTTTGTTATACCTCTCTGATAAGCTGGTTTATCTTTTAGCCTAATGATGGCCTCCTTCATTTTCATTGACACCTGTCTGGACCATATATTGAGAGCTCCCATGAACAGCTAACAAATGCAAATGTAAGACTTGGAATCATCTCCATACCTTTTATCTTCTTAATCTGTAATGACATTTTTATATTTGCTTATAATAAAGTTTTTATATTTGCTTATAAGTTTTTTCTGTTTAAAATGTGTGTACTTAATTGTAGATAGTAGAGAGGACAATATGAGTTTATTCAGAATGGATTTATTACTTTCAATGTGCAGCACTGCTGTTACAACACAATGAAATACGGAAGGACACAGTATTTCTCCTTTGGGGGTGAGGTTTATGTAAAAATGACTGTAATTCCTAAACAATTAATGAAATATTCCTCTTAAATCCCTTGCATTAAAAAGAGAAAGCCTGCTCTTCAATCACATCCAAATTGTTTAGTTTTAAATCCATTATGGTGGTGTTTAGAGGCTAAAGTACAAAATAGTGTCACCTTCCAATACTCCTGGACCACCGTGTAATGGATATTGGAGTTCACTTTATATTTATACTGTTTTTTCACACATTTTAGGAGTAAGTGACTGATGCTCAATGATTAACAGCAGTTAATAAGAAACTCACCAAAATTACATATTTTTTTCCAGGATGTGAAACTAGCCCCATTGCAAAAGGCCCAGCAGAGCGGAACAGATTCGGATGAATAATTTGTTAAGGTGCTTTTTTCCCTGAGGTACATAGTGTGAACAGGATGCCACCGTCACAACACTGGCAACATTTTGTCCCTGAAAAACCTTCCTGTTTCAACTTTTCTTCAACAAATTTATTAAACAGAGAATATAATATAATAGCTCAGTTCACTTACCATCTGTAATCTCTCAAAGTGGGCACTGGATTTATTCATCCAGTTACGTTAAGGGCTGCAGTGTTACATCTGAGAACACTAGGTCTGGTTTTACCATCACAGTTAAAGACACGTTCCTTAATCTGTGTATAAACTCACTTAGACGTTAATCTTAGATAGAATGTGTGAAAATAAGAGAATTAGTGACCAGAAAGACAGACCCTAGTTAACAAGCTGAACCTTGGCTTGCCCCACATCTCTCTCTTGGTCTACCACTCTCACACACTTTTAATTTAACATCACAACACTGTTTCTGGACGCAGCCCTATGCAACAGGTATCCAGATAATAAGTAAAAAAACTCATTATTAAAGATTAATAGTTTTTTCTCTCTGCTCTTTGCTCAGTGACAGGTTTTACTGTTCTGAGAGGGCTTAACACCAAATATCAAAACATTTCTGTGAGGACATTAGTGAAATCAAGTTCTGATATTGGATGATTAGTTTTAGATCCCAAACACCACTCAAGTCATCTCAAAGATACTGGATGGAACACCCTCCCTACAGAGAAAATAGTTCCACTGCCCTGAAACCAGGTTCTGGAGGCACATTGTGAACTGAGCATTTGATTTAATGTTTTTCTATGAAGATATTACAGGCAGTAACTGCAAAACTAACTTATGTAATAATAAAATGTGTATACATTGTGACTTTTCAAAAGCAAGCATGTATCTTCATACTATCACTGTCCAAACATAAACATGTACTTGCATTTTTATGGATTTTTAGTTAATTATATTATTTAAATACTGCAGATATATGTTATTTCATAACAAATAGAACAATAGAAATGCTCCAAAATTACTTGGAAGTATACATTTTTACACTGACATCCACTTAACGTTTTTTCATTGGACAGTGACAATATAGTTCTACAGGGCTATCACTACAGATTAATGATTAAGGGGGCTAAGCTTTAACCAGGGTGGTCTAGGGGTAATTGCCTCAAAACAGCAAATGTCTTTGACAAGATACAAAGCAAAGCCACAATGTTACTTATAGTAGCATGTCCCACATACACCCAAATACTGAGAATACAGGCAGGTACAATCAATGTGTAGATCTGTTTAATAGCCTGGATGTCTGAATGTGACATTTGACAGCTGAAATAGTTTCCCAATTAATTATTTTATTTATTTTCACATATAATTAAAATTTTTATCAGGAGTATAAGTACTTTACGTTCATGAATAACAAGGTTTCCCCTGCTAGCATAATGCTATTTCACCTACTGCATCAGTAGCTTTTAAACTTGTTTAAATAAAGATGGCAACACTCATTTAAAGTTTTTTCTTTCTTTTTGTCTTGAAATAAACTCACTACACTTTCTCCCCGCATACAACGTTTGCCTGTTCTGTCAAGCAAGCAATACAGACCAATAGCCAACAGCATCAAAGGAGAAATGGCAGCAGTTCCCGTGGGTCCTAGTTCGCTCAATTTTAATACATTGTATATTTTCAATGCAATATGGAGAGAGAGAAAATCGTTGTTGAAAATTAAGTAGTTTGGGGAGCTAAAGAACGATTAGGGGGTATATATATGTAGTCCTGCATTATTGGACCAATCAGCAGTCGTTTACATTTTGTAAACTGTATGGATTTTCTAGACAGCAACTAGTTTATAATACAATATAGTACAGGTATGTAAGAAGATGTCTAACCAGAAAACTAACCTAAACCTTAACCTTAGCTTCAATAATAATAAATGGTTCTGACTAATTTTATTTATTTTATCTCATTTTTTAAAGAATTTTGTTCAAAGTCAGGATCATTTAAATGGTTCACAAATAATTACTGTTGTGAACACTTATACTTTTATACACCTAAACCCAAGTATAACCTTACCCTGACCCCATTCCAAACCTTAACCATTACTGTGACCCTTACTCCAACCCTACCCTTGGTAACCAAAAACAAACATTCATTCATTCATTATCTGTAAGCGCTTATCCAGTTCAGGGTCGCGGTAGGTCCAGAGCCTACCTGGAATCATTGAGCACAAGGCAGGAATACATCCTGGAGGGGGCACCAGTCCTTCACAGGGCAATACACACACACATTCACTCACACCTATGGACACACTTTTTGAGCCGCCAATCCACCTACCAACGTGTGTTTTTGGGCAGTGGGAGGAAACCAGAGCACCCGGAGGAAACCCACGCGGACACAGAGACATCCGGAGCGGGAATTGAACCCACAACCTCCAGGTCCCTGGAGCTGTGTGACTGCGACACTACCTGCTGCACCACCGTGCCACCCCCAAAAATAAACAGTAACCCCTTAAATGTTTAAGATTTCACAAATAATTCAAAACACTCATTACTCACCCCTGTAATTCTGTTGGTTGGACTCTGTAGTCAATGTAATAACTGAAAACTAAAAGAAAAAGAAAGGTCTAGAGAGTATTTCATGAAGCAGGACCTAACTTGAACTTGGAATCAAGCCTTTCCATTTGGAAAACAGTATACTGGACAATCCTCAGCTTTGGGCTTAAGTGGTCAACTGATAAATCCCTATTTGAGTAAAATATCCATAAATTTCAATCAGATTTAAAATGATAAAAAAAATATGACTTGAAATTTATTGGACAAAATTCTGATTTATTTATGCTGTTGAGAATGTGGACTCGAGATCTGAGGTGTTTGTCTGAACTACGCCTAATGCAGAAGTGCTGACTGGTGTTCTGTCCAATTCCACCTATTTTCTTGTTTACTTTGACTGAATGCCAATGGCATAAGTTTGTGTTCTGATGGTAAGTGTTAGCTGCTGATACATCAAAACTAGAGCTCTGTAGACACACATGACATTATGTAAAGACTCTTTTGATCACGGTGTTAATCATTAACTTCATAATCAGCTTGGGCTTCCTTTGCATGATGAGCAAAATTTACTGTACAATCAACTTCCTATACAATGGAACTCACTTTTATTGCACATATTTTACAATATTTTATGTTGTTAATCAACATTAAAGTGGTAAACAGTCAGGATTCTGTAAAAATGGAAAAAAAACAACAAAAAGCATTCTTATGACTTTATTTAGTAATAATGTTATTAAACGTGACCTCACATGATCTCACATGAGTGCCCATCCGGACTGTTTGTATGCAAAACTATCCACAACTCTGGTCATTTTAAATTTATTGTTGAATAAACATAAATAATGTTTTTTTTTTCCTGCAACTTTCACAGGGCGACAGATGCACACACACATGGACATATTTTTGGCATCAATCCACCTACCAATGTGTGTTTTTAGACCATGGGAAGAAACCAGAGCACCCGGAGGAAACCCATCAACTCAAACCCAACAACTTGGGGAGAACACATCAACTCCTCACACAGTCACCCAAAGCTGTTTGATGAATATATATATATAAAATCCCAATAAGTTGATTTTTAAAAACAGTAATTTAGAGTTCAATTTTACAAAAGAGACTAATCATATTGTACAGTTGTATATATTCCAGTGTGGCATGGCACAACAGTTAGTGTCACTGTCACATAGCTCCAGGGTACTGGGGTTGTGGTTTCAATCCCCACTTCGGTTCACTGTCTCTGAGGAGTGTGTTGTGTTCTCCCCGTGTCTGCATGGGTTTCCTCCAGGTGCTCCGGTTTCCTCCTATAGTCCAAAAACACACATGCTGGTACGTGGAATAGCTATGTGGAACTGCCCATGTTTGTGGGTGCGTATGTTTCCCTAAGATGGACTGGCGTCCGGTTCTGAATGTGTTCCTACCCTGTGACCAACCCTGGACCAATCACGGCCCTGAAAAGAATGCAGTGGTTACAAAAAAATGAATCAATGTATGAATGAATGAATAACTGCACAAATCATAATTAAGTGATATGTGAATTCTGTTTCCATTTTAAAATTTGAAACTTTTGACCTGTATTCTTCTCAAAAACGTTTTGTATATAAGGTTATATTCACGTTTTTACTGTATTTATACGTATTTGTGTTTATTTTAATATTTAATTTTTACTGGTGGAAGTATTCCTACTGTCAAGACAAATAGGTTAAACCATTTTATTTAGGGCCTAGTACAATAGGTAAAAAATGTGTTTTTTTATTACATCACAAAAATTTCATATACAGTATATGGACTGTATACTGTAGTCATTGAATAGTAGGATCTGACAGTGTTTTAGATTTTATATAAAACGGATAGGAAGATTCAGTTGTCCATCTTACAGTCCCTTTAACAACAGGTCCAAGTGCAATGACACTGAGAAGCAGTTGTACTCTCACACTGAAATGTTATGATGCCTCTGTGATTTTACAAGCCTGTAAAGCCTGAAGGGCAACTCAGCAATTATGATTAGCTGAGTGATATTTAATGGTCTATACTGGAGGTTGGGGGAGGCCTATAAAGCACAAACCATAAAGAATAGAGGCAAATTATCTTAGAAAATGCATGTGATGCTGGAAGCGGTCCAGAAACAATGTCTTTCACACTGCATATCGTATCAGAGAAGTGTATCCTTTTAGATAATTCCACATGATGTTAGTTTTCTATAGTGTGTCGGTTTCTAGAGAAAAAAAATCATAGTCACAGATTTTCTAAATCCATAAATAAAAGAATCAACCACAGTCAAAGCACTAAATGCAGTCAGAAAGAAGAACATATACACAACAGAATTCATTCATTTATTCATTCATAGTCTGTAACCATTTATCCATTTCAGGGTCGAAGTTGGTCTGGGTTGTTACCGGAATCACTGGGCGCAAAGCAGGAACACACCCTGGAGGGGGCACCAGTCCTTCACAGGGAGACACATACTCACACATTCACTCACACACTTAAAACCAATGGACTTTTGAGTCGCCAATCCACCTACCAACAAGTGTTTTTGGACCATGGGATGAAACCCACACGATCACGGGGAAAATACACCAAACTCGGAGTGGGACTTGAACCCAAAACTGCGACACTACCTCTGCAACAGATTTATTAATGTTAATTGGACAAGGTTTAAAATAAGGCCTCTACAAAAGACTAAATACATAACAGGTCATTGTTCATAAGGGCAAATGACACCGTTAATGGTAACTGTCTTATACCTACATAAACATCCATCATGTCTTATTTCATCTAGCCTCTGCTGTCATAAAACTGTAGAGTATAGTGCAGTGGTTCTCTGTCCTGGTCCTGGTGGGCCACTGCCCGGCACATTTTAGAGATCCCTCTGCTCCCAACACACATGAAGCAACTAATGAGCTAATTAACAAATACTTTCTAAGCTGAAGTGAATGTGATGGATTGAGGAGAAATGTACAACATGCAGGACAGTGACCCACCACTTTCAAGGATTTTGAGGACCAATGGTATAGTGTGAAATTGACTAAAGAAAACCAGTAATTCTTGGAATAAGCTTTTGTACATATTCATATTGGTTTATATTATTTTTTATGAAAGGCTTAAGGTGACATGCTGCCCTGTGAATGATGGCCTATAGTAAAGGGCTTCCATTTAAAGTGATATCATGTAAATATAATGTAGGTCATGCTCTTCCTCTCATGCTTTTCCTGTGAGAAGGTTCTTACTCGTTCTTACCATAGAATCCATCACTTGGCTAAATAGTAACTCAAGTTAATTGAGTGTTTCCAATTAATGTGCTTCAACAAACAGGTATGTCCCGATAGTGGCCGTACTGTTCGGAGCAAAAAATAAATAAAAAAATTCACAACATGTATAGCATTTTTTTGCATATACACTCTAAAATTGATACCTACATGGTTCTTGGCTTGGACTTAGATAGTTCAAAGAAAAGCCATTCGTCGGTAAAGAACCTTTTTCTTATGTGGAGGTTCGTTACACTTTCAAAACATCTCATTTACATGAGTCATTTAATAAAGAACCAAATATTGCAAATGTATATATATTTTTAGAATGTGTTTGCCCTTTAGTAAAGTTTATTAGAAAACTAAGGTTGTAAGACACAAGCAACCTTTGTTAAACTACATAATATCTACATAAGGACCATATAAATAATCTGTATATATATATTTATTATGAATTAATAGGAACTGTGGATGGACACGTGTATTCCCTGTATTCCCACCTGTATTAAAAACTGTTACTGAGATGGAGCCCTTAAAGATATATTTTCTGTGCACATATTCTATAAATTGTGTTGATTTAATACACCCCATTTCTTCTCCAGGACTTCTATTATGTTTATTTATTTATTTGGGATTGTTTCCCTCTCAGGGATTAAGCATAGTCCTGGACTACACAATATTTTGAATTGTTATTTTCCAATCAACCTTGCAGTGGTTCATTCTGTGAATTTATTTCAGCTGAAAAAAAAATCCCATATGCTATAAGGTCTTTTTTTATAGGTTGTACTGATGAACCATTTTTACTGTGTCGGTTTTTAGTCCTTTAAAGAACACTAAACTGAAGCAGGGGCTTGTGGTTGACACTTGTCAGTGTGTATTGATAATACCTTCATTTCTTAAGACACTGTAGTCCAGTGGGAGCGTCTGTCCACTCAGCCGCCCAGTCCACCCACACACTTGCCCACTCATGGGGCAGGGAGGATGGGGATGAGTGCTCGGGGACGTGCCTGAATCAGCATTCCCTCCACCCACCACCCCCCGTCGCTTATGGACAGTGGACTCTGTCCCCCTGCTGCTCTCACTGGACCTCACGCTTGCCTGAGCTCTTCTTCAGCCCTATCACACGTCCGGCCTTCGTCTTCCTCCCCCTCCACCTTCCTCCCTCTGCTTTTCTCTTTCACACCTCAGTGAACTGCAGTTTTCTGAGGACAGAGTTCTATCAAAGCATCTTAAAACCACAGATAGCTGTGATCAAACATAGGAAGGTTCAAAGCTGAAACTTTCAAACATGGAAACATAGAATTGGTATCAGTCCAATACCCACACTCAATATCACTCACACTCAAATCTTTTAAACAGCTTTTAACAATCTAAAACTAAAGATATCAGTAAGACAATATTAAAGGTGCTCATTAATAAAGCTACCTAGTAGGTCTGTGTTATTTTACATAAAGCTGCCCCCGTATGGAGGACTCACTCTACTTAGTATAAACTGGTTCATTCAAGGAGTTTAATTATTTGTGTCATCTGTGTTGCATATGGTTGCTCCAGAACACACCCTATGGTTCATTTAAGAACAACAAAGCAATTTAATCCTAACTTTCATCTCAAGCTCAATTTCGGCCTACATCCTAAAATGTGTCAGATTATTTATACGTAAATTCTACCCTCCGTTCCTTTTCAAGAAAATGATCTGTGACCCTGTCGTACCAACAAGGCGTCTTTTCCAGGGACTTAACTAGTGTCCTCTCAATGGCCAGCAGAGCTAGGCTGCTTAAACGGCCTTGGCCCATGTGAAGTGTGTCCACCTGTGAGTGCTTCAGCCTCAGACAGATCATCCAATCATCATGCAGAAGCTGAGCGTCCGGGCCAGCTGAGGCCAGCCCACTGCCCCATAGACCCCCAGAGACGCTGAGCGTCCGATGGGCGGGACAAAGCCCAGCATTTATCCAATGACTCGTCTCATTTCGCTGCACTTCGCTGCTTTGCTATTGAACTCTGTTTAAATCACTGTGAAGCTGCGGGAATGATTGAGAGGAAAGCCGCGTCTTTACCAGTGATAAGAAGCTGATTCTGAACAAAAGTTGAGTGCGTTGTAGTGCATATTTATTCACTGACATGTACACACAGCAGTATATATTTGATCACTTATTTTTTGACATCTTAGGGGAAGCCGAGCTTACCTTGCAGTCTTAGAGCAATCGCCTCTGTTCTAAACAGAAAACATAAACCTCAATTAGGCACATTAATGTCCTTTTTAACACTTACGTTACACTTATGAACGTTGCGTTCTCTGCACTCAAGGCATGAACTGGAGTCAGCAGAACCTTAACAAGTGTCAATCATTATGTATTCATGTTACCTTTTCTGTGTCATCATACCATCAACAGCACAAAATAAGCCACGATGTTCTATTATTTAATTCAGAAATAAGTTTCCCAGAACTGGGACAAAAAAGCAATTTCACAGCCCTTATAAAGATTTCACCCTTAAAATACTGCTACATATTTAATGCTTAGTAAGAATATGTTGTAAAGAAACCCGTATAGACATATTGTCACTGTCCAATAAAAAACATGTATCTCAGTTTTTGTGAATATTTAGTTTACGATATCGATAGAACACAGCAGCTGTCCGTCACATCGTGTGAAATTGTTACACAGACCAATAGAAATGTTCCAAAATGACTTGGAATTAAATATTTTTATGATGACTTCCACTGAAAGATAAGATATTTTCCATCTACACTCTCAAAAAACGGTCACTGTGGTGATACACTCAAGGACTATGTTCAATAGTATTTGTAGATTTTAATTTTAAGTTGCTTTATTTTTATTTCGCCAATTTCATTTCCAGGACTATATATATATATATATATATATATATATATATATATATAAATTTAAGTCCTGAAAATGAAATTGGGCAAATGTAGTATGTAGTTAAAGCCTGTATATATATATATATATATAAAATGAATGGCTACAGATAATAATTTCTCCTTCAGAGGAGAATGTAATGTACCCTTAGACAACACAAATGCACTTTAAAGCACTGTTGTACCTTAACAAGTATATTTACTGTTTGTAATAACGTACCTCTACCATACCTTTTTTTCTGACAGTGTATAAAGTTAATATTTTGGAGATTCATGTTATTTTTTGGACACCAACGATATCTATACCCTTAACCTTTGTGGAGGGGCTGTATAACTCATCACTAACAGAATACAGCTCTAAACAACTGCACAAATAAATATTAAATGAAATTGTCAGTCACTGAAACCAGTATAGACTGACCTCTAACTAGGTCCTCAGAAGCACTGTCTGCTTTTTTTTTCAATCAGAGGTTTTCACTAATTATTCATATTCAGGTCACGTAACGGCCATTTTAGTCACAACTAGCTTGGGTTTTTCACAGATTTTGTATTAATTTACATAGGTTGAAACCCCCATGTAGGAGACACACTCTGCTGAGTGTGAACTGGTTCATTCAAGGAGTCTCTTTCTCTAATGTGTTGCAAATATAACAGATAAACACTTTTATTAATACATGGACTGGTGATTTTTCACTGCACCAAGTATTGGAACGTATCAGAACAGGAAACCTGGTGCTGTGCTGTTTCCATCATCTATTAGTCTTGTATGTAATGTTGCAGTTTTCTTGAAGTTTTATTTGAACCTGCTCAAGACCTCTACATTTGGTGGTCTTGTATCTAAAGGTAACAACAATTTAGATTATTGTACTCGTGTATATAAAACATTACTGTATGACATGTCAATATGTGCAAAAGAATGTAAATTAAAATGGTGTAGAACCCTATATCATCATATTAACTGGTGTTAAGCAAAATTTAAGGTAGCCAAAAGAAGGCATAAAATGAGCCCCACATCCAAGAAAAACAGATGGGAAAAAAAGGACCCAATAAATACATACAATATATACCGAATATTTTGGCAAAGAATTTGCTTACAGCAAAGATCAAAATTAGAGAACACCTTGCATTTTTGAATACGCTTCACATACCTTCCTTCTACTTCCATTACAATTGCTTCAGACTGGAAAGAGCAGGGAATTTGAAATTTAGGAACATGAAGCTAGGTTTTTACTCTTGATCTCTACAGTTTGCATGATCTGCTCACTTTATCTAGATGCTGAAAGATGAATAACAGTTGGAAATTAAATATACAGGATGGTACAACTCTTACTCTCCTGTTTCTTTACAAGATTATTGTACAAGCAAACCACTCTCAATTTTTTTTTACTTCTTGCATTTAACCCTGCAATTTAAAGAATTGTGTCAATATTTTTATTTCTCTGTATACTCTGTATATCTTTAACTTATATTTACTTGATTTGAATACTTAAGCCTCCAAAAAAAATAAATAATAATAATTTACAGGAAAAAAATGGAATTTTTATGATGCATACTTCCAGATTATTTGGTCAGTATCAGAGCAAACTCTTTTGTGACATGGACTAAAAATGCCTTCACACTGTGTTAAAATGTGTTAAAATGATAAACAGACCAATGCAAATCTAAAATGAAAATACTGTTTCATTTCCTTCCATTCAGAGGATGCCGTTTTTCCTTCTCCTGAATACCAACCATTTTAGATATGAGGTTTAGAACTGACCATGACAATTGTGTGTGTGTATGCTACTGTGCAAAGTTTAAGGCACTTGAAAAAATTAAAATGATATTTGTGTGAACAGTAAGAATTTATTCATTAAAAAAAAAAAAAACTAAACAAAAACCCTCTCCCTAATATTAGAATAAAAACATTTATACAGTACATTGTGATACTGTGCACAAATGTGTTGGTTTCCTTGTGGCAGTCCAGTAGTATATGAGGTTATAATCCAAGTTTGACAATTTAATAAATACTTCATAATGTTAAATCAAATGTTTTGATGATTTAACAAATCAATATGATCAAGGAAAACATCTGGACACAAACTTTGTTCTTCACACTCACAACACATCTACAGCTTTTTAAAATAAAATTATTTTACTATTTTTATATTTATTGTACTTACATATAAATGTATTAAAGCACCATCATGCTTTTTGAGAAAATCTATTATTTTAAATGATTATATTAATCCTTAGTGCCTACATTTTGCACAGTATTTTATGTATGTATGCATGCATGAACGTACACACACACACACACACACACACACACAAATCAACTCAGTATGTACTTTATAATGTTAGAATATCACATTTTACTTTAATAAAATAAGTGGAATTTAATAAAACCAACACTTCATACAATTTACACAATGGTCCTTTGTTGCCCCCATTGTTCAAATAACCAGCAATTGTCTTATGACAAAAATGAAGGTTCTCTTTTACCTTCCATTCTCAGCTCTTTACCGCCCTCTGCAGTTAAGTTGAGTAACACAATCAGAATCTGTAGTTAAGTAAACCGGATAAAGCAGTCATCCGTACATGAATTCCCTGACTTTTGTAATCACTTCCTCCTGCTCAGGGTCAAGGGAGATCTAAAGCCTACACAGAAAAACTCCGCAAAGCAGCAACACACTTTGGACAGGGTCCATCCCAGCGCATCACACACACCAGCTGTGGACAAATACACACAGCCAAAAGGCCTATCACCATGTTTTTGGGTTGTGGGAAGAAAGCAATCAATTTAGCATTAAAATGTCTTTATTGTCTCTGCTGTTCCGGCAATGGTCCCTAAAAGCTCAGCACTTATGTTCATTAAACAGAGTACGCATAATAATCATGGCAGAATATAAATGCTGCACTTGTAGGCAACATCGTAATTAAAAATATAAATAAAGACTGCGATATAAACTGTCTCATTGTATTGTCCAATTCAGTATTATACAATATTGATGTGATGTCTAAAAAATATTAATAATAAAAAAAAAAAAAATCTGTGTTTCAAACAGATGTATATATTGAAAACATACCCTCAGTTTAGTGACACAGACAGAAAAACATAGTTTTTAAACTTGAAAAGAGTGTGGTTTGAAATGAAATATACCATTAAAGAGAAACTAACAACATAGAAGCTTTTCACAGCAGTGGCAGAATAAACCAAACATATGGTGATTCATTCCTCTTACAGCTACTACACTTCAAAAAAAGTTTTCTGAGAACAAATGTATGGGATATTGTATTCTGACAAAGTTGGGTAAGGTTTTGGCCATATATATTTTTTTTCAATACATTTTTAAACCCATTATGGTGGACAGGATAATTTAGGTTGTTGTAATGCCATGACAGACACATATAAAGGCTCAAAAAACATGTGGTGTTTTTAAGAATACCTAGAATAGTAACATCTAAAGGTGCCTCAATCAAGCTGAGGTAATTGTGTGTACCACTGGAGCATCCAGTACATTTGAAGACTTTATTATCTCACAGTTCTTTGCAACATCCTCTACGAAGCTCTTTACAGTGTCCAGATCAAACTTATGATCTGGTGTGACCTCAGCTTCCAGTTCTTTCAGTCTACTCAGGACCTCATCCAGTTCCTTCATTTTGTCCCTCAGCTCTGTCTGATCTCTTCCATCCTCCCCACTCACGTCATCACGTCTGGAAACCAAAGACACGTCACTGAGGTAATGGACCAAAAAGCCCTGGAGTGCTGGTTTTGAGTGGTCACTGAGAGACATCACCACTATGGGCAGATCTTCAAGCTGGCACAAGGCCAAAAGGTGAAGGAGAGCATGACAGAGTTCAGTACGCAAGCTAGCACAATAACGGTATTCAAGAAAATCTTGTGTTTCTTCACTGTGTTCAAGAGCTAGGGCCAAGGCCCTCCACACTTCAGCAAACTGCCGTACATCTCCGTAGCGATCGCGCGTTGCAGGGACAGCGAGAGCAGCAGCGGATTTGATGCGCACTTTGAAGTTCTTGCAGGACGTTACCACAGAGGAGAGTGCAGAGTAAGCCTCTATAGACCAGATGGCAGTTCCTGAAAAAGGCAATGAAGGAATAGAAACTGCATCATTCTGGCAAGAAACATATAGGCTGCCACTTCATCTTCTCCCATTTCAAACAAATAGTAAAGCATGGCATGAACACCAAATGTATAGTTGCATGTCTCTGTTTTCCTCTAGGAATTGGCCTTTTGGAATTTTTATTTCATAAATAAATGTGCATTGTGTATGAGATAATATATGGGTCTAAATATGAGATAATATGCATGTAATGTATAAAAATTATTTTATAGACTTTGCTAAGTAATATAGGAAAAACTGAACATTAATACAGGTCACAGTGTCACGGTGGTGGCAGCAGGTAGTGTCGCAGTCACACAGCTCCAGGGGCCTGGAGGTTGTGGGTTCGATTCCCGCTCCGGGTGACTGTCTGTGAGGAGTTGGTGTGTTCTCCCCGTGTCCGCGTGGGTTTCCTCCAGGCGCTCCGGTTTCCTCCCACAGTCCAAAAACACACTCAGAAGTAGTTATGAGTGTGTGAGTGAATGTGAATGTGTGTCTGTGTTGCCCTGTGAAGGACTGGCGCCCCCTCCAGGGTGTATTCCCGCCTTGCGCCCAATGATTCCAGGTAGGCTCTGGACCCACCGCGACCCTGAACTGGATAAGCGGTTACAGATAATGAATGAATGAAAAAAGGATGAATGATGAACATTAATACACAGCAAAATGTTACTGAATTAACACTCATGTCTTACTTATTAAACACAATGATGGTAAACTGGTGCATAACTTAAGGTGAGTTTAGACTGTGATATTCGTCCCAACATTGCTGTCACAACAGAAACGGCAAGAATATATGATCCCTCTGTTTCGAGAAAGAGTCTTCAGCTTCTTTGCAGAAACAATAAATATATGTCCAAAAAGTCTTAGAGGACTGACAATGTTTTTCTAATTCTCCTAATTTCTCTTCACTTAGAAAACTTCAGACAACTCACATACAAAGCATTATACTCACCCAGAGGCAGGCCAGTGTTTCTGAAGGCATTACCCAATGCATAACAGGCATTCCAGCGCACCTTCATAGTGGCATCTCCTTTAACGGTGTCTATGAGAGCCCTCATGGCCTGCTCCAGGGGCTGCTCAAATGCTGGCTTCCTCAAGCGTATTGGTTGCAAGAAGTGCAGAAGATTCCCCAGCGCTCGGACTGCGTTACTCTTTACCTACAACACAATGTGGGTGTAATTATCCTATCATGACTGAGCATTTAAAATTGGTCCACCAAATCAAAGGGGACCTGTGTCCACTGATGGAGGACCAGAGGACGACCAACACAAATTGTGGAGCAAAAGATGAGCTCCTGTCTCTGACTTTACATTTACAAGGTGGACCAATGATGTCCAATGAAATGGACAGTGAGCAGACACAGTGTTCATAAATTTGAGCAGCACTGCTGTGTCTGATCCACTCGTACCAGCACAACACACACCACCACCATGTCAGTGTCACTGCGGCGCTGTGAATGATCCACCACCCAAATCATACCTGAGCATGAACTGAAGAATATATCTGTATATTTAGTATGGTTATTTTCAGTCCTAACTCCTAAACTGACAAAGGCCATTGTTTATTTTATTGTTTATTATTTAGCACTCACACAAACAGTGGGGGTTATATTAATAGTGCACACGTACTCTGTCCTTATCGGCAGATGCCTGAGTAGCAGTTCTGAGCATCTTTAAAAGAAGCATATCAGAGATCTCCTCTTGAAAATCCAGCCCATCAGTATCCCTGAAGACAAAGAACAAGCGTTTAAAAAGCAGGGAATTAAACTGGATTATATCACATCACTCACACTTACAAATTTTTCAACCTCTTACATGTTGACGATGAGTGTGTCAGTGAGGTTGCCTAGCGACCAGGCAGCCTTGGCACGAACATTGGGAGAGCGATCTTCCAGCACAGTGAGAATAGCATTGGCTGTGTCTGCCACAAACATCACATCCTGTGAGTCAGAGAGAGCAACAGATGAAGAAACGGATCTGATTCAACACAGGGCAGCAGAGGCTGAGGCTCTTAGAAGAACTCTATGTATTGCATAACTGGCCATTATGGTCACTTTTCTAGATATCGACACTGGCTGAAAAGGGGTGTGCAGAGTGTAGGAAGCCTCTAGCTCTTTAAAGCCCATATCATACCTCTCTGAGACAGGGGAAGAGAATATAGACACCCAGGGCTCGAACTGCTGCAGCCTTCACCAGACAGTTCTCACAATACGTCAGTCCCAGCAAAACTGTTATACAGAGCACTTGAGTCTTGTCCTTCAGAAACATACAGACACAGATTTATAGACATCAGAGAACTGAGGCATTGTTCACACTGCAGAGGAGGATAGGTTTCTTTCTTTTAGGTGTTAGTACACTGGTGCACACCCTGAATAACAAAATATCTACATAAATCACTGAGCTGCATGTACAGAGATCTGAAATCACATATGAATATGAACTGAAACAGATTTTGGGGGAAAAAGTCAAGATTTCATGTGGCTTTCTTCTGCCACTTACGCTGCAGAATCTCTCTCTTGCTCAGTTTGGATATGCCACAAATCTGGATTTCAGCTGCCTGTCTGAAAAAGCCTTAGCTGTGTTTCATTAATAGGGAGTCACAAAACAGGACAATAAAGTCTGGCTGCAGACGCGCTCTGCATGCACATGCTTTATTTTTATTTTTCTAAATTGCTAAATTTTTAAAAACACAATTCTGAAAAAGAAAAAAAAATATATATATACAGGGGTTGGACAATAAAACTGAAACACCTGGTTTTAGACCACAATCATTTATTAGTATGGTGTAGGGCCTCCTTTTGCGGCCAATACAGCGTCAGTTCGTCTTGGGAATGACATATACAAGTCCTGCAAAGTGGTCAGAGGGATTTTAAGCCATTCTTCTTGCAGGATAATGGCCAGGTCACTACGTGATGCTGGTGGAGGAAAACGTTTCCTGACTCGCTCCTCCAAAACACCCCAAAGTGGCTCAATAATATTTAGATCTGGTGACTGTGTAGGCCATGGGTGATGTTCAACAGGTGTTTCAGTTTCATTGTGTAACCCCTGTATATGTGTGTGTGTGTGTGTGTGTGTGTGTATATATATATATATATATGCATTCGAGGCAGAGAATGCATGTCTGCTGCCAGACCCTTCTCAAACAGGACCACATCAATATAAAGATGTTTGTTTTAACATCTCAGCATTTTTAAATATAAATTATGTTCTGATTTGACAGGTATTTCAAATCGATATATGATTATGTATGCTTTGCACTGTAGAAAATTACGTTTAGATACGACTAATATGCTTAAACAGCTGCATACAGAAATAATTATTACATTTCTTCATGAATCTAGTCCATTAGGGTTTTATAAAATGCTTATAGTTCACTTCTGTCACTGGCAGATTATGGTGCAAAATATTTGGTGCAACCATCCTCAATGCATATTTCCCTACCCCAGCATGAGTTTCAAATAAGACATAGACTTACACTACACACTAGGCATTATTGAAACTCTTGCCTGGAATATTATAGTATAAGATATAAAATTCACAACCATCTCTAAACATAAATGACAAAATTACACAGCTAAAAAAAATAAGAAAAAAATATATAAATAACCACACACTTACAGGAAGCTGACTGAATGCCTGGGGTAGAATGGAGGAGAGTGTGTCACATGCACTGGTCTGTAAGGTAGGGTGCTGATCATTCTGTAAGGCTCCTATCAGTGGACCAGTCAGGACTTCAGACCAAAACTGCACCACCTGTCCCAAATGATGGATGGAAATGTCTGTGTTATACTGGTTTCCTTCCTCTGCAGAAATTTATATTTTCCTAGTTTAATTCTCTGAATTCAGCTCATGAAGGACTTGATAATAATGATGAGCTGGTGTGTTTTATATAAGGCAGAATTCTGGGGACCATATTCTTCTGGTCCACAATAACATTTGCTATAGATTATGTCTGTTTTATAGATCATACTTATAAATATAATTGTACCATGGCACCTCCACTTTATTTACACTTTGACTTATGTACCTGGCACAGTGGCACAACACTGGCATTCTCAGGAGTATTAGAATCAGCTCTGTATTGCTGGATGATCCCAGTTCCCAGTTCTTCCAACAACTACAAGAACAAGCACAACATTATATCAATATAGATAGAAATAGTGAAAGAGGAAAAAAAGAAAGTGAGAGAGAGAGAGAGAGAGAGAGAGAGAGAGCAAAGACAGACAGAGATTTAGACTGAGAAAAGCACAGGTAGACAAAAGATTAGACAGAGCATCACCTTGGCACCATGTAGCTGTACAGAGGGGTCTTGTTCACTGAGACAGCGAGCACTTAGCTGAGCCAACTCCAGGAGAGACGACTGAGCTAGAGAAAAGTAGCCTTTCACCAGATGAGCCAGAACCTGTTTAACAGACAGGGACGCTCAGTGAGTTAATAAATACCACAGAAATCTATGCCATATTAAACTGATTAAAAGAATCTAAAGTACCGGATATACATTTTGTCCCATTATTATAAATTTATAAAGTCAAGTTTGGCTTTTTTTTTTTTTAAACTCATGGGAAATAATGCTCCATAAGTTTGACGCAGAAGCCAGGCTGTGCAGGGCCTTATACTGCATGTAGCAAGCAAGTTCTTTTTTTTAAAGTGAAATTTCATAGGAAGACGATGTACAGACAACAATTCAATAACAGTATTATTACTGATATTACATTTACTATTACTATTTCTGATTATTTGTAACCGCTTATCCAGTTCAGGGTCGCGGTGGGTCCGAAGCCTACCTGGAATCACTTGGCGCAAGGTGGAAACACACCCTGAAGGGGGCGCCAGTCCTACTCACACCTATGGACACTTGAGTAGGCAATTCACTTACAAACGTGTGTTTTTTTTTGTTTTTTTTTTGACTGTGGGAGGAAACAGGAGCACCTGCAGGAAACCCACGCTGACACAGGGAGAATACACCAAACTCCTCACAGACAGTCACCCGGAGCGGGTGTGATCCCTGAAGCTGTGTGACAGTGACACTACCTGCTGTGCCACCTTGCCACCCCTGACACTATGATTGCAACATTTTGAAACAGTCTACAGAATGGGAGTTCATGTTCAATAAGCTCTTATTAGAGGTTACAGAACTAACAGAATTTTAATTAAACAAAAGAAAACATTTTCTCCAGTGATTCTTCTTCAAGTTAAAAATAAAACAACTATTATACTGAGACCTAGTAGACTGGATGTTTTAATCATGGCCATCCAATGTGTAGATGCATCTCTGTTGCTCAGAGATAAAAATGTAATTTGTTTCATCACCTCATAAGAGATGCTAATATACTTAATAAATGTTCTGAAATACTGCTTGCTACTTTTTAGTTGTCAAAAACAACTGACTGCTCCTTTAAACCTTAAACACACCTTTGATGATTTGCTGGATTTTGAAACACAGGTTTATGGTTAAATAGGTTTTTTCTCTACACTTATATCAGATTTCCTCTGACCTGCAGGGCTTCGAGTCGAACAGGAGAAGGCTCCAATGCGCCCCCAGTGGACCCTGCTGCATCACTGTCAGAGTAGGTCTCTTCACGGGGCTGAGTAACCAGAGTCACACACAGCTGCAGCAGCCAGCATGATATCTCTGGACCACCATCCCTTCCTGCCCCAGGTGAGGGAAGATTAATGTCCCTCTCCTTGCGGCCAGTTTGTCTCCAGCTAAGGGATGCATCCTGTGGTGTGGTCACTCCTGATGAGCCAGACCCCACACCTGGCCCAGGCTGCTGCAGGAGGAGCTGCACTTCAGGAAGTGGAGCCTGAGCAGAGACCAGTGCCCCAAACAGAGTGAGACATGATACTCGTACATTCACATCTGAAGAGATGAATGGATATCAGAGAGAAAGGGAAATGGAGGAAAGGTTGTTACTGATGCATGCAAAATGTCTGGTGTTTTTTTGTTGTATTTTCTTTGAGCAATATTGGACATCATCCACAGAGAACACAATTATTACATTTTAATGCCAAATTATCATTTACATAATAAACCTATTGGCAAAAAAGCATATAACAGCATGAGCCCAGAGTAAAACAGCAACATTTGTATAATATTTATAAATTATTTTTTTTTGTTAGACAATGCAGAGTTTTTTCGTTCTAAAAGGTAGTGCAGAAGGAATACATTTTTTTATTTCATCAGGGGTTTCAAAACTTCGGTCTACAAATGCATATCGGCCTACCTCTATGTCTGATATATGGGCGAATCTGTTTCCACAGGGGGCTGAGCAAACCTGGCCGAAGACGGTTATAAGGCACATTGGACACAAGGTGGGCAAGGCACTGAAACGTATCACAGAGAACATTAAATGAAGAAATAACAACATTAAACCTTTTAGAGTAACTGCACCCTTAGATCTATTATTTAATTAACAGCTAGAATGTATTTGTCTGCAATAACAAAATATGGCAACTATGCTAACAATTTCAATACGTTTTCAAATATTCATTCATTCATTATCTGTAACCGCTTATCCAGTTCAGGGTCGCGGTGGGTCCAGAGCCTACCTGGAATCATTGGGCGCAATGCAGGAACACACCCTGGAGGGGGCGCCAGTCCTTCACAGGTCAACATACACACACTCGCACATTCACTCACACCTACGGACACTTTTGAGTCGCCAATCCGCCTACCAACGTGTGTTTTTGGACTGTGGGAGGAAACCGGAGCACCCGGAGGAAACCCGGGGGGAAACACGGGGAGAACACACCAACTCCTCACAGACAGTCAAGACAGTCGGGAATTGAACCCACAACCTCCAGGCCCCTGGAGCTGTGTGACCGCGACACTACCTGCTGCGCCACCGTGCCGAATTTTTCAAAATGGAACTAGGAGTGGAGTTAACTGAAACCAGCTGAGTGCAGCTATGTTTAAATAGTGATGTTGAAGCCTGTGCTCTGGGGAGACTAGTCCATTGTTCCAGGAACACAAGCAGCCTCTTTGTTTGATTTGCAAATTTTCTTGTTATTCATCCCTATCCTTTTTTCAGTAATGGCTCCTTGACAACAACAAATCTTTTCTAACACATTGTATTGAGTTGTACTCTCACAGGGAAAGGACAGAAAAACACCTGGGTATATTTTTCAAATCTGAAGCAAAACATTAATGCCTATTCTTACAGATCTTGTAAAATTTTGTACAGTAAAATGGACAATTCACTCAGTTTAAAATAAATCAGGTGTGTGACTTCATACATCATACTATACATGTGCATACGTCTTCCCATTTGAGCATACAGCACTTAAACATGGCCATCTATTTAACATCACTGTTACACTGGCATGTTATTGTTACTGGACACAAATATATGAAAGCATGAAAAGCACAGTCTCTACCTTAATGACCTGTGTCAGGGTCTGAGAGGAGGACTCTGCTACCAGGGCCAGCAGTAGACAGCGGTGGAGCTCTCTCAGGCTGGCTGCCAGAGTGGCTGAGAATGGAGTGAAGGCTTGCCGGGGGGCGCTGGTGTCCTCAGCAGCAGACAAGAACTGACGAGAACCATCCAAAAGGGCTGAGAGCACCTGAAGAGCCCCTGCACGCACCTAAAATTCCAGAGAAAATAAAATGTACATGACCAGTGTCTCCACATGTGCAAGTTCATTTTTTCTTTCTAAATTCAAACCCATAACTTCTTAGTTAGCCAGCTCACTGTGGTACCTTAGGGGAGGGGTCTTTCAGAGCAATGGTGAGGAGAGTAAGTGAAGGAGGGCTTCCAATCCCAGGAGCATCAGGAATGAAGGATGACCAGTATCCATAAAGAATCCTTTTCTCCACACTCTTCACCACAGCCAGGAAACACTGAAGAGTACTCTGACGAACACGAGCTTGGTACAGTCTGCACAACAGAAGCCAATTACTATAACTAATCAGCTACTAAGAGGAAACCACAAACTATTTAAAACAGTTACATAATAAGACCACAACAGGTTAAAACTCTGTACTAGTTATTGACAACATTAATAAAGCCACTTTACTTTCTAGGGTTCTGACAGATTCTAGGTATGTTACACAAAATTACATTTTGTTTAGGGCTCTGCCATATTGTATTGTTCGCAATAATATTATAAATATTAACACAATTAAAAAAATAATAATAAATCACGATAACAGATATTCTGACCTTTATGACATATTTATGTGCATAAATACGGTGTATCTTTTAATATGTACAAGTAAGCCAGCAGTATGTTGGAAAGTGGCTCTGTGGTGGAAGAATTTCTTCCAAAAAGGAGAGCAACTCTAGTTGTGTGGAGGTTTGGTTATAAAAAATATATTACTTACAAAAAAAAAATTAAAATAAAAAATAATGTTAGAAATGCAAGAAGCATCCAACAACAAAGGGGGGAAACGCACTTAATCTGTTTTTTTAAGGAAAGTAAAAAAGGCCACAAGGAGAAGTGGACAAGGACAAGTCAGTGGTTAGTGTAAGCTTTAACCCAAGCAGGTAAACGACACTGACACTAGCCTCGCATCTATTTTGTATTTGTTTATTTACGGTGAATGTATAAGTGTAGTTTTTTGTTTATGTGCCGGCACTAAATTTTCTGCACTTTAAATTAGTGGTAGATTTACTTGTTACATACAAAATCAGAATCTCGATAACTTACTGTTGTTTACAAAATAACTTAATGTTTAGAGATTTTTTTTGTATGCTTCTACTGAATGTCTGAAACTATTACATATAGACATTCATTCATTCACTCATGGTCTGAAACCACTTATCCAGTTCAGGGTCGTGGTGGGTCCGGAGCCTACCCAGAATCCCTGGGCGCAAGGTGGGACCACACCCCGGAGGGGACTATAACATACATTTTAAAATAAAATTTAAACATTTATTTTGTTGCAATATTATGTTCTTAAAATTAATTAGGGTTGCAAAGGGGTGAAACTTTTCAGATAAATGTCCAGTAAATTACCTGCTAGCCTTGGTAAACTAGTCTCTTGAAAATGAAATTGCCCAATGAGTTTTTTTTTTATTTACCAGATAGCAAGCAACTGTGAGGTTACACCTTGACTTTAATAGTTGCTTAAATGTTTCAGTGTTATTACTGTCAATAAAAATATGAACCTCGTCAAAACTTACCTGACCTTAGGTAGTCTTTTAGTCCAAATGTGTGCTTTTAGTAGGGGTGAGTGTCAGGTTTCTAGACATCATCTGGACATGGAAATCATCTCAATAGCCCTTCAGTGTGTAATGTGCCATGTGCCTGGGATTGCAAGGCAGCTTTACTATTCAACTGTTTGGTATCATATCTAATTATTTTTGCCAAGATTATGCTTTAGTATATTTTTTACTGACTATATATTTATAGTTTCTCACCTTTAACTTTGAATATTCCCATTTTATTCCCATTAACTCCTGTTAATTTCCATAATTACCCATTAATTCCCATGATATTATCATGATATAAAAAAAATCATGATATTAATTCTCATTAAACGTAAAACGACATAGCTTAACTTCCCTACCTCAGCTCATAAGCTAATTATAACCTCCTTTATATAGTGGACACTCTACTGTGATAACAGAGGAAATACACAAGACTGGGGTTATGAGAAGCATCCCTTGACCAGGATAAAGAACTATGGCTACAGCAACTTAACAGACTAATTGCATTTAATCAAACCTGAGTTTGGACTGCATTCCTCCTTCAGGGTCGGAAAATTCTGAGTCAGAGCTGCCTTTCTTCCAGCAAGGGTAGAGCTGAGGACACACTCCTGACTGCAGAGGCAGGCTGTGGGGAGTAGAGGTTTGAGGCCAACAAGTTCGGCTCTCTTCTCGTCCTGCTCTTTCACCTCCTCCACTCCTGACAGGCCCAGAGTTTGGCTCCTCATCATCTCCCTCCTCTGGTCCACCATCTGCCTTCCCCTCTGCTCTGGCTTTCTTCCCTTTCCCCCGAGATTTTCGCTTCTTGTTCTGTTGGGACTGTGGGGGGGGGAGGGGGATTGGAGAATAGAGCGATCACTCCTATGAGCACACACTCTCTGTTTCAGTATTAGCTTTAAATCTGAAACCTACGTAAGTCATTTTTGGGTGTGTGTGTATACATTTGTAAAGATTGACAGAGGGTGAAACAAATTGGTGCTATTTCTTCAACATTGGCTTATTGGCTCACAAATATTTGTCTCAGCATATGTTTATGCAGCATCATACACACTGTTTACCTGTAGGTTTTGCAGAATCAAATTTACACAATTTTACTCATACCTAAATCTTACTCAATCAGAATGTATAATTGCCCAGATTTTGCCTTTAATCATGCAGTGGAGCTGTGAGATGTCTGCCATTGTAAAAGATTTTGCATCCACACTTTAATTAGCATTCTTCCATTATATGTTTAGCTACATTAGCCTCGAATCTCCAGTACAAAACATCAGAAAATAAGCATGTAATAGCAGATGTTTTTTGCTGTGTAAATGAGATTGAGTTAAACTGTCACTTTAAATTTTGAGAAACATTTCCTCAGCATACCCCTGGTGTTTTCTTCTGTGTGGCTGTGTCCTGGGCAGGTTCAGCTTTAGCTGCAGGAACCGTCTCATACCGTGGGAGAGGTGCTGGGTAGAGAACCTGAGGCATCTCAACATTTATCCCTGGCAACCCATGAAACATGTATTTCTGTCAATCAGAGACAAAAACACAATCACTTTAAACAATGCAGTTCTCCCTTATTCAAAGTTAAAGCATGGCAGACTTTTCCCATGATCATAAAACCTAAATTAAATGAACACTAGAAAGTATTTTTACCTTTAAATTACATAAAAAAATCATTGTGACGCATGACTGAGCTGTAATAATGAGAAGCTTGTCGGTGTCATTCCAGGCTCAACACTGCAGAAAATGCACTATGTAACTTTGGGAGGAGGGTAGGAATCAACCCCAATCCCTCCCCTTGATTTCAAAAGAGTGCCTTAAAGGCGACAGTCTGGTTTATATTCAAATAACACTTTTTATACAATTCAGATGTTTCAACACCATTCAAATGTTTGCGTGTTTCAATGTGTTTATGAAACCCCGGCATCAATAAATGGTTACACTCTCTTCTCACGCCCCAGAAAAGGCATCTGGAGTTATTTTAGACAATGAAGAGAACTCCAAACTTTGAAAAGCATGAACCGAGATGAGGAAATTGCTTTATTCTTGCTCCACATGTGGGAAATATTGACTTATTTTTGTTGCTTTGGATTACTTAAAGTAGAAATATTTCCAAATTCTGGAGACAGCAAATTGCAAGAAAAAAAAATACTGAAAATACTCCAAATCAAAACCACATAAATTACAAATGAGATTCTGTGGTAATTCAAAGAGAGAGTAAAACTTACAGACAATTTAAACTTCATTCACGTTAATATGCAAGTGTTTTTCCCCCTAAAACATACCTATTATACGCATGGATATATGCATGGAGTTTCTGAACATAAACAGATCAGAGAGAACTGCAGTTCCTCACAATCGTAGATGTTCCCTTTAAATGCAAATTACACACTGCAACTGTAGGTGAAGCCCGGGTGCCAAAAAGTACCAAACCATACCTAGTGTTCCTTTAAAATTAAAGTCCTCTAACTGTGAAAAATGTAGCTGTTAATGTACAGCGTTACCTTGAGTAAAGCCAATAGGGAGCCCAGGTCCTGATCAGGAGTGTCCTTCCATTTTGTCCCACTCAGAATATACTGCATGCCCTTTAGAGCACTTTGCAACAACTGAGAAAGAGCAAAGAAAGAAAAAAAATGTTTTATCATCACACAAAGAAAAAAGCAGAGGAAAAAGATCAAATACAGATTTTTACCAAGCTAAACCTAACCTTGTATGTTTTGAGTTAAGAAAAGTACTGACTGTGCAAAAGACAACATCATCGACATCAGGTGGCTTTGAAGACTGAAGATTTCCCAGAAAGATTCTGTAACACACTGCTTTATATGAGTCCTCCAAGTAAGGATGACCAGGAACACTAAAACAAACAAACACAAACATACAGACCTGTATTTAGGCATACACAGCCACTGTTGCAAGAAAACATCATGTCCTATTCAGTTGTTTTTCTTTCAGGCAGAAAACATGCTGCACTTTACATTCACTTATAATTTCATAGCAAAGATACGATGGAATAAAATCTATTACATTAAAAGTTAAGAACATTGTCTAGATTACAGAATTTGTTTCTCCAACTGCCAGTCTATGAATAATATTTATTTTCTGGTATAAATTGTTACACAGACTAATAATTCTTTACACCTTCCTGTAAGAAGTCAGTTCTAAACCCCTGAAGTAGATGAAATCACAGCCCATATGCGTGGTACACTGTGTTTGATTAATTTATAAATGTAAAGTAACTAACCCAAGACAAAAGTTGGCTAAGCAGTGTACAGCTGAGCGCCGCAGTTCTAAATTAGTTTGACTGAGATCACCACACTTGATCAGGATGCCAGTTGGACCCAGTAGCTCTGGATGGTGCTGGAGGAATAGAAATGATAATAATAAACACGAAAAACAAAGCATAATATCACATTACAAACAGACACCTTGTGAATAACTCTTACCCGCTGGCACCTGGGTCCGTTGCCATACACCAGTGATGAGAGGGCCAGCAGTATCTCAGAGTGTGTCCATGAGCTGCAAGTCTTCAGAGCTTGTTTACAGTACGACAGTAGTGTGTCGAGCGTCTGCTCGTCTACAATCACCTGTGAAGGAGCAACAGCTTAACTGACCCAAAATCAGTGTATGTGAAGTTCTGACTGAACAATGTAAATTCAATAACATCTGATTAAATGTTTTACAACACACCAAGTATGAGATAGGGATGTGTATTACATATCATAATTACATAGGCATTAAAATGTACACCATGTACGATTAGGCATTTTTTGCTCCTGAGCTCCCCTAGAGTTGCAGAATTCACTTTTGCAGCACTGTCCTGAAACCAAAAGGAAGGCTGGTTTCCTACCATCCTCCTAAAGCTGAATGGTGCAGTTTCTGCAATAGAGGGAGTGCCCGGAGTAGCAAAGAAAGAGTCTACATTCTCTCTATTACAGATCTGTCAAGTATCCCAGTGATCAATAATTTGGAATTTTTAGGTGCATATACTACCTATTGCTCTTTTAAATATTTGTGATAAATTGTTAAAAGCTTCCCCAACATAGCCCTCATTCAATACCCATTATGCACCAGACCTCAGTTTTTAGAGTATGTCCGAGCTGTCCAGCCTCACACTGCAGAACTTTTTTCAAAGGGCCTACACTGGACCTTGGCTTAAAAGAACGTCCACTTTCAAAACCTACTGTTGAGTTTTTATTTAAGTAATCAGATACAGTAGTGTGAATTAGTTTGAAACTGTATACTTACCATTAGTTAATTATTGTAAATATCCCATCCTTACAACTATGAAGTAGTTTTACAGAAAACCAGATCCAGAGGCTCAATGAGAAAACAGAAGAAGGGCGACTCCTTTAGAGCAGGAGGAAGAAATACTAGTGATGTGACATGAAACTGATGTGAACTCTGAAGTACTCTGAAAATCTCATACCTGGAGCTGGTTTAGGAGTTGGTGAATCAGCTGGCACAGTTTAATTACGAGATGCTCTTGGCTGTGAGGAACCAGACGGCTGGCATTAACGAGCAGCACACAAACGTCCTGAGAGATGACAAGGAGGACAAACAATTATGGCGTGTGCTTGACCAGGACGAATCCTAAATGGCCATACAGTCTTGAGGGGCAGCTGCTACTGGCTGCCAGACATTAGACCACTATCTTTACCTGTACCTTATCAACGATAGTAGGTTAGTGAATTTTTTTTTTACCTGAGCTGTAACACCGTGGGGGGTGTAGGGTGTAGTTGTGAGAGGGGAGCTGTAGTTGTTTACCTGAACTGTTACACTGTGGGGGGGGGTTGTAGTTGTGAGAAAGGACCAGTAGTTGTATACCTGAGCTGTTACACTGTGGGGGTTGTAGTTGTGAGAGAGGAACTGTAGTTGTATATCTGAGCTGTTACACTGTGTGGGGGTTGTAGTTGTGAGAAAGGACCAGTAGTTGTATACCTGAGCTGTTACACTGTGGGGGTTGTAGTTGTGAGAGAGGAACTGTAGTTGTATACCTGAGCTGTTACACTGTGTGGGGGTTGTAGTTGTGAGAGAGGAACTGTAGTTGTATACCTGAGCTGTTACACTGTGGGGGTTGTAGTTGTGAGAGAGGAGCTGTAGTTTGATTACCTGAGCTGTTACACTGTGGGGGTTGTAGTTGTGAGAGAGGAACTGTAGTTGTATACCTGAGCTGTTACACTGTGGGGGTTGTAGTTGTGAGAGAGGAACTGTAGTTTTATACCTGAGCTGTTACATTGTGGGGGTTGTAGTTGTGAGAGAGGAACTGTAGTTTGATTACCTGAGCTGTTACACTGTGTGGGGGGTGTAGTTGTGAGAGAGGAACTGTAGTTGTATATCTGAGCTGTTACACTGTGGGGGGGTGTAGTTGTGAGAGAGGAACTGTAGTTGTATACCTGAGCTGTTACACTGTGGGGGTTGTAGTTGTGAGAGAGGAACTGTAGTTGTATATCTGAGCTGTTACACTGTGGGGGGGTGTAGTTGTGAGAGAGGAACTGTAGTTGTATACCTGAGCTGTTACACTGTGGGGGTTGTAGTTGTGAGAGAGGAACTGTAGTTGTATATCTGAGCTGTTACACTGTGGGGGGTGTAGTTGTGAGAGAGGAACTGTAGTTGTATATCTGAGCTGTTACACTGTGGGGGTAGTACCGTGTTTCCCCGAAAGTAAGACAGTGTCATACATTCTTTTTACCCCCAAAAGTCACACTATGTCTTACTTTCGGGGTATGTCTTATATTGGTAAAAAATGTCGATTTTCGTTTTAACCATAAAATTAACATTTATTAACAACCTGAACAGTATGGTATTCACCATAAAACAGTTTTATAAAAGCAAGTGCCAAGAATGTCTTGTTACAACCGTATCATGACGGTATTTCCATGTATAACATGTAAAACAATGAAAAACGGTAGGAACGAACAGTTTGAATATGTTATACTGGAAGATGAAACAGATTTATTCCATGACAACCATGGCTGCGTGTTGGACCACGGACAACATTACTGCTGCTCCCGCGGCCTCCACATCCCTCCGCTCGTTCCGCTCCAGATCCGTCCGCATCCCGCAGTTAATGCAGCAAAAGGTACCGGTATTATGGCTTATATTTTTCCAACGTACAGTTTACTATGACTTACTTTAGGGGTACGTCTTACATTAGCCGACCCCCCTAAAACCCACACTGCGTCTTACTATCGGGGGTGTCTTACTATCGGGGAAACACGGTAGTTGTGAGAGAGGAACTGTAGTTGTATACCTGAGCTGTTACACTGTGGGGGGTGTAGTTGTGAGAGAGGAACTGTAGTTGTATACCTGAGCTGTTACACTGTGGGGGGTGTAGTTGTGAGAAAGGAACTGTAGTTGTATACCTGAGCAGTTACACTGTGTGGGGGTTGTAGTTGTGAGAGGGGAGCTGTAGTTGTATATCTGAGCTGTTACACTGTGGGGGTTGTAGTTGTGAGAGAGGAACTGTAGTTGTATACCTGAGCAGTTACACTGTGGGGGGTGTAGTTGTGAGATAGGAACTGTAGTTGTATACCTGAGCAGTTACACTGTGTGGGGGTTGTAGTTGTGAGAGGGGAGCTGTAGTTGTATATCTGAGCTGTTACACTGTGTGGGGGTTGTAGTTGTGAGAGGGGAGCTGTAGTTGTATATCTGAGCTGTTACACTGTGGGGGTTGTAGTTGTGAGAGAGGAACTGTAGTTGTATACCTGAGCTGTTACACTGTGGGGGGTGTAGTTGTGAGAGGGGAGCTGTAGTTGTATATCTGAGCTGTTACACTGTGGGGGGTGTAGTTATGAGAGGGGAGCTGTAGTTGTATATCTGAGCTGTTACACTGTGGGGGGTGTAGTTGTGAGAAAGAAACTGTAGTTGTATACCTGAGCAGTTACACTGTGGGGGTTGTAGTTGTGAGAGGGGAGCTGTAGTTGTATATCTGAGCTGTTACACTGTGGGGGGTGTAGTTATGAGAGGGGAGCTGTAGTTGTATATCTGAGCTGTTACACTGTGGGGGGTGTAGTTGTGAGAAAGGAACTGTAGTTGTATACCTGAGCAGTTACACTGTGGGGGGTGTAGTTGTGAGAAAGGAACTGTAGTTGTATACCTGAGCAGTTACACTGTGTGGGGGTTGTAGTTGTGAGAGGGGAGCTGTAGTTGTATATCTGAGCTGTTACACTGTGGGGGTTGTAGTTGTGAGAGAGGAACTGTAGTTGTATACCTGAGCTGTTACACTGTGGGGGGTGTAGTTGTGAGAAAGGAACTGTAGTTGTATACCTGAGCAGTTACACTGTGGGGGGTGTAGTTGTGAGAGGGGAGCTGTAGTTGTATATCTGAGCTGTTACACTGTGGGGGGTGTAGTTGTGAGAGGGGAGCTGTAGTTGTATATCTGAGCTGTTACACTGTGGGGGGTGTAGTTGTGAGAAAGGAACTGTAGTTGTATACCTGAGCAGTTACACTGTGTGGGGGTTGTAGTTGTGAGAGGGGAGCTGTAGTTGTTTACCTGAGCTGTTACACTCTGGGGGTTGAGCTGGTGGTTGTAGCTGTGAGAGAGGAGCTCGTCCAGAAGCAGGTTGAGTTGTGTTTTCATGGCCGCTGTCTCGGATCCGCTGAGCTGTCTTAGTCTGTCGCCGCTGCGGCGGAGCACTGTCTCGGGGTCGGAGACAGAGGCCGCACTCAGAGATCCATTACTAACACCAGAGCCGCTCCAGCACACTGAACTCACTCCCGCAGCCATCTTCTCACTGTCAAAATAAAAGCCCTCCGACCAACTGCCTCTCCAGTACATGATTCAATTTCAACTTAAAAGCCCTATTATCAATAATATTATAAATGTTTCGTGTATATATTTAATAATTTTACACACACAAATAAACAAACAGTATTAATATTGCATCATGGCTAATATTCCAATCACAGTAAATCATTCCATAAATAAATAAACAAAAAATCACACATACATATTGGCAAGTATGAGCTATGTATGCCAATTGTCATTTTATTCAACAAATATTTACCCAAAAGTTATGTAGTTTGAAAATGGCAAGTAAGTATATTTTTGTCACATATTGAGTTCCTTCAAGGAAAATGTGGTGCCAAAGCATGTGCATCAACTGATAGCTGGTGAATGTAAAATTAATACTTAACTTTTAGGGGGTTATTTTTATTTTACAAAATTAATACTACATAAAACCATAAAAATGAGTAGAAGAATTTTAAAATTAATACTTAATTATATTCATACATTCTATATAACTCCTACATGTTAGCCTGGGTCGCAATGTGGCAGATCCCTCACTGTGTATTAGTATGAAATGTTATGGAATTTGTGTAATTTTTGTTGAACATGCATTAAATCTAATGATATTTATATACTGTAATTTATGTTTGTTTATTCCGTGTAGGCTCCTGAAGTGGATAAGCGATTACAGACAATGAAATTAATTATTCTGGGTAGGCTCAATCTGGACCCACCAGGACACTGAACTGGATAAGATATTACAGACAATCAATTAATAAATTAATTTATGTATTTTGTATTTCTACTAAAGTAATTTCTGGAAAAAGGTTTGTAAAATTTTGTAAGAACAAAAATCTGTGTTGCCCTGTGAAGGACTGGCGCCCCCTCCAGGGTGTATTCCCGCCTTGTGCCCAATGATTCCTGGTAGGCTCTGGACCCACCGTGACCCTGAACTGGATAAGGGTTACAGATAATGAATGAATGAATGAAAAAACTGTTTATTGTTACTTCAGTTAAACTTTTATTTAACTGTCAAAATTCAAAGAAAAGATTTCCAATGTTTTTACTGACATTTTGATTGTATTTAGAACATATGTCTATTTTCACTCCAAAAAATTGGGTCAGGACAAAATAAGAGTTTACGGAATAATCATGTTACACCTTATGAAACATTCACTATAATAAAAAAGCACTAAAATTAGAATCCAGTAAAGGCTAATAAACACAGGTCATCATTTGAGCCAAAGTTCATGAGAAGCTGGTCTGGACATGTAACAGTATGGTGTGGATCAGCAAAGTTCAGACAACAGGAGGTCAGTCGTGTCCCTGCAGGAGCCTCATAAAGCCTTATTGCTGTGGGAAGAAACTACGTCACATGACACTCCTTAGCAAAGCACAATTGTATCGATCTTACACTGAAGGTGCTTCTCTGTTTGTCCACTGTAGCGTGCAGGGGATGTGAAGTATTGTCCATAATACCAGCAGCTTATTAAGAGTTCATTTTTCTGCCACCACATCCAGTGTCTAGTTTGACTCCAACAACAGAGCCAGCTTTCTAATCAGATTGTCCAGTGCACTTTTGTTTATGCTTTTGCCCCAGCACACAATAGCATCATAATATAGCACTAGCAATGATGGGCTCATAAAATGGATGGCAAATTGAAATGTTTTGAATTTAGATGGAATAAAATCTTTTTTACATCGACTTCCATATACATTATATTGCCAAAAGTATTCACTCACCCATCCAAATCATTGAATTCAGGTGTTTCAATTATTTCAACAGATGTATAAAAGCAAGCACCTAGGCAAGTAGACTGCTTCTACAAAAATTTGTGAAAGAATGAGTAGTGTCGTACCGTAATAGGATGCCACCTGGCATGTCCATTTGTGAAAATGTCCTTGCTACTAAATATTCAACAGTCAACTCTCGGTGGTATTATAACAAAGTGGAAGCGATTGGACATGACAGCAACTCAACCACAAAGAGGTCGACTACAAAAAATACAGTACGGGGTCAACGGATGCTCAGGCACAGAGAGCGCAGAGGTCACCAACTTTCTGAGAGAGCTTCATAGAATGAGTTTCCATGTTTGAGCAGTTGCATCTAAGCCTTATGAAGCAAAACCCAAAGTGTTGAATGCAGTGTTGTGAAGTATGGCGCCACTGGACTCTAGAGCAGTGAAAACGTGTTCTCTGGAGTGACGAAACACACTTCTTCATCTGGCAATCTGATGGATGAATCCGGGTTTGGCAGTTAACATGAAAACGGTACTTGTCTGACTGCATTTTTCCAAGTGTAAAGTTTGGTGGAGGAAGGATTATGGTGTGGGTTTTATTCATTCATTCATTATCTGTAAGCACTTATCCAGTTCAGGGTCGCAGTGAGTCCAGAGCCTACCTGGAATCATTGGGCGCAAGGCAGGAATACACCCTGGAGGAGGCGCCAGTCCTTCACAGGGTAACACACTCACACACACATTTACTCACACACTCACACCTACTTTTGAGTCGCCAATCAACCTACCAACGTGTGTTTTTGGACTGTAGGAGGAAACCCACGCGGACACGGGAGAACACACCAAACTCCTCACAGACAGTCACCCGGAGCGGGAAGTGTGGGATTTATTTGTCATAAAATTACAGCAATCATTAGCCTGTTTAATTTTGAGGTGTTGGAAAATTATGCTGTGTATGGTGGTACATTGTTTTTTGGGATTCAAACCTACACTCAGAGGACATATGTGGAAATGTTTATACAGAATACTTAAGAGTTGCTTCCACATGCAGTACTAGACGTTTAATAAAGCTGGTTTGATAGATGTCATGGTTAGTTCAAGCTGTGTTAATCACTAAATAATTGTTCATATAATGCAGTGTTTCTACCTTCAAAAAGCTGGTATAAAGATATCAAATATTGCTACATAAGTATGTAAAATGATCCCTCATGAATGATAGATGGATGCAGAAGAGTGGGGTGATGGTAGTCTGCCTCCTATAACCGGCTCATCATTGAGGGATATGTGAAAGAAACCAGTGATCTACTCACAATCACAGGAAAGCAGATTTAAACCAAAGATTTATTAGTATGTTTTTTTTTTTTTGCTGGTGGTGATTTATTTATTTATTTTTTGCTTTTGTACTGCAGTTCTAATAATAGACACAAATCTCAGGATGACCAATCATTACAAAAAACATTCAGCTTTGCAGTCTTTTAAAGCCTCTATTCTGGGATGGTTGTACACTAGATATTGGAACATTGCTGTGGGGATATAACTGAACTCAACCATAAGAGAAAGGAGAGCCAATGGGAGTCTCATAAAACTTTGTGAGACATTCTATTAACCTATACTAACAGCTGCATGTTTCAATTTTTGTTAATATTTATTGTATGTTAACTGTAAACCAGTTTCAAAAGAAGAACATCATTAACACAGCTTTGTAGTTTTCACAGGATTTTAACTGGTGAATTGTGAACGTAAGAGCAAGTTCTTCCGTTAAGGCCTTCGTTGAAAGGGGAGAGAAAAATCTCTTCTTTAACAGCCTACTACATTTTGCTAGTTGTCTTATGGTATTCATGAAGAAGTGAATTAATTTATTTTACACTGCTTAGAAAAGCAATTAATGCTAAGGTCAGCCTATACATGCCTATTGCCAAGTGTGGTCTGGAGGGGGGTATAAACCATCTCGGCTTTTGAATTGTGTTCTATCAAGTGATGAGGTCCACTCAAGAATTTTTATGGTAAGTTAGGCTTGGTGCTCAACTAACCTTGAACAGTAAATACTTAAAAGGACCCAACACATGTAATACAATGATTATATTAAAGTCCTCATTGTAGTGGAAATAAAGTGTTAAACATTATTAACATATGAGTGTGGTTATTCGTATGCTAGCAGACGTATCATGTGCAAACCAAGCAGTCAATGCTCTGAATGAACATTCTGGGTATTAATTGCAGTGTTCCAGTAGCCACCTCAGAGAGCCAGGGTTTTTTATGTCATAAACTTAAGAAACCAATCTCATCAAGAGATGAGTTGCAGCCAAGGGATAGAGAAGAAATGTTAGTTCTATAGGCAATTTATTTATTTGTGACACATTTAAAATATGTAATTTTGATTAACAGATGTTGGTTATTGAAGGTTTATTAATGACTGGGGATAGATTTCAAATATAAATGAACAAAAAGATTTTTTTTTCATAGAAATCTTTCGGTACCGTGGGTTTGAATGAATGAATGAGTACAGCATATGATGAAGTGAGCGAGAAGCTGTGCCTACATCTTTCCAAGACGGAGGCGGGATGACTGAATGAACAGCTCTCTTTCCTCTCGGTCTCTTAACTCGCCCCGAATGCATTGTGGGATGAAATAAAACGCAGGCAATGGGAGGCTAGTGGAAATCGCTTGTAACACGCGGAGAGAGGCGGCGGTTCGACCAATCACCGCACGTCTGCGGCGCAGGGGGCCGGGCCCCGCGCGCTCCTTTGGCCGTGTGTGTGGTTATGAGAGAGGCGCAGCGCCGCATGGACATTGTGTGGTGAAGTGAACCATCGCCGAACAGCTGCTCGAAAACGTGGAAAACCGCGGTCTGAGACAAGCCTCGACTCTAAAGATCCCTAGTGGACTACACACACTGAGGGTAAGACCAGCGCGGGTTCTTCTCCCGGTGATTTTGGGTCTAAATGTCTCACCAGGGTCGCTGACAAGTTTATTTTAGAAGTGCTCCAAACTAGAAAAGCGTGACACGTAGTGATAGTTAGATGCGCCACGACATGGTAGCCACTGTTGACTCTGTGTCGGCATTTTCTTGAACAATTGGCTGTGTAACTCTGAACTGGAGTTATTTTGGGGTTCCTTTAGGCTTTTTTCGGGTAATGTTAGATTCTACTGCTGCCCAAAACCTACACATTGCTTTAAAAAGCCCCACACTGACTCGGAGCAGTTTGACCCAAAGTTCAGAGGCAAAGAGCTGCTGGTTGAAGTGGCTAACGTTAATGCTGCTATATAGATCATTGTTTGTCAAACCACCGCGAACAGTTGAATACCGTGCCTTGCTAACTTTACCCATTTGAACTCTGTGAATCCTCTTGTGCTATAATTGCAATCCCTCGTCCTGAGGACTGCAGCAGTTACTTCAGGCCACACTCACTCCAGTCATTTACCTGATGTGTCGCTAATTGTCAACTTTTGATGCAAGGAAACTGCCCAAGGGCTTACGAAATGCCTCCGGCTGGCAACAGCAGGCCATTTTATACTATCAGCTAGGTGTTTGTGTGAATGATTCCACTTGACCATGCTTGAGGATGCAGACATTTCTGTTGAGTCTTGTCTCCCAGTGGGAAACGGCACAGTAGTCACCATTACAGCCCACTTATCACTCCCTCACCACCTCCATCACATGCGCATGTAGAACCAGTCTTAAGTCACATGTTAAACCTTAAGATGCTTTACCAAAACGCATTTTGCTGCACAAACAACTTGAATCCAATCAGATCAAATATTTGGCAAGTTTCTAAAAGCCTGTATTTCGAGCTATGTGTAGATTTACAAATAAATTAAATTTCAATTAACCAGTAGAGCTGACGTTTTTCATCTTTACCCCTCTCCTGGGCACTGATTGAATTTGCCTCCTTTCTGTCAAATCATGGCGGTTCCTTTTCTTTTTTGGTAGCAGCACTACTTCTTTTAAAGGGGTGACTGGGAAGGTTGATCATGGTTAATGCACACAGGCCTGTTTGGACTTCTTCATTTTATTTATTCCCCCCCCAATTCTTGATATAAATATTTCATCTTGCATGAACACTTTTGGGCCTGGACTACTGGGTGAATGTGGATATGTATGTGGAGTTCTGTTGATGTGATTTGACAAAATTATTATGATTGATTGATTGAACCTAAACAGTGCCCTAACCATGGCCCAAGTGAGAAACGCTAATATCAGTGCTATGAGTAACTTTGTGTATTACTGACAGGGGTACACTCTATAGAGTTTTGTTAGTCTAAATCTTAACTGCAACGTTTATGATGTGAATAGTCATGTGGACAAGTGTTTAAAATTTTTCCTTGTAGTGGCTCTATTTTTCCTATGAATCTTAAAGCATGGATGTTCTACCTGGTGGTCAAATGTCAAGATATTTGGTGCAATAATTGGCTGCATTTTTACTAAAAATGGAATGGTTTGACAAGCGAAAACAGAATTAGCTGTCAACAGTTTAAATGGTTTTTGAAACCATGATTCATAATGTTTTGACAGATTTGACTTTCTATCTGATCTCTCTTATTTTCATTTAAGATCTAGTGTTGAGTATCCGAAGTGTGTAGAGATGGTTACGCAGCACATTTTCTTGGCATAGTTATAGAATTTCAGCTGAGTGCTGATTCTTCAGCTCCAGGTATTTATTGCTGAACGGTTTCTATCAGTTGACTCAGAAGTGCTAGATGCACTGTATCTGTGACAATTGTGCTGGCATGCCTTTTATTTTTTTTTCTTCTCCTCCCATTCTTTTTAAAATCATCTTTTGTTTGTGACCACAGGGTACAGCAGAGGTCCGCCATAGAGGTGGTATTAGTGTTTGAGTCACAGTTGTCAGGTAGTCCCTGTAAGTACGGGCATCTGAGCATAGACGGTTGCAGTATTCATTTGAAGTTTAGTGTCTTGATCTAACCTGTCACCAAGGGGGACACGACAGCAAAGTGCTGCTTCATACACAAAAGAGCAAGCATGTTCATCTGTAGTTATCAAGAATTAGATGTACGATTTGATGGAAAACATGTTTTGTTGATTCCTCTGGGTACTCAGGTTTCCTCCCATGGTCCAAAAACACACGTTTGTAGGTGGATTGGGGACTCAAAAATGTCCGTAGGTGTGAGTGAATGTGTGTCTGTTGCCCTGTGAAGGATTGGCACCCCCTCCAGGGTGTATTCCCGCCTTGCGCCCAATGATTCCAGGTAGGCTCTGGACCCACCGCGACCCTGAATTGGATAAGCGATTACAGATGAATGAATGAATGTTTGATTGATTAAACTGAGTTAGAAAACTGTGAATCTGAAGCAGGCAAATGGCAGAAAATATAATGTATGCACTGTGTCCATTTTCAGCACTTCCAATGGGATACTTAATTTGCCTACAGTAATTATAATTTAGGGCGGCACGGTGGTGCAGCAGGTAGTGTCGCAGTCACACGGCTCCAGGGACCTGGAGGTTGTGGGTTCATTTCCTGCTCCGGGTCACTGTCTGTGAGGAGTTGGTGTGTTCTCCCCGTGTCCGTGTGGGTTTTCTCCGGGTGCTCTGGTTTCCTCCCACAGTCCAAAAACACACGTTGGTAGGTGGATTGGCGACTCAAAAGTGCCCGTGAATTTGTATCTGTGTTACCCTGTGAAGGACTGGCGCCCCCTCCAGGGTGTATTCCCGCGTTGCGCCCAATGATTCCAGGTAGGCTCTGGACCCACCGCGACCCTGAACTGGATAAGTGGTTACAGATAATGAATGAATGAATAATTATAATTTAAAAAATGGCAGTTATATAGCACAAGTTTGTTTTATATATGCTTTACTTTCCATAGAAAAATGTTTTCTGCGAAGGCTTGTGTTACTTTTGCAGGTTCTAAATGCCATTACATTTATTACATCTACTCTGTGGACCCAATTTCACTGCTTTTGCAATCCTAACTTTACACCTTTCTGCGTTTATTTTAGACACCATGACTGATAGGAAGGCAGTGATTAAGAACGCTGATATGTCTGAGGACATGCAGCAAGATGCTGTGGATTGTGCCACTCAGGCTATGGAGAAGTACAACATTGAGAAAGACATTGCTGCGTACATCAAAAAGGTAACAAGGTCAATGCTAATTAGATGTTATCAAAGGCCCATAAGTGTATGATTACATGTTAAACACTGTTTAAATAATAATGTACTCTTCACTCTGTTATTAGAATTCAATGATTTGGCATCGTGACGTTTTCCTTAGGCAGACTATTTTTTTATTGCCTCTTTCTCCATCAACAGGAGTTTGACAAGAAGTACAATCCCACGTGGCACTGTATCGTGGGACGGAACTTTGGCAGCTACGTGACACATGAAACAAAGCATTTCATTTACTTCTACCTGGGACAAGTGGCCATTCTGCTCTTTAAATCAGGCTGAGGGCCAGCCTCTCTTTTTCATCTCACAAGTTCTGAGCTTAGGCTCCAAACCTGGACTGTGTTGCACTGATGACTTGGGTCGCATTACTACACTTTGGTTTTTTTTTTTAAATAAAACACACACACACACGCACACACAGAAAGAGAGAGGTACATACATAGACCTACATAACATGAAGAGAAAAAGTATGGCTATAAGGCTGTGCATGGACTGTATATTATATTTAATTTGTATATGTTGTAGTACAACTACTGCTTTCTGTAATTGTTTGTGTGTTAAAACAACTTTCGTTTTTCTTTTGACACTGGAGTTGTACAAACTGCTTTGACTGCTGCCTTTAAGTAATATTAAAGATTAATACATCATACACAATGTCTTTCTTTTGGATATAAACCATTACTTTCCACTCCTGCTGCTACACTGTAAAATATTCACCTCTGTGTAAAGTAGGAGTGGGTGATGTGCCCCTAAAATAATATTGCCATATTTCAGGGTGTTTTGGTAATATTGATAACATTCTTGGCGATGTGACAAACTTTTATTCATTCATTGTTTTTCTTTTACAACATGTGTAAGGTTAAAATATTCAGAAGTGGAAAAAAATCTGTGAACATTTGCTTTTTGTAAACAGTAATTCTGATTTTGTATAAAATAATGTAGCATACAAATCTACCACACAAGTGCAGAAATGTAGTGTGCCTATAAATGGCAAATGTAAACAATTATACAAAACGTGACCTTAAACCTTCACAGTAAATAAAACATATTCTGTATATTTGCTGTGCTGAGTCAGTGGAGTTTACTGAGGTTAGAGCTCAATGGCTGTTGAACTCTTCTAGTGGCATTTTTGATTTTCCTCAACCAGGTCCTACTATTTGAGGTGGTGAAACAGATTAGTTTCTCCCCCTTCTGTTGTTACAGGCTTCTTTCATTTCTTACATAACACCATGGTTAATTGTGCATCTGATATTCTGTAACCAAACCACCTCCACACAACTGAGGCCACACCCCCTTTTAGGAGCTAATTGCTCCTCAGAGACACTTTCCACCGTACTTCACTCTGCTGAAATGACTCATGTAAAGCCATATTATGGGAAACTGCATATGAACTGTCAGAATGTGCCTATAACAATATTGATTTATTTATTTTTAACATTTTAATATGAATGATTTCATATGGCACAGCCCTAGTCTAAAGTGGGATAAGATGATTTCATATTCCTAACTTGTTGTTTGCAGGGATTTTTGCAATCTTGTGCAGTTTTGTTTGGATTTAAAATGCTTGAACTTTGACAGAAAATAGTGCTCAAAAAAATAAAGGGAACATTTAAACAACACAATGTAACTCCAAGTCAATCACACTTCTGTGAAATCAACACTGATTGTGAATCAGTTTCATCTGCTGTTGTACAAATGGAACAGACAACAGGTAGAAATGAGAGACAATTAGCAAGACAGCCCCTATAAAGGAGTGGTTCTGCAGGTGGTGACCACAGACCCTTTCTCTGTTCTCATCGTTTCTGGCTGATGTTTTGGTTACTTTTGCATTTTCTCAGTGATCTCACCCCTAGAGGCAGCATGAGGGGGTGTCTACAACCCACAGAAGTTGCTCAGGTAGTTCAGCTCATCCAGGATGGCACATCAATACAAGCTGTGGTAAGAAGGTTTGCTGTGTCTGTCAGCACAGTGTCCAGAGCATGGAGGAGATACCAGGAGACAGGCCAGTATACCAGGAGATGTGGAGGGGGCTTTAGGAGGGCAACAATCCAGCAGCAGGACTGCTACCTCCTGCTTTGTACAAGGAAGAACAGGAGGAGCCTGAACCCTGCAAAATGACCTCCAGTAGGCCACTAATATCCATGTTTCTGCACAAACTGTCAGAAACAGATGTCCATGAGGGTGGTATGACGGCCCGACATCCACAAGTGGGGCTTGTGCTTACAACCCAAAACCATGCAGGGAGATCACCAACACCAAGGTTGGCAGATTCATCATTGGTGCCCTGTGCTCTTCACAGATAGAGTAGGTTCACACCGAGCACATGTGACAAGAGTCTGGAGACACCGTAGAAAGCCTGCAACATCCTCCAGCATGACCGGTTTGGCAGAGGGTCAGTAGTAGTGTGGAGATGTATTTCTTTGGAGGTCTACATAACCCTCCATGTGCTAGCCAGAGGTACCTTGACTGCCATTAGGTAACGGGATGAGATCCTCAGACCCATTGTGAGACCATATGCTGGTGCAGTGGGCCCTGGGTTCCTTCTGATGCATGACAATGCTAGGCCTCATGTGGCTGGTGTGTCAGCAGTTCCTCCACAATGAAGGCATTGATGCTATGGACTGGCCTGCCCTTTCCCTAGACCTGAATCCAATCGAGCACATCTGGGACATCATGTCTTGTTCCATCCACCAACGCCACTTTGCACCACAGACTGTCCAGGACATGCCTCAGGAGAACATACACTGACTAATTTGGGGCATGCCCAGGTGTTGTAGGGAGGTCATACAGACTGGTGGAAGCCACACACACACTACTGAGCCTCATTTTAACTTGTCTTGAGGAATTTCCACTAAAGTTGAATCAGCCAGTAATTTGATTTTCCACTTTTTTGCAACCTGCTAAGGCTGCTCTTGTAAACGTCACGTGTACAGAACTCATGTATAAAGACCCTCAATTTTATTAAGGTTCATAGCACTATTGTACCATGTATATTTACTTCTGTAACCCACTTCTATATCTCGGCTATATTACTGTACGTCTTCTCGCGCGTAGCGTGTACAGTTCTGTAACATTATTACACACCATTTCCCCCAGGATCAATAAAGTGTTATCTTATGAACTTTTCACACTGAGGACAGCTGCTGTGTTCAAACCTACTAATACACAAACTATGAAACCTGTCAGTATTTTGTCATCCATTTAAACAGGAGACAAACTAATTCTGATTTTGTGATGCTTCTTACGTAGATTGAATTTTTTTTTTTTTAGAAATATCCAAACCTTTATCTGTACATCGCCAATCACAGCGCTGGACCTGTGTCCACAAGTGGAAAAAACACAATTCCATGGACAAAATCCAGTGCCTCTCTTCCTCACACTAAACTGAGCCGTGGTTCATTCACATTTAAAGGAACAGGTGCTGACACCGGTCATAGTGAACCGTGGTGTGTTGTTTGATCCTTGTGATATCTGACCAAAATATCATAGAAAGCTATGTTCGTTTAAATTATAATAGGTCCCCTTTAATTATGCCTTCACCAAGAGCTGAAGGCTGAAATACTCCTTATGACATCAGGTCTCCAGGAAAAAAGGAGAACCCACTGTGTCATAGAGTACTGTACAGAAGTCAAAGACCTCCTATATGTTTATTTTTTTTAAAAAAAACAAAAACAAAAGTACATTAACCTTCAGTTTCAGCAGCAGAAACAATTAACAGTACTGACATCGTCCACCTTCTAACCTAGAATTCTTCAAACCCGCACATTACACCTGTGTCCTGAAAACATAGGTCATTAATATCTTTCAGTAGCTTTTGGTCATGAGTTTTTACACAGCACAGTAAAAACCACAATCACAAGGAAAAAAACAAACAAACAAAAAAAAAACACACAGATGCAGTATTCATTCTTTATTTAAAGGGAATGGGGGGAAACACTTCAAACTAGGAATCAGAAATTGAGCCAATTGAGGATATAACCCACCAAATGCAAAATGGCACATGCCTAAAAATGCACAAGCATTTTGTATATTTGAATCCCTAAATAAGCTACAAAATCCCCCTTCGAAATAAACATCCCATCCCACCCCCCAAAAACCCTAAATCAACCTATTTACCAAGATCCTCATGTGGATTCCATCCAAAGCAACTGATCCGGCCTTCTGGTTCCTGGCTTTGCTCCACTTTATCAAAAACTCATCTCATAAAACAAAAATAAGAGCAGGATCCATTCAGTGTGCACATCTTTGGTCTGGCTCCACAAAAAAGGAAAAAGGCCACAAAAAGAAAAAAAACGAAACAAATTTGGTTCTACAGAAGCCAATTGAAAAGCCAAGTTTTCCGCTTTTTGTTAACTCCATTAACTGCGGTTTGGCGAGGGTATGTGGGGCTGGGGTTGGGATCCTCTCCTATGGTTCCCGTTCCCGGTAAATTGATCCCGCTCCATGTATGTATCCATCCTTATCCTAATCCTAATCCTGCTCCTGATCCTGAACTGATCCAATGATCCGGCTCCAAGGATCGGGAAACAGTGAGCCCCTCCTCCAATCCAAACCTTTGAATACCAGCAAAATCAAAAAGAGGGAGGCAACAAGTTAGAATCACAACTAAATCAAATGCATCTGTGTGCAACTATAAATGCTTCTAAGAGATGATTAAAGGAGCGGTATATCTTTCACAGCATAAATGATAAAAAGGGTTCCAGACTATATGCTCCAACAAAATCTTAAGCATCACATTAGCAACATTACATTGTCTAATATCACTTACAAAAGCAAATATATTCTTATTGAAATAGTCATTTACATTGGTATAAATGCAGTCAAATGTTTCCATCAGTATCTACCGAGATGTTTCTGCCTGGTTTGCTCTACAGTGCACAGCCCCAGTCCCGTTCAGACAACAAGCAAAAAAGTATTATATTTCTGGATAGCAAAAATAGTCAATAACAAAAAAAAAAAAATAAAAAAATGTCCTGATGTATGCACGAGCATGGCAACATTTAGACAAAAGAACACATGCATGCTTTGCAGCAACAACCAGTGAGAATAGGTCAAAAATAAAAAGGAAAGGGTATTGTAAAGGTAGGGAGAAATGGCAAAGCAAAAACTAATGTTTCATTTCTAAGAAAATTCAGAATGCTGAATGTTTGAGGGGGTGGGGGGGACGGGGACAAGTCCTGTCATATTTTTAAGGTGACTTAAGCCGCTCGTTGTCATACCATTGCCAAAATTGAAATCCCTGCTCCTCCTCCTCCAAAAGCTTTATCCTAATATGAATGAACTGTGCTTGACAATCCTTTATTCCAAAGCATTCTTTAATCCTGCTCCTCTGTTGTCTATAGAAAGACACATGAAAAGGTAAAAATAGTACAGTTGTGCAACAAAAATCCTATCCAACAAAATCAAAATTGCCCTGCCCCAAAAGCGTATTGCTAACAGTAGCAAATTCCTCAAAAATGACACTTAAGCATTTGAACATCTTTGTCTAACATATGTACATATAATGGGTATGGAAATCCAGTTAAAATGTGGATGAATAACAAAAGACACAAGGGCAACAATACGGTAAAAGAGAGAACGCTAGGAAGAGGTTTTTAAGAGGCAGAAAAATGGAGATATAAAAAAAAAAATCCACTTAGCTACACTTTGCTGTTGTTAGCTAAATGATTAAAAAAATAAATCCCTCTTGGAAATTCAGCTGCGAACCAAAGATAAGGAAAACTGGGGCCATGGAGAGACAAAACAAGTCAAGAGGGCAATGATATACAACAAGTGGGTCCAGCAGAGGGTGACAAGGTGTATGACTGTAGAACTAGCTGTAAAGTGGATGCTTAAGTGCGGGATCGAGAACGGCTGTGACGGGGCGAGTAACGTGGGGATCCTCTGCTGCGGCGTGGTGAATAGCTGCGACTGCTGCTCCGGCTGCGACTCCTGCTGCGGCTGCGAGAGCGTGATCGCCCATAACTTGGGCTGCGAGGGCCATCCACCTTTACACGGATGTAAGCTGTCTCTCCCTGGGGAACACATAACAGACCACTTTCTAACCAGAACCAGAAAATATGTTCTAATTCAGGAGACACTTACCACTTGCTGACCTGAAACAAATGTTAGTTAGTCTCTGAAGTTTCCCTCTCTCCAATACTAAGGCAAATTATATGCTGTGTACGAAAACTACCAAAAAAAGAATAATAATAATAAAAAAAAAGTGACTATGGTGGTTTCGATAACACCACAAAAGGTAGTACAGAATGGCAGTAGCAATACCTGTCACGACTGTTTGTGTGGCAAATACACAGGCCAATAACAAAATCACTTACATTGAAGTGAGCATCCTAAGCCATTCCTTGGATCCTCCTAGTCCATGTGGCTCCACCATGGGTTTTTGACATGACTCTTACCTTGACATTTCCAAATCCTTAAGCTATGCCCTGTCCTGTCCTGTCCTTCCCAATGGCGGTTCCTATTCAGAAACTCAAACCTACCTCATGTGACCGGAACTTAGTGTTATCCAGCTTTCGAACAGCGTAGGTCATGTCTTCTTTGCGCACAAACTCCACAACACCGGTGCCATCTCGGAAAACATCAGCGTAACATACATCACCTGCTTCACGCATGTGATCCTTCAGGTCCTGCCAGCTTCCGCTAGGAGGGAGTCCTGTATAATAAGACAAACTCTTAAACACATAGGACTTTGATGTCATCTGTGAGCTATGTTAAAGAAAACAAGTTAAAATGGATAGATTACATCAATACAGATGTGTGAATTAAATGATCCCTGCAGTCTTAGCAGAAAACAAGGCTTACTCAGAATTTAACTGTAAACACATGAATGTACTAGATACAAGGAATATTAAAAAAGACATTACTGACTCAACTGACCTGAAACTATAACTCTATACTCAGAGCGTCTGGATGGAGGGCCATATCTGCCTCTGGGGGCTCCAACTCCACCTCCTCCTCCACCACCTCTTCCACCACCTCTGCCACTCCTGGGGAACTCCACCCGCAAACGGTAACCATCATAGTCATAACCATCTCGTCCATACACCGCATCCTCTGCATCTCTGAAAAATACAGTAAAAAGTTAAAAAGAACAGCAATAGAAACTTACATGTAACATTACACATTATACACATATCACACAACATTAAAGAATATTTAAACTAGTAATTTAACAAGCATTCTTTGTCTACTTGTTTGAATAGTGTTGCTTTGACTGCTATATGTAAAAGAGACAAAAACCCTCCGGATTTTAAAGGGGAAATCCCAGTTTTGGGAGGATTTAGAGACCACCGAGCCCGTCAGTGCTTGATTTTAAAACTTGAATTTTCATGGTCGTTTTTCTGAGCTGATAAATCTGATGATTAGCCAGAGAGAGAGCTCAGTCTACCCTTGAGTTGGTGCTGACCTCACTGTGTGTAGTAGCGGCCATGTTGTGAACCTACTCATTACCCAAACACACATCAGTTTTCGGTCAATACTTTTAGTCCTAGACATTAAAATGAAAGAAATACATGTATGGACTGCAGTCCCATTCATCTCTGTCATGGCTGTAAGCAGAGCTCTATGGTTTGAGCCTGTAGTCTCTTACATGCTAAAACAAAACATGAGTACAGTATCACCGTTAGGGAAACTTGTATATAATTTTATATATAAGATTGTATAAATAACTCACTCAGATTCTGTCACAAGATCAGAAAAATGCATTAGAGTCTAATGTGCTAACAGCTTTTCTTTAGATCCAATGGCAAAACTTCTAATGTTGCTAACAAAATATTCAGTATTTTGCTCTGCATTATGCAACACTTTTTTTCCTCTTTACTTCCTCTAACGCAAATAAGCTGAGGTTATGTGCTTCTCATAGTTATGAGGCCCAGCTGTGTATGAGATAGATTTATCTGTATATCCCCATCTGTTTACATTAGTGTTGCACTCTGTTCACAGCACTGTGATTTTGAGGACCGACTGCCTGGTTTCATCGTCCAATCATTTTAACAGCACTTGATTACATTTCGAGGTGTATTGTACACAAATGAGTCACAAATTGGGCACTTGCTCAGGTATTACTTTTCGGTAAAGTCATCAAGCGGTTTGAAACAACATAACGGCGGATTTGCTTTTAATTTCCACACGTTCACAATCTTCAACTGAAATTTCTGCTTTTAATTTGAGCCCTAATCTCTCTCTCTCGCTCTTAAAAATAAATAAATAAATAAGCGAAAGCGAAGATGCAGATTTACATCTAAGACACTATCATCAATACAGTAACTCAACTAAACCAACTGTAACACTTCGTATTTCACAAAGCAAAATGAAGTAAGCCAAATCCGAGCCTCTCCAATAAGAAAAATAAATTATCTGGTTTAATTTTTCTGGTGAACCGAGAACTCCTGCCTTGTGGACAACCCTCCCGACGTTAACTAACGTCTCTGTTGTGTTTGAGGACCGAGGCCTGGTGCGCGGTCTACTCGAGTGCGATTTTCTAGCATTTTTCACCTGGGGTCTTCAAACTCTACGAAAGCGAACGGTGGTCCTCCTCTCCGGTTTTTCAGGTCGATGTCTCGGATTGCTCCGTATTTGTAGAATACGTCCTCCACGTCTTTGGTGCGGATATCGGGAGGTAAATTCCCGACATATATCCGACAGTCGTTGTTTCCTGCGGGTCCTCTGATAACACCTCCGCCAGACATGTTCTAACAGGAATAAACAACAGAGAACCACTTCAGAATACGCCGTGAATATCAATTTATACATTCAGCATTAAGTTATAAAATCCATTAATGAAAAAAAGTAAAGAAATAGTTAAAATAATTATACCAAAAAGTTAAAAACCCTCCCAACTGCAGAGAAGAGAAACACGTCTTCTAAAATGGCGCCGTCCCTTCTTCCTGCTTGGCGGAAGAATACACGGATGACTCGCCCTGGCCTCTTACCACACAGTGGGGTCTGTCCCAAACCACCCCTACTTCCTACGTAGAGCAACAGAGAGTTCAGAAAAGTTTGGTAGGGGGATATACATCCTATGACCGCATCCAGGAAGTGTATCTTGAGCATTTAGCCCTTTATTTGAGTGTAGAGTCTCTGTGTAATACACTATTTTAAGGTGCATGAAGCTCTTTGAGTTTCGGAGGACAGGTCCTATCCGCCCCCAAACCTATGACTTTAAAGTGCACCTACCCAGTATGGACACATGATTAGTGGTGCCTAAACAGCTTTATAATCTGCATGAAATTAAACAGGACAAGCATCTGATTGTTCTTAAGCCCTCAATGTGTTATGCTGCAGAGAAGTTTAACTGTAAAATTGGGAGTGATGGACATCCAACACACTATATAAAGGTCCGGAGAGGACGTGAATGTGGGCCGATTCCCATAAAGATATGGCACTGCTGGCCTAAGGTCGGTACAGCAAACTATTTTAACCAAAAGTGCCTCATACAGTGCTGGCCCACATACCATAAAATATGGCTCATTTGTGGTTAAGGTAGTGCCAGTGCTAGCTGTAGCAAACCAGTGGCCCAAAAATTAAACCCAGAGGTTTGATACACCATGTGCAGAAAAAAACTCAATATTTACAGCTTTTCATACATAAAACTGTTTATTCTCCAAATCATTCATAACATTGCAAATAATAAATATATTTATTTTTATAAACTTTGTTGTATTAACCCCTACAGGACTATTCAAGGCTGTGTGAAGGGAGTAGAAAACAACAGTTCAGGAGGAGTTTAAAAAAAAAAAAAAAAAAAAAAAAAAAACACACTTCGTACCAAATGTACCAGGTTTTATAGATAAAAAAAAATATTAAAAATAAACATTTTCCAGTCATTTGAACAGTAAAATTAAACATGAAAATAAAACAAAAATAGTACAGATTTGACAATAATGTGGTGTTTTTGCAGAGAGTAAACTTTTCTAATTCTAAACTTCATCACTTCATTCTTTTATTGCATCACTCTCATACAGTACCTCCAGAAAAAGTCTAATATTAACACCTATGACTCAAGACTGGACCTCAGTTCAGTTTGAATTTTGCCCATTCATGACCACTTTTCAACAGTACTCAACTATACTGTTACTATAGATACTAAAGGGAGATACTGAGTGGTGCAAATAATTAAAAAACAAATTTCCCTGTATTCCATGTTGTTGGCCTGCACATCAGCTCTGCGGAGAGGCTTCCAAAACAAAAAAAATAATTACAGTATATGCAAGTCGGTTTTGCCACATATTAATCTGCCCGAGGACTTCTTGGGTTTCTTAATTACAGAACAGACATTTTACCAAACGTTTTTTGCTTTGGGAGAAGATCCAAAAACAGACCTTTATGTCCAAACAGGTAATTTCTATGGAATAATCTTTAAATGGGGGAAAAAAGAGGGAGGGGGAATCCAGTGTATAGAAATAATAATTACAGGCAAATTTTCTGCATGTGTTTGCAGTTTTCAGTCTTTTTTTGCAAGTTTATCTGCACGTTTCTGTCTTATCTCATTGGCAATCTTCAACAGTGAGAGCAAAATGGGCACACACATAGGCAAGAACAGAGGGATGTAGATGGCAAACTTCTGGTCATCAGGAAAATATAATAGATGCAAAAGAGAGGGATCAAAAAATGCCCTCTCAGAGGCCAAAATGGCCTCCCTACTGTACTGCAGGGCAAAAGCCAAATTCCCAGCCTCCAGTTCAGCCACAGCTGCCTGCAGGGACATCACTGCACTGGAAACCTGCAACATGAGATGTTAATTAGATATAATGCAAAATGTGCAAGAAATAAGCCCTAAATACAAAGGGCATATGAAGCATGTGATACTTTGTACACATCAAAAAAGGTCAGATTATAAAATCAAGTTACTTTATTAAAATTAACTAATTGAACAGAAAAAAGCAATCAATACATGACATTTTGTTCCTAAATTTTCACTGTTGCTTAGACATAAAATAGAAATAAAACATCTTTCTAAGTAACTTAAATATATCCTTATTGTTCTGGGAATTTATTTATTTTTTTTTAAACTATGATTCTTGCATTTTACTATTTAGACAGCCCTGTTTGATTTGTCCAAAATACAGAGAGGACAGAAGTTGTGGAGGAGACTGAACTGAATGAATCTGTGCTGGTCTATTACCTGCTGTGCGATGTTGTCATTGATGACGATGTTGCCAATCTGGTCAAGGAGTTGAGCAAGGGAGGTGATGGTGGTGCTGGCTGTTGCTATGTTCTCCACACTCCTGCTCCACATCAACCGGTCCAGCTCCCAGTCAGCTACACCTGCACTGCTTGGACTCTGCAGCATGAAGCCAGCTGGAGGCTGCATCTTCTGTACTCCCAGCATGAGCCTGAAACATTGAAAGAGAGATAGATCTATATTATATCTTAAAAAAGATAAAAATCAATAATTTGATGTAAAAGTGTTCTGTGAAGGAGATTTTAGAGACATGAAAATAAACTGTGTCTAGTTCCTAACAAAAAAATAAATAAATAAATAAATCATCTTAGGGTGGTGCCATATCGTATTGTTTGTAATATCGTCATATTTTTATTGAAATTACTGAATAAAAGAAAATAAAAAACATATGTTACACATAATATGACATAAGTTCTTTACTTGAGTCATTAAGGCACAAGAAAAGGGCTCTGAGGTGAAGGAATTTGCTCCAAAAACAGGAGTGACTTCATTTGTATGGAGGTGGTTTTGTTACAAAATATCAGATGTATACGAAATCATAGTATTATATTAGAAATTAAAAAAGCCATTAATATTATTAATACCTATTAAATATAGTTAATTTAATATAATTAATACTAATATAACATTTATTTTGTTGCAGTAGTATGTTCTTGAAATTAACCAAATATTTTTCAGTGTTTTGTCATATCGCCAAAATACTCTGAAATATCTTGATATTATTTTATGGCCACAATCGCCCACCTCTACTATATCTGAACTATTTCTTCATATATATATATATATATATATATATATATATATATATATATATATAGTCACATTTCCTTTAGCATTGAAGCATTCTAGGTGGTCAAGTACATACCTTAACTGTGCCAAGAAAACACCCATTACATTAGCCATGTTGATGTTGATTTCCACAGGAAATTCAGCCTCAGGCTCATACATGTCATTCATGTTGTACACCTAAACGGTGGAGACATATATTATGGAATAAAAGTATCATAGACCACAAATTTTGCGACAACCTATAGATTTTCTTGGAAATATAAATTAAAACAGGGAGCAAGACTTCAGACATGAAGGGTCACTGCACAGAGGAGTTGAAGATCAACTTGTACATCACAAACTATTAAACTAATCAGCAATTTAGCATGGCCTTTTGAAAAGCTTTTTAAGGTCTAACTTAAACACATTAGTGTCTGCAGTGTTGTTGCCTTCCAGGACCTGAGCTCTTATATACACTCCTATATTAGCAGACAGTACCATTATGCCACCCCAGCGTGGGCTGTGGAAGGCATTGGAGGGAATTTCTCTCTTGCTGTGGTCTCTGATGAAGAGAGGAGAGTGCTGGGCATCAGGCACATACAGAAGGAAGTTCAGCACAGGGTTTGAAGATGCAGCATTGGAGCCTAAATAAAAGAATATCACAAAAAAATGCTGCTAAGTTTCTTTTAATTTTTTTGGTGAAAACTACACTAGGTGCAACTTTCTTAATGTCAACATGAAGCGTAATCAAAATGTGTCTTCCTGAATGAAACATAGAAATAGGGAGGGGGTTTGACAAGAAATAACATGCTAAAATGTCAGTTTTATTTTCATGCTCAGCTTTCAGAGACATTAAAGGGTACATCTCTGGTTTGTTTATGTTCAGAATATTTAAAAAAGACTGTTTTTTGTATATGGCGGAAGTTTAACTTGTTTGTAAGTTTTTATTCACTGTTGGAATTACCACAGAAACTCATATGTAACTCGAGTTGTTTATTTTTGTAGCACATTCAAAAAATGCATTTAGCGTTTTGGAGACATTTCCACCTGAACTAATCTGAAACATCAAAAATAAGTCAATACCCACCTATGGAGCAGGAATAGAGCAATATACTAATCCGGGTTCATGCTTGTCAACGTTTGGTGTTCACCCTGTTTGTCTAAAATCTCCAGATGCTTTTGCTCTGTCATAAGCAGAGAGAGAGCCTAGCATACTGGAACAAGACACTGTTTTCTTAACCACTTATTGGGTTTCATAAACACATTAGACCGGTTTTGAGTGCACAAACAGAATGGAGAGCGTGAACGTCGCCTTTAAAATATAAAATCAAAACCATATACTCGTATGTAAAATGTTCATGTAAATCTGTGTAAAATATAACATCTTCACCTAGTCTGGCCTCCACAGGGTTGATGACGTGTGCTAGGCTGTCTGCACTGAGTGTGTAAGCCGACACACTGTTGTCAAAACGAGGATTGACCCCCAACACTGCATAATACAGGATCTAATGGAGGAGGGGTAGAAGAAAAAAACAACAGTTGTTGAAGAAAAGACTTCTGTAAAAGAAAATGCTTATGAAAGCTACACACACACCATCTATTCTAACCAAACCTGTGAGTCCACAGAGAAGTTGGCAATTGGGGTCAGTTTGTCCAGCAGTGGCTTGATGTAGCTATGAACAGCACCCTCAATGTCCCAGTACAGGCTGTGTGACTTTGGATCAGGGTTCAGGAGACTGAAGGTGATTTCATAACCTAAGAGGCAGGAATAACAAATGAGGATTGGTGGGGGAGGTTTTGATATTCATGTATTTTTATTTACATATGAATTACATTTCCAGAAAAGTTGGGACACAAGATTGAGTATAAAAGAAGCATCCAACAAAGGCTTAGTCTGGTTTGGTTCTGTGGATGGGCTGTGGTTCTCCACTGTGTGCCAAATTTCATATGAGAATTATCAGTCTGTACAAAGACTCAGCACATCGAGGTCTTTCACCTTCTACAGTTAATAATATCATGAAAAGCTTCAGAGAGTCAGGACAAAGCTCAGTGCTTAAAGGCCAAGGGTGGAAACTGCTGCTAAATGTGCCTGGCAGTCGTGCCCTCAGGCGGTACTGTTTGAGAACCTGTCATGTTACCACGATGGACATAGTCATATGGGATTCAGTGAGTGAACAAATTACAGGTTCAGTTTTTACTTAGTGCTATTTAACACGTGATGAATCATGAAACTTTAACACTAAAACTTTAAAAGGAAATTTAAATTTCCAAAAACCAAATTTCCATCCATCTCCATCCACCATCATTTTTAATACATTTTTAGAAAGTGTCTGAACCTTTCTAGAAATGGGGTTTTTAGTTATAAAAAAAATAAACGTTTTTTCGATTTTATTTACACCATTTGAATAATGGTAATAATGTTCGGCTGGGATACCTAAATAAATAAATTCTGAAAACGATTTTTCCCCAAGTTCTATTTTAGAAGTTATAAAACGTGTCAAATAAAATATAACTCTTTATGTATAAAAAGATTTCTTACAATAATGATATGTTGCTGTGTTCAAACTGATTCATCTGTTTTCTGTTTAACTGTCTCACACTGTTCAAGGTTGCAGTGGGTTCAGAGCCTACCCGGAATCACCCACAAGATTACACCTGTCCATCAAGGGCCATCACAGCTCACACCTGTGGACACTTTGCACAGCCAGTTGACCTACCGAGTGCGCTTTTGGGACTGAGGGAGGAACCCCACAATAGAGGAGAACACACCACATTCCTCAGAGACTATGACCTGAGGCAGGGATTGAACCCACAACCCAAGCAATACCAGCTGTGCCACTGCACCACCCTCTTTATTGTCACACATTCATAAGTCGACTTCACATATTCTTTGTAATGTTCAGCAAACAAACAGTAACATTATGAGCACAATTGAATATAATTATCATTTTACAAGCGAAAGAGAAAAGAAGATAAAAATAAAAAAGATTTATGACCTGGACTGGACTTTATGGCCCTCATGCTGTCGGCCAAGCTCTCCTTGCTGACCTGGCCAATGCGGATGCGGTCACTCAGAGCAGCCAGGATGTCTTGGTGGCTAAAGGACATGGTGTCAACCACTTGCTTTATCCGAGGTTCCAGAGTGGACAGAACCTCCTTAAGACCAGCAGCTTCTTCAAACAGAGTGGCACGCAGCAGAGCAGTACGCCGCTGACCCACATATACCTTCACACCCTTAACATAGAGAGAAAGTGGTCTGTTCTTTTTAACCTTTGCATCCTGCCCATGTTTCAGGCTAAAAGCTTCTGACACAATGGCTCACATTTTGTTTATTGGAACATCTCAACTATGTTTTACTATGATATGCAACTGACCCTTCAGACACTGTGTAATAATTAGCATTCTGAGTGCTGTGCAAATGCCACAATTATGCAAGTGTGTTGTCAATCCTCCCTTCTTTATAAGGTGTTTCAACCTACAACAAAAATGAGTTGGTTGTGCCTCAAAAAAGTAAGCAGCCAAGGTCACTGCTGCTGTTGCTTTTTCCTACCATGTTTCATCCAACATCCAGGCTGCTTCTTTCACATAAGAAGCTAGTCACACAGTTAAATAAAACTGTCTCCACTGAAATGGCAAAATCTAGTGTCTTCACACTGTTTTCAAATGAAATTCACAAGCTTCTGTAAACTTAATACTTACTGTCGTGCTGACTTTTGCCAAATGTTTCCACTAAAAAGGCAAACTTGCAAGCACCTAGTATTGCTGTGGTATGTTCTTTTTTGTCTGACATAAATCCAAGAACCCCACTTGCCTTTTCCATTGTGCAAATATCTGATAACTATTCCACTACGAGAAGTGGTGATCCAATGATGACAGATAATTTAACATGAGAAACAAAACATTCTAAGTGCAAGGTTGCAATATACTAAAAATAGGTTATTGATTATCATGTTATAGCTAGACTCCTATTCTTAAATTTTCAATGCCAATGTTATATACATCACATAAATGTTTTATTCATTATTATTGCTGATAATGATAAATGCAGGCCTCTTTATTTCTATATCCCAGATCAACCGCTGGCAGAGTGCATTTAAAATATCTTACCGCTGGCAGCAGAGTAGAGGTCTCAGGGATGATATAAATAACCACAGAGCCACAAGCACTTTCACTAAGCATGTGCAGGGACAAATCAGCCTCTATGGAGAGGAAAATCACACGGTGTCATTCATTAAAACACAGACTATAAAATAAATATTAACAAAAACATCTTTAACAAATTATCCACCCTTATTATTACAACCTTGAGCACTGGGCTGGTTCAGAGCATCTTCTTCCATGATAGTAGCAGTGCGATACTTGGTTTCATATCTGTAGCGTAGTGTTGTCTTCGCTAAAAGAGAAAAGAGAGGTTGTTACCAAATCGCCCAAGCTTGTTAGCTGTAGATTATCTTTTTCATGTAGAGAAACAAGTAGAAATTGTCTTACCATCTACATGGTGCTCCTGTTCTCTGGTTTGACTCAGTGGAACCTTTTTCTGCTGCTCTGGGCTCAGCGTTCCTCGAGAAAAGACCACTTCTACATCAACACTTAACTGGAGCTTAATAAACAAACCACAAGTGACACACAACTCTCATATGCAACTCCCATTTTCAGAACTTTCTAGAAACATTTTGTTTACTGACAAATGAACAAAAAACCTAACGTACCAATGTTTTCACTCATCAATTCGACTCTATTTTGTAAGTAAAAAAAAAATAATAATTTAATTTGGTGCCTGCAACACACTCCAAAGTTGGGACAGGGTCAAAATTATAGGGAAATGTTTATAGACAATTTTTGTCAAACTCCTCTGAAGCATTACACTATAAGCAGATTAATATTAATGTTATAAAAGGAGCATTCACCAAAATCTCAGTCTTTGCAAACAAAAGCTGGTGAAAAAAGCTTCATCTGAGACAAAGTGAAAGAGAGTTGAAATGTGTTCTGCAGTCAGATGTAGTCCATGCTCCGGATGTCAGATTCTATGCACCAAAAATGGCCATCCAGAATGTTACCAACAAAAAGTGCAAAAAACTCCATGTATATTTCAGCATGACAATGCCAGGCTCCATTCTGCATTTGTTACAGCAGCGTGGTGTAGTATACATAGGGTGCATGTACTTTAATGCCATGCCTGCAGTCCAGACCTGTCTCCTATTGATATCATATGGCACATCATGAAGAGAAGAATCAGATAACAAAGACGACAGGCTGTTGTGCAGCTCTCGTCGTGTATGGAGCAAAAATTCCACTTGTAAATCTGTAACAATATGCCTTCTGCTACCAACAATTTAAAACCTGTTCAAATGAATTAACAAACCACAGATTTCCGTGTTTATTACAAGTTTTGTAAGTGACCCAACCTTTCTGGAATGCGAGTTTGTACCTGTCCAATTGTTTTTAGACACACTTTATAGCAAACTAAGCTAATTTACATCCCTCTAGGCAACACATGCCAATGGGCACGGTGAGTTCAGCATCAGTTATTGTTGGGCAATACTTTTCTACTAATGTTATACACAGTGGGTGTCAGAAATGCATTTTAAGTTGTGTCTAGGTGTTGGCACTGATCAGTCAAAATATTTAAAAAACCATGTTTCTACACTAATAGTCAATTTTGTCAGCTCCTCTCTGGTATAAACCTAGTATTATATAATGGTATAATGTAGGTAGTGGGTCATTGTCTGTGCTTTAGTGTCACTGAGGTTGCTGTCCTGGTATGAGGTGATCAGAGAGGTCAGTGACATATGATGCATATTTTGGTGCATGTCTGCTCCACTTGTATCAGGAAGAGTGATACACCAAACAAATAGATACCAGACCATACTGCTCTACAGATGGACTATAGTTTGTCGTTGTAGAACTACAGAGCGCACTTATATGGTCTGTGGGGCAGATAATAAAATGGACACTGGGGTAAAGAAAAACTGATGTCATGATGGGTTGTATGGTAAGTACAGATGAGTGTATATGAAACGAGCAAGGAGCAGGACATATGAAGATACCTGTAAAGAGTCGAGTTCGCTGATATGTGCAAATGGGAGCCAGGCTCTGTAAGTTTCAGTGGTCTTCCACCACAGGGGTATCCCAAGCACGATGACCACAGCAGCTATGGCTAGGGCAGCTAACTTCCCCCGCTGCTTCTCTATGTTCAGCAGGAAATAAAAAGACACCAGAGACACATGATAACACGGATGTTAGTTTCGACTGGAGGCACAGGGTGCGGACACAGGAATAACGAGAATGATTGGAGGACGTTACTGTAAACTCAGCGCCATTGTCTCACCACCAAACCCAGCGCCGCTCTGACGTTTAACACGCGACGAATACAAGCTCCAATAAACCCTCTCACAATTTTGTAAGAAACGTACACAAACGAACATCACAACATCTCACCGCTTCACTGCAATGAAAGAACAGATGAGAAGACCCTCTAAACCCCTCACCTGTCTCCATAGTCGCCATCTCCACAGGACCCCACCGACACAGCGCGCTGACCAATCACAGCACAGGAGGGACGGCACTACGGAAGCCTTACTGGACAAGCCGTGTGTGAAAACGCCTTCAAAATCAAACAGAAAAGAGCGCACTAGTGATAGGAATTTCGGCTCTTTTTGTGGAGCCGGTTCTTTTGGCTCGGCTCTTAACTCACTGATTGCACTCACACATTCAATTGTATAAATAACTGGATTTTTATTTAAACACCTTAATAAAAAATCACTTGTAAACTCTGAAGTATAGCCAATGGAACCAAAAAGGTAGGTATTACAAAATAGCTTATTAAATTAAATAATCATCCATTTCTGGGTAATAAAATAAACAAATACAAAGTGCATAACAGCAGCATTCAACGGTAGTGATTAAAACAACCACAACTGTCAACAAACTTTTAACTGATTTAACATTTTCTTCAACAATTTTTTGGAAGGCAGAATGACATTCAGGAAAACCAAGTGTCTCAGCTTTGCTTGTTGTTCTCTGATTGGTTGAATGACAAGCCGTAGAAAAAAAATGGCTCGGTCTTAGACGGGAACCGGCTCTCATCGTTCTCTTACAAGAGCCGGCTCTTTGAACCGGTTCGTTCGAGACCGACACATCACTAGGGCGCACCGACATCGATATTTGTTTCCTGAATCCAATACAAAAAATGTAAAAATTAAAAAGATTTGAAATTCCCCACATTAACCAATATATCTATTTTATTTTCTGTATAGTTTTAACTGTTTGCTGACAAAGTGTTCTGATTGACTTATTTCTCTGGAAAACAATTATAGGGAATGTACACAGAAATGCTGTTCTCTGGTTTGTTTACGTTCAGAAGCTCCACATCTTTTAAGTTGGAACGGTGCTTGAGGAGAAAAACGACTCTAGTTTGTACATGGCTGAAGTTGAACCTGTCTAAGTTTTTATGCACTGTATGAATTACCAGAGAAACTAATTTATAACGAGTTTAGTTTTGTAGCAATGAAGTTAACTGATCCTGAATTTGGAAATATTTGCAGCTTAAGTAACCCAAATTAGCAAAAATAATAACCCACCAATGGAGCAATATTATCTTAGTTCACTTTTTTTCCAATGTTTGGTGTTCACAATGTTTTTACTCATTTTCTGACACCGGCGTTTTGAAAACAACCGAATAGTTTGTGTGAGGTTGCTTTATGGATGCAGTGGGTGGAGTAAATGTCTGTGATGGAGAGGAGAGAGGCTTTGATTATCCTCTCAGCTGTCCTCACTACATGCTGGAGGGTCTTGCAGTCAGAGACAGTGCAGTTCCCAAACCAGGCTGTGATGCAGCTGCTCAGGATGCTTTCTACAGTGACTTTGTAGAAGATGATGAGGCTGGTCAGAGGAAGACAGGCTTTTTTTCAGGTTCCAGAGGAAGTAGAGGCGCTGCTTGGCTTTCTTCACTGTAGAGCTGGTGTTCAGTGTCCAAGTGAGGTTCTCTGCTAAGTGGACACCAAAGAACTTGGTACTCTTAATCTCCACAGAGGACCCATCAATGTTGATCAGAGAGTGGTTTTTTCATACTCTCCTGAAGTCAACCATTTCCTTGGTTTTGTTCAGTTAGGTGTAGTTAGTTGACTTTACACCAGTCTGCCAGCCACTGCACCTCCTCTCTATGTTGACTTGTGCTGTTTAACAAAACTTTTAAATTTCATCTGAAGTAAACATGGCTATATAGATAAATAACCCACCCCCTCCCCCCGGCATATCAATTTAACTGAAATACGAACCTGAATCAACACTGTTTCCTTTTCTACATTAGCAAGAGCATAGTAAACAATGAGTCATGATGGTTAAACATTTGTCCCCTTGCAGACAGAGGTAAAAACTCTCATTACAAAAATGAGAATGGCAGCCTGAGACAAAAAGATTGTAGTTTCTTAAACATGAAATTTGGATTTGTATTGCAGGAAAGATCCTTTTACTTTCTCCTGCCTGAATCTATCAATAAAGCTCCAAAGAACTCCCAGTTTTGTAGCATGGTGTGGCTGGAGTTCCAGCTGGTTAACATGGAGGAATTGGCAATGACTAAATGAGAATGTACAAGGAGGATATGGTTTTAGGACGATAACAATAGCAGGAAATGTGGCCCCATGATAAAATTGCAAGTATGAAACAGAATTTAAACAGGAGACATGTTTAGGATTTTAAATTATTTTTATTTTATAGTTTTCTACTAATCTGACACATCAAGTGCTTAAGAGAACACCACAATGACATCACAATTTATCCAGATCTGAAGTGACTATGCCCTCCCCCCAAAATCATTTCAAAATTTGGTCCGAGCCACTGAGTTAAGCCATTGAGTAACATTTTACATTATATGGTCCTGGTCACATTTTCATTGTCTTCAAGGCCTCTGTACCACAAAAATGGGAGAGAGAGCATAGTACACTTAAGTGGAAATACACAGAATAGCACATTTAAGCGCATAATTGTCCATGTTTCTCAAACCAATATAGTTAGTATTCTATGTTGAAACGAAACAGTAGACACACACAACCCAAAACTCATCGCTACCATAGATGAGAATTGAACATTATTTTGTTTTGTTTTTTTAAAGAAATGTTCCTGTGTTCAATGTTAGTTGATCTTTTGTGAGGCTGTTTTGTCATTTGTGTACTCCAATCTATACTCCCCATTTCTCAACCTCATTCTCCATTGTGTCTTTCTCTCTCTCCCTCACACTCTGATCAGACTGTTTTGCTCCTGGTTAGCATTCACTATACGCTCATCACTAAGCAATGCTAATGAGACTTAGACCGTCTGCATAGCACGATTTGATGAGACCACAGAACACATCAACTGGAGAGGCTGTGGCTGCACTTTACAGGAATGAAATTAAACAAACTCAGCAAAAACTACACAAGCTGGGGTAAAGGGTGCCTGAGCAGAACACTTGTACTGGGGAAAGAGAGGAGAAGAATGAAAGGGAGGGAGGAAGAAGAGAAAGGAAAAAAAAATAAATAAAAAACCCTGTCATTATATGATCCGACCAGAAAAGCAATACCATTTGTTAAATACAGCACAATGACCACTTGATTCCAATTGTTATAAACCAAAAAGATTTTGTTCAGCAACTCCCATGTTGGAGAGCTCCAGAAGGCTCTATTAAATGCCCTTTTGGCTCCAATTTCTAATTTACCCCAGTTTTCTTTTGCAGTAAATTTTAAATAGACATACTAAAAGAACATTGCGATAATAACCCTAAGTACAGACGACAGCGCAGGCCTGTGATTGGTCAGTGACACATGGAGGGTAGCAGCGGTGGAAGATACTATTGGTCTGTGGTAGCAGAAGTTGGTGGGTGATGGGAGTATGCTTTAGTAGGCATGGTTAGCCACATACAGAGACTTTCCTGCAGCTCCACCGGTTCCACTGGACACATACTTACCCTGGGCAGCCAGGCCATTAGCCTGCAAAACAAAAAGGAGGTCAGAAATATATAGGCAGGAGAAACACCACTTGGACTCATTATAAACTCCATTACCAGTAGATATAGTTCTGGTTTTTATTAGCATGGAATTCTTTTAGTGGTACGTTAAACAACCAGTTACTGATTAATGGGAGATATTTGACCAATTAATCATAACAGTTAAGGCTATCAGTACATTGTGATGCTTTAATCTGAAGGTGGTGGCTTAAGATTCCAATAGATAACATTCAATAGAGCATGGAATTTAAGAGACACAAAAAAACCCTTTAAACAATGAAGCACACCTCAGTTATTTTGAATATTGGATCATAATCTAATCAAGTTTAGACTTTAGTTGTTACTGAATTGAAAAATTAATGAGAAAAAAAGGCACAATCTAATGAAAGTGTCAATGTCAGGGTGTTTACATACACGGAGGAAAAAAAAAAAAAAAAAAAAAAAAAAAGGTTTGAAATAAATGACAGGTAGAATTTGAATAGCTGACCTCGGCACGCTTGATAAACTCCTCTGTGGCAGCCTTCTCATTGTCCCTGGCTCCACGCCAGGCACTGAGGGCGGAGGCCTGCAGGGCGCGGCCGTAGGAGAAGGTGAGGGCCCAGGGCCTGGCTAGGGGGCAGTTATTGATGGCATTCAGATTGATGGATGCCTCCTCCTCACTCTGTCCTCCAGACAGGAAGGTAACTCCTGTTGCGAGAAAAAGAGGGGGAAAATAAATAAACAAATACAAAATAGTCTCTTTAGACCTGTTGATAGAAACCAGAATTAACAGCATAATTTGGCATTTTTGCAAATGGGCTGCCCCTACATTTGTGGAGTGTGATTCCATGTTCCCTGAAATTAAGCAGTGGTGTGGAGACGGTTTTCTACCCTCCTCCAAATTTTATATAGTACTGTTACTGCACTTCTGAGCCCAGAGTAGCAATGACAGAGGCTCAATTTCTACCCCATTATTGGTCAATGAAGCATCAAAATGATTTAGAACTTGCAATTTTAATGTAAAAATACTGTAGTGTTGCTACCTTCCTCACTGAGATAAGTAACTCATTATGTAATCTGTTATAATCATGAGGTGCTAAATACAAATGGCTGTGTATATTTAAGTGTTTATATGTGAAACAAAATCATGTTTTTAACCCATGCATTACACATTACCAGTAAAACATTGTTACCTGGGACTGCTGGAGGCACAGTGCGGCGCAGAGCAGTGACTGTTGCCATGGCAATTTCCTCACCAGAGTATTTGGTGGGGCAAGAATGTCCTGCTGTCACCATGTTGGGTTTAAGCAGTGTACCCTCCAGGTAGACGTGGTGGTCTGACAGAGCCTTGTAGCAGGCAGCAAGGACCTGCAACACAAGAGGTGCATGTTTAATTTATATATTTAAAAAAAAAAATTAAAAAACACAACCCCAAAAGGAATCGCCAACCCCCTACACTATATGTTGGGGGAGAACAGGAAATACCCACCTTCTCTGTTATATACTGGCAGCGCTTGAGGTCATGATCACCGTCAGGTAGGATCTCTGGCTCCACAATGGGCACAATGCCATTCTAGAGAAGACAATCACATACAATTAAAATTTTAACCAATTTTACAATTGAGACTGATTATAGTACTTGAGGCAGACATTTTCATTTCTGTGGTAATACTGAGAAATTTTAAATCCCTTAGAAATACGGTGTACACAGCACAAGTTTGACTGAAGACAATCCTCTACATTAGGGTTAATGAAGTAATCCTGGTATGGCATACGCCTTGCTCCTTTAATAGTAATCAAGCATAAACAGTGATTGAGGGGGGATCTCACCTGCTGGCAGATGCTGGCGTAACGGGCCAGAACATTGGCATTCTCTTGGATGGCCAACTCTGAGGGTGTAGTCTCACTGATCTTCAGCACACTGCGCCACTTGGCAAAGTCAGCACCATCCTTCTTGTACTGAGCGCAACGCTCTGACAGACCATCCAGCCCTACACAGACACACACGTGGTAAGTATTTCTGCCCCTACTACTCTACCCAAATACATTCATTACCTTGTTTATTCAACAAGTTGAATATTAAAAAAATTTAATAGAAAGTGGTTTTCCTTGGTTGTACATGCTCCATGTATTCTTAACGCATTATGTAATGTTACCCTGTGTTGTAGTCTCGCCATTGGTTCCTGCCAGAGGGACAACACCTTTGTCAACCTGTCAAGAGTAGAACCAAAACTGAATCAGAACTCTAGAAGCATATGTTTTCCTTTAAAGAGAAAGTACACTTGCTTTAAAATGACATCCTTATCCTAACCCTTGGTATTTATATGCACTGACAGCAATGGGGCTTAGGTGAGTGCACAAGGGCAGTAAACTACTTCACATGGTGTAGGTAACAGCAGCTCTGCTAAACTACAGACATGGGCTCTGATTTTATTTTACTGGACATGTTTAAAGAAAAGAACATCCTCTTTACCTTGATGCCTACGACAATTCCCCTGTCTTTGATCATCTTCACAAAGGGTGTGCCATCATCTGCATTCTGGTAGAGCGTCTCATGGAAGAAGATGACTCCGCCGATGCAGCTATCGATGCGCTGGTCAGCAGTGAAGAGCAGCTGGCGGTACAAACGGCGATTTTCCTCAGTGTTCTCAACACCAATGGGGTTCAGGCGCTTGGCCATGCTGCCTGTTCTCACACATATACACAAATATTCATGAGGACAGGGCTCCAACTGAAGTGGCGTAACTGAATGTGAATGCCTAGTTATATCATATTTATCGTACTATTCATTTAAATAGAAAAATGTCACCTACAAATTTGTGCAGAATTAGTGAGTTCAGAATGCACTTGGTCCAAGCAAAATCAAATCTATGGCCCTGACATTTTAGCAACGTTCCAATATGGTGCTCTGCACAAAATGACAACTTAAAGATCTTTTAGGATTTTATGAAATTCTAGGTTGTGGTATTTAAGATTTTTTTTCCAAGACATTAAAGAGACACATTTTATTGACCTGTGGACTCATCTGCAGCAAGGATGCCCTTTCCAGGTGCAACAATGCGCTGAGCAATCTCCTGCAGCTCCTTCTTCTGATCTGGAGTCAGGGCGGGGTACTGGTGCGTCATGATGTCGGCTGTGAATGAGTCAAGACAGTCACACTCACATACAGGATTCCCATCATCATCAGTCCGGTCTATTACTTCAATACTACAGAATATCAAGAAATTCAGTTTCTATGTAATTGAATATTCATTCATAAGCCAATAGAAGTGCTGCTCCAAAATCTACAGTGCTGCTTTGACTGTCATTCAATGTTAAGCCATTTACTGATGTCTGCAGTCTGCTACTGTCTGTATACACACTAACATCCAGCACATCAGGAAATCAAAGGGGTATTCATTTTAGTTTTTAAAAAATATTTATGGATATAGCCATGTCACAACCTATGTGGTATACATTTACATATTTAAAAAAATAATAATAAATAAAATAAAATAAAAAAGTCAGCCTGAGATTAAACTCTTGCCCGGCAACACTCAGTTGCTGACTGCAGCCATCCAAAAAGTGTCAGGGAATCAACAAGACAGTGGTTAAAATGCCACTGGCCCTCTGCTGCTGCTGCACAGCTCAGAAGAAAAAGGCTGAATTACATAACAGTTGAAGTGTGGCTAGAAGGCCATTTTGAGGCCGTTTCTCCATTACTGATCACCAGGGAAATAAAGAGAGCATGAAAGATTATGTAATTATGCTTGTCTAAACTTTGCTGTCAGTGCTTATTAGCTCCTCTCACTGGGCAGCGTGCTAGAGGATGTAGCCCAGCATGAGTGTTCTGCTATAATTTTACAAGCCAAATAAAGAGGTATAAGTCAGAACCACTAGCCTTTATCTTGCTAGAGAGTTTTATATGTTATAAGGTGTATTTTTCCATATTTCAGGGAAACAAATATGCATCTTACGTTACAAATTCAAAATTAAGTATTGAGTGCTTTAACTATTATAGTCCTGTTCCACTCACTCCTACTGGTTGATTGGGGGAGGGGAGAAGGGGGGAACAAAAAAAAACAAACAAAAAAAAAAGATATATAATGTTAATAATAGACAATAAAATGAAGGTGTACTATAAAACATGACATTAATTTTATTTTAATTTCTTTATCTAGTCTATATCCCACTCTGATTTTACAGACAATATCAAACGACAAGTCATTCAATCTAAAGTCCTACACTTTGTAACACCAGATGTAAACCTCCTTTTCTTTGCTTGTGGGCTTCACTAATTCCATCAGCTTTGTTGGCTGTTGACCGATTCCCTCCCACCCTCACCCATACACACAAGAACAAGCCAGAACTGGCACATACCAGCTACTCTGTGTGAATAGCAACGAGATGCCGTGGTCAGCTTTAAAACAACTACTTCCTTCCAATTTATACCAACATCTAACTTATACCGTCACCACACTACTGTTCTTTCAATTGAGCATAAAGTAACATCCACATCATATTAACCCTACATCTATGGAACACTACTTGTCTGCCAGATCAGAAGGGGGTGTCTTCTATTCCCCATTACTGCTAAACACATGCTTAGCTATTATAAACTGTTTGTTGGTGGCTAGATATTTAGCTCAGCTCACCAATGGAAGTTTCCGCTGAAAAACAAGCCCAGAGCCTAGGTAACATCCCACCTCATTCATCACCACTGCACAGCAGGGATGTATAGGAACACATCTAGGCCAGCTCAGTTTCAACTGTTCTGTAGCACTGAAACAATAACAGCTTTTAAAATTGTTATGCTACTGTTGGCAAGGGCTTAGGAGTAAAACGCTGACCAGACTTGTTAATCTCCATGCTACTTGTTCAATGGCAACATCCTGCCTAGGCTTTTAGTCCTTATAAAAACACCCACACTAGGGTTCTTTTATTTAACCATTCCTATTTAGTAACTATCACTTAGAACTTTGTGCTACAGGCTACTGACCAAAATACTCCATGGCGAGTGAACAAAGTGAAGCTCATTCACATGCAGCATTCAGAATTCTGGGAGACAGCGTAACAAACAACTGACCACCTTTTTTTGTTATAGGGGAATTATTTTTAAGCAGATCAGACAATCCCCATAGTCATAGCACAAGTGTCATGACACATTGCACAATATCACTTTCAATAATCGCTCTGCCATGTCATGATGATCTTTACACTATGAATCACTATGATCTTTCACTATGAACTCCACTTATTTGAATTTTGCAAATGAGCTAAAGCTGCACTGTGAATAAAATTAGCTTACTGTGGTGATCTGTCAAACTACTTAAATACCTGCAAGTGACAAATAATCCTAGAAAGTATAGTCACTAAAAAGTAAGCCACACCAAACAAGGATTGAAGCAATTAAATAATTATAGGTTGATCAAGAGGGTGTTTGGTGGACTTCTAAATCAAACATTGACTTGTACTGATCAAAAGTAGTATCTCAGATGACTGAAAACCAAATGTTACAAGCTATAGCCAGAAAATGGCGGGTCCTGACATGCCCACAATAGAGGCAGCAACCGGAAATGATTCAGTGCGAGTCATACTGTGTGCTCAGGTTAAGCCAAGGCTTAGTGCTCGGAGATCAATGTGCCTCACTCGTGTTGCTCTACAGTTGCATGCATGCAGGCCCTATGGGACACATAATGACCACGATGACTACAGGGCACGTAGGCAAGCGTAACGCAGGAGGAAACTGAAGGCTGCAAACCTAGGTTGTTTGTTAAAGGGTGCAGACTGTATCATGAAGAATTCATTACAGGCGTCCAGTGTCGTTACTATTCTGCATAAAGGCAGCATCAATCTTTCCAACACAATTCTAGCTTGTAATGATTTGCGGGTTTAAACGGCAGCAATGAAAACGTGTTAACATTTGAGCACAATTTAAAAATTGACATGATATGGTTTTGAACATCAAAGAAATCAGTGGAACATTAGTCAAATTAAACTATAATGTTCCTTAAAATGCAGAACAAGGCTTAGTCTCAGTACAGGAGACCTACCCATTATATTTTAAATGCACCAAGCTTTTCTCCCAATTCTACATTTAAATTATTAACAAAGTTATAAAATTACAAATCCAGAACCTATTTTGAGAAGTCATGAGATGTGTTCAGGTGAAACATGGCTGTATTGTTTTACGCATGTTTAAGCTGTAACTGATTTTGCAGTTCCTGCTTAGCTCATTTTCTACTGGGTCACATGCCTCACAGATGTTATGGCCACAGAGGATGACTGTCCAGAGCCACGATGTGCTGGAGTCTAAGCTAAAAATAGCAGAATGCGGCTACCTGCTGACTGCAGGATTGGGAGACAAACACTTGAGCACGTAGGCCCTGGGAAGGACATCAGGATGTCAACTACACCATCTCCATGGCAGTGTAGACTCAGATGCACAAGAAAGAATAATAAATGAGTTGGGACCGTTTTGACAACTGCTGCATGACTGGATACTCAAGATACAGCAAAGATTAGAAATGTTGCCAACGACAACAGTGTCAATCAGTTAACAACATGCACAGTAGGATAGTGTCCTTGTAATGCCAATCAAGGTTATTATTTAATTTATTTTATTAAAGCTTATCTATAGATATTAGCAGACATGCATTAAAATGTAGGCCTACAATATTTGCATCAGTTCAGGAATTCAGAACTTGGATTACTATAAAAATATTGCTAATTAAACCCACATGTCACAAGCTGTTCAATACCATTCTCTTCATTGCACAGGTATCTTCCTAAAGGCAACCCCTTCTGGTGTCTAAATTAGTTTATCTGATTTTCTACACGGTCTGTTGTTCTGCACTGCGTCATATCGGCAGGCAGCCACCTCCCACTCATGTACCTGTCACATCCATCACAGCACCGCCACCAGGACTGTGTGTGCTGAGGGGGGTGGGGGGAATCACCACAGTTATGGTATTGTTTTAAGAGACAACAGACATCACATGAAATGGTAAGAGGTCAGAATTGAAGGGTACAAAGAACATGATAAAGAAGGGAAAAAAAATCAGCATGGAATAAAATGACAGAGTGAATCCACTAATGGAAAAGGTTAGACTAAAGATGCGTCATGAGGGAACAAGCAATCGAAGCTGAAAACACGATACTTAATTTTCACATTTTGCTTTAGATCCACAGCAACATACATGAGAAACACCAGTGACGTCACACGCACTTGCACCAATGGGATAGCGCCTTCAGCTCGTAAACACATCAGATGCGGATTGCGTGCGCAGAGATGCGCCGAGGCACAGGTTTTCTGTTCTGCCCAATGGCGGCGCGCTGCTGATGCTGCCCTTGTGCGCCCTTCCTCGCGCATTTTCAATAGGGGCTGAGCTTAGATGTTTATTTAATTACACGTAGCCGACTGATAACCATTTATATATTTAATACAGATATTTACTAATTATTTCCTTCTGAAAATAACTGGAATGTACCTATTCACTTTCCATTGGAGATATTTCAGTTTAATTCTGGTAAACAAGGGCTTTTAAACCCAATAATCTGCACCATACGAAAGAAACCTCGTGCGTAGCCTGTACGCTAAACTTAAACCGCCAGTATGTGCGTACCGAGACCTTATTTCCCGTTTTACGGTCTTAGACAAAGGCGTGAGGCGATGACTCAACACGAGACCAGTTATTTTTTTCCCCCCATTGAAGCTAACAGCAGCTAAAGCCTGTGGTGGAGATGCCTACGTGCAGCGAGCCACACAGTCCTTCACCGAGAATCAGTCTCCTCATTACACAGGGACTGCGCCAAAGTTTGCTGGAGGACAGGAGTTTAATACGGGGGTTACGGTGTTTATCTGTACGCTACGCCTTTTTCTTTCCTGTTCTCTGGCTCTCAATGCGGAAGAAGGGGTGGAGGAGGAGAACGTCCTAACTCGTGTTCAAGGTTGTCAGGGATGGCGACATTTTTATTTCGGTCAAGATGCTCCACACTTAACCTTGGCGCTGACAAACTAACGTTAGATACATCCTGTTACATCCTTCACTAACCGGTCTTCTCATAGAAACCCGAATTTAGTTTCTACGGCCAGCTTTTTATTCGCCTTTGCCGTTCGACCTTAAATGGTGCAGCAGAACGTAAGCATTTAAGGCGGAACGGAAAAGTCGAATAAAATGTAGACACTAAAAGATCAATTTCAGCTTCATTCAACATACGTTCCAAAATATGTACACTTCACACACAAAGAAAATACTATTAAAAATGTTGATTCGCCATTGATTAATCGTACATACCCTAATGATGATGTAAATATTAAGATATTATCGAATTCTTTATTTTAACGATATCTTGATGTAACTCGACTTAACGTTAGTGAGGCCCGGACCTACTTTTCTTAATGTATTATAACAAAACCTATCTTTTGTATTCAAAGCATAACCCTGAAAACGCACAAATGTTGTTAGGTGATAACCTGCGCCTAAAGTTAGCGAGATACATTTAATTTATAAGTAATTTTCTTTGCGTACCTGGCTGGAGTGTCGAAGCTAGAGCTTGTAGCTGAGCGGATGGAGAGGATGCGTAGCTGTTGAGAGGCTGCCTTTCTGGTACCGCAGCGCAACGTGACCGCTTACAAAATCACGACGCGCTCATTAATATTCACAAGGCTCATGAATATTCACGATGCGTCCTCATCACGTCCCTACGTCACAGGCGTGTGTCTGAAGCATGTCGGTTAGCACGTACGCTAAAGGGTTGAGCAATCTGGATCTCAATGAGTCGAATCTTCTCGGCTCCCAAATGACTCTTCATCCAACGGGATTATCCCCAAAACTATCCAAGCTGATTGATATTAACGTTTTCTAATTAACTAATTAACAAAATGATTGTTATTCTAGCCTATTTGGCCTTTTAAAGGGAACACTGCCAACATTTGTGTTCATCTCTAAAACACATTCGTAATCATGGTATCAGGTGAAATCCAAATCAAGACACGTTTGGATGCTAATAAAACCGGATTAGAAGGCATAGGTGTTGGAGGTCAGGGGCTGTTTTGGATTATTAGCTGGTTCAAAGAGACCTGTCCAAGTGGAATGTCTATGCCAGCTCTTTCAGACACAGTCGAAGCCTAAATTACCAGGATTAACTCCCAGAATTTTTGCGATAGCTGGATAATTTTAGACCAGAGTTGAGAAGTGCCTTACTGTGAAATGAACCAACGTATTTCCTAAATGGATTTGCACGGCATATTTAGAAAAGTAATGTGAGTCGGTTCCATTGTCCAGTCGTTTTAAAGAACCGACTCATTCCCGAACGACACATCCCTATATTATGAGACAGTACTCCAAAACTACACAGAACGTCAAAATGTGGTGGTTATTTGTAATGTTCCTCCTATTAATTGTAAAAATGTCAAGCCCTTTTTTTTTTTTTACTGTTTACCTATTGACTAAAATGTTTGAAATGTTTGCGTGCACACTTAGATAGCCAGAGTTGCCAAATACTGTAAAAAACGTGCTTTTTGTGTCTTGTTATATATATATATATATATATATATATATATATATATATATATATATATATATATATATATATCCCCTGTTTTTGGGAACAGGAAGTAAAGAGATGGAGGAAAAAAGGAATGCTGAGTCATGAAGGAGTCATCAAGCAAAGAATATGGTAAATTATTTGGAATAATATTTTAATAATCCGTAGTAAAATTCTAAGTCACATGTCACATAATTAACGTCAAAAATTATGCCTTTAATTTTAAGTAAAAAAAAAATAGTCACATGGACACAAAAATGCACATGACAAACAACACCCTGACAAACATCTAACAAAACAGAGCTATGCATGCATAGATGCAACCAGGCCCTGTTCTGAGAAGATGATTTAAATTATATCCAAGAAGGAAGTTACATCTTACGTCTGGTAATTCACTGGTCAAAGAAGTGCCTAGAAAGAAATAATCCTGGGCTTTAGCTCTTGATCTCAGCTGATAACATCCTGATGCTCCATTATGACCTTAAGCAAGGTGAATCGACCCCAAATGTCTGCATGATGCAATGGGAGATGAGTAAGCTAAAGTACATAAGCATTTTCTTTTAAATTGCTTTTTTTTCTTATACATTATTACATTTACTATTTTAGCTCCTTCAGATTTTACAAAAAATGTTCTCATTTTATTTTGTAAACACATTTTAAAACACAAAATTACATTAGGCAAAAGAGCTGTGACAATATAATTCTGAATATAGTATGCAAACGTGGAGGTGTCCATTGGTGGGCATCATAATCTTAAAGTTTCTATTTCAGGCTGTTTATGTTAAGGTGTTATTTACAAAAACCCTGAGAATTGTGAGACCAAATAGTTGAGAAACCCAGGAATATTTTACATATGTATAATTCACTTTACAAATTGTGTAATTGCTCAAAGCAAAGGTACAGTAGCACTCTGCAAAATGTAAGAAATATACACTTTTTGTCAAAAGGTTTACAGACACCTGTTAATCCGACATTTCTTCTGAAATAAAGGCCATTAACACAGAGGTAATAACTGATTTGGTGCAGTAATTGCATTAATCTTCATTCATTTTCCGTAACCGCTTCTTCCTGTTCAGGTTTACAGTGGATCCAGAGCCTACACAGAATCATTGAGCACAAGGCAGGAACACACCCTGGACAGGGCGACAGTCCATGGCAGGGCATCACTTACTTGGCACCAGCTCAGCTCATCCTGTATTGAATGGAGCTCAAGAAAACAAAGTTTTACATCTCTAGCTCAACGTTTGTGTCTTTATACCCCTCTAGTCAACACCTGACACTGGGCAGGTTGACATTCGGTTCATGTGCAGATGCTCCAGAACACACCATGTTATTGGAAGTGCTTTTCTACTAGAAAATGGAAAGTACACACGATTTGTGATCACAATTGAACACCTCTGTTTGTAATGGATGCAGCTTAATATAGCTCAGTTCCCACAGTTGAAAAAGTGTGTAGAAACTTTAGGACATAATGTGTTGTAGATAAAGACTTAGATGTTTTAGATAAAACATTTGGTGTAAAAATGGTATATAGGCCTAAAACGCTTTTCTTCATGCATATGCATTCCACGGAGGTTCTAGAAAATGGGTCAGGATTGTTTCCTTTGACTAGGTCCAGCTGAGTTTGCAAGGGATTTATTTACTTTTTTTGCTGTTCTTCAAAAACAGGCCTAAGTAAGTGGTAGTATCTGAAAAGGGTGTTGTTGGGAGATTTCCTTTAACAATGGCAGCAGTCATTGTAGCTAGACAGAGACACAGGCCTCAAATATGTGCAGGAAGATTATTTGCAAACAGTCAGTTTACATGAACAATGAGGACAAAATATACATACAGTGCAAAATGTGCAATAATGCAGCCTTGATATGAACTCAGAACAATCCACAATTAAAATATGTTAATACCATAAAACATTTTCCAGTTTACCTACTGTGTCTGTTTAAGTGTTATATGTCATGCAAAAATTTAAAAGGATGCATATGAATCTAATAATTATTGCATAATTCTTGCATCACAAAAAGACCTATTAGAATAACCTTGTGTAACAATTTGGTGGGAAAGAAGATTTAGTAACACGAAGCTCTATCTTTGAACAAAGTAAATATATAGATTTATATATATATATATATATATATAGATGATTTAGAATAATATGATAATATGATTAGTAGCATCAAGGCACATTTGCAAATGCACTTTCTGAACATTGAACTGGGAGTATTTTGTGTGATTAAATTATATATCATTAAAAAAAAAGCTGTTAAGATTCAACCCCAAAATCAGTTATTAGGCATGAGTAGCTGTGAAAGTTAATGATAAAGGACATGATTTTTGATACTACACAAACACTTCCTCCTGTGGAATACAGCCCTGAGATACATGGCTTTGAATGAGGGCCTCTACTAGTTCAATGTTGGCCAATGTGGGGGACATCTCTGGGGCTGAGGGGGTATCTACAAGAAAATCACAGTCAAAGTTGGGGAAGGGGTCCAAGGTGAGGCCTCGGCGGGCTTTGGCAGGACGGTCCGGTCTCTTTTTCAGCTCCAGAATCAGCTCCATGGGTATCTTCTGCAGCATCTGTGAGTCAAAGGATGTTCCACGAAAAAAGGTCTGACGCTTGAAGCGCTCCAAAGTTCGAAGACGTCTTGTTGGGGTCTTACACAAGAGCTGTGGAGGGGTCAAACAGGGAAAATATCCCCCAAAAAATATTGGTGTATTTATTTATTTTTTAAAAAATTATAATGTCTTTAGTCTTCTCTAGTTTAATCACATAGTTAAGAGAAAAATAATCAGTTCCTTACATTTTTCAGTCCTACTTTAACAGATTTAAGAGTATTGGGCTTCATCTTAAAAACCACCGTCATAAAATCTACATCAAGTTTATTTAATGTGATTTCCTGTGAACGTTTGACTCCCAGGAAATAGGTCTCACCTCTGTGAGGAGAAGAGCAAACGGTGGAGAGAAGCTTCTGGGCATCTCATAGGGGAAGCACCGCACCTTCCTCAGCATGCTGCAGTGATCCGGCTCAGGAGGCACAGGGAACTGAAACAGAAAGCCAATGCAGTGAGATATTTCCTCAGTATGAAGTCAATTTCTACTGCTTTTTCAATGGTACATGGTTCAAAATCAAAGATGAATATCTGAAGGTAATTAATTTGAAAAAAATCTGGATGAACATGCAGATCCTGATGGCTGAAGCTAATACTACTTTTAGCCATTCAACATACAACTGTCAATTTTATTGATACAGTTTTATTTGATATAGCAGAAGCAATTTACATTATTATTTATTGCTGTTATACTTTGTCCCAATATGCCTTACTGAGCATATGATGGATATTGTCTTAAATAACACCAAACTGCATGTTTTTATACAAAAAGAGCATCATTACGTGTATTAAGTGTAGAGTCAAAAATTTTAAACCACTTAGACCTCAGATTCCAAACATATGTTGGCTTGGGAATTTTTTATAGTAAGAAACTGTATATTTTAAGGCTAAACCAACAGTTTGTATGAATGTCCCAAAAATATGTACTCAGCCATCTCTGAGAATAGTACAGACTGCACCATGATGCAGTCACATGGCAGCGATATGTTTTCTGACCTCACCTTCCCAGTGGCCAATGCAAAGAGCAGGATGCCAAGAGACCACCAATCAGCAGCATGGCTGTATGGACCACCACTCAGCACTTCAGGAGCTATTGGGGAGGAGGATGCTTTTGTAAGACTAAAGAAAATAGCCTGGATTTTAATTGTATAGGGTCACAAATACATTATTAGCCATGTCTAGTGTTATTCAGATAAAATGATGGACACATTTGCAATGAATTAATGATACAATAAGCTGTTTATATCATTGCATATTTCAACCATGGTTTTGTCTGTATTTCTCATGTAATAAAATTACCCATGTACTGAATAGTGCCACAGATGGTGAACGCCCTCCCTCCTCGCTCCAGCCGTCGAGACAGACCAAAATCAGCCAGCCGTAAATGGCCTATGACACATCCATATAAGGTCACTTAATTATCACAGTATTCTAAGGCTTTAACACAAACAGGTAGTGAAGATATATGTTCACTGCACTGTTCCCACTGTGACCTTGAAGTGAATAAGTGGTTACAGACAATGAATGAATGAATGAATTGATATGTTGTTCACTGTACATTACTGTTTTTCTGCCAGCACTGATCAAATGGCTTCAAGGTCATTTCATATGTTATAATGTTAGAATATCTGATTAAAGATTATTATAATTATTTTGTTTGGTTGCACGTTTGTGCTGGTATATTATATATATATTTATATATTTTTTTATATATTTTAACACACACACACATATATATATATATATATATATGACTATATTAATAAAAATGGTTCACTTTTTTTTAGCACCATACTAAAACCATCATTATTAACATTGCCAATTCGACTGACATCTGTATGTACCAAAGATTAACGATATCTGAGATATCTTACAAACATTTAGCCTTAATTCTGGAAGGTTCTATGCTTTCAGAAAAGAACAATATCTCCCTCTAGTGGATGCTGTGCAGATTACATGCCTTACCTTGATCTGTTAAGAGGATGTTCTCCATCTAACACAAAGGAAAAACAAACAAAAAAAAAAAAAATACACATAACGGCATGATACACATAACACGTGATCAACTAAGAACTTGTGTAATAATTATTGAAAAATGTATGCATTGAGTACTTTTCATATATGAAGCAGCTCAAATATTACATGCTGCCATAGAAATAGAGGTATATTCTGTGAAGTAAAACAGTTATATAAGCTGTTGTGTTTGGACCTTTTTGGAGTTGTATTGAATGCACAGTTAAAAAAGCATTACAGTAATCAATCCTGCTAGTAGCATCTCTGCATCACTGTGAGGAATTAAAGCCTTACTTCAACAATATTTCTCAAATGATATAAAGTCAGTTTGGTATAACAGCATGGTGTAGCATGCAGAAAATGTTGTGAAAGATACAGTATCTGATGCACAACTGTTGCGCCTGTTAAGAGTCTTGATTTTCAGAAAGATTTGCTTATATCATCAACGTTTACTCCAAGACACCCCCTTAGGAGAGTACTGACCTTAACGTCACGGTGGATGATCCCAAAATCATGAAGAAACCCTGCAATTGAGAATTAATTTATGTAAGTAAATGTATGGTATAATGTTACTCATTGTCATGTGACCTTACAGTATTTATTAGAATCATGTGAAATTACATTTATTTTAGAGTAAGTTCATCCATTCAAATTTCACTCTGTATATAGCTTTTAAGGCTTAGGCTTCACTAGGTTAAACATGCCCCCAGGAGCTGAATGCACAGTGAGTCGTATCACGTGACAAAAATACATTATTCATTTTGTGTAGTCGAGATGCAGTTTGTGTAAATAAACGAGACTAAAAGGCCTCACATTATTCTGTATGTGACACATAAAGGCAGAATCATACTTGTACTCATCTGCTCACATACCTGAACATCTTTACAAACCATAATGTACAAAAAATGAAGAAGAAATTCTCATGTATCTCCCTTATGCACAAATAACAAATTTTATTTTTGTAATATTTCAAATAGGGCCAGGTAATTAATTGAAAATGGAAAAAAAAACGTATCTTCCCTAAAGCTAATATTCTGATTTTTCTTTTAATTCTTTTCCAACTTTTTTTAAATACTGTTAATATGTCCCCTCAGTGTGTTCATGAAATCATTAAACATCTACTTCAAACCACAGTAGTAGTCATGTGAGGAGATCTTAAACACAGAGGCCAACCGAGCAACTTGAGCAGCTCGTACCAAAGAAAAATGTTTTGGACATGTTTTGACTTAATGAAGACAACTCTGATCATAATGAAGTTAAATGTAAACGCTGACAGAAAAGAGTTTCAGCGAACAAAGTCTGTTTCAGAACTTGAAGCACAATCACATCACCAAATGTGAACAGCGCATGAAAGAAAAAAATAAATAAATAAAAGAAAAAAGAGCTCCCAGCAACATTAGAAAAAATATCATGGTTTTAATACTTGGGCATATTTACAGTACAGTCCTTGCCAGTGATTTTTATTAATTGTAATTAAGGTAAAATGTTTAATTAACCCATTATATATTGCATTCATATCAATCGGCACTAAATTTAAAACCGAGTTTTATAACTCCATTTGATTTTGTTTTAATTCTGGTTTGGACGAGTTTTATAACTCCATTTGATTTTGTTTTAATTCTGGTTTGGATATAATTTGGGTCTTGCCAATAAGCATTTACAATGCACACTGAGTGTCCTGCAAGGCCCTGCAATGTGAGGTATGCTTACCCATGAACCAGTTCTCTGCATTGAGACATATGTTTATGTACATGTTCATAGAAATATTAATCAGCTCTAGGAATATGTGGCTACAAAAAAAAAAAAAAAAAAAAAAAAAAAAACATAAGATGATAACTCTTTTACTAGTCACCAAATTCTTTAAAGAAATTTCTTGAACTCAAAATTAATTCCAGCAACAATGCATTAAATACTGGCCTAGTATTTTCTTTCAAAAGATTGATTCCCAAGAGAGATCAAACCTGGCACACTGAAGTGAATAAACACAGATGTGCAGACATGCAGTTAGCAATTAAAGTACAACAAAATCTAAACAGTTGTGGTCAACTCTGCAATAGATAACAGTTGTTGAGACTGGATATTTAACAGAGCAACACAGCTTTAAGTAAATATGTCATTATTTGTTATGTAGATTGGACATTTGATCTTTGGCCAAACCATCATTTTAAATAACTTCTAAGTAGATGAGGGCCTGTAAGTTTTTTCATGCAAATATTTATGTAGCCAGTCCAAACCCTGCTTTTACATCATGTGAGGAATTTAAAGTGTCAGTGTGATGTGTATAGAATCATACATACCAAGAGCAGAGCCGAGCTCAGCAGCAAATACCTTCACTTCCTTCTCCCCAAACAGACCAATCATCACCCAGTAAGTGTATAAATCCCCAGTGCTGCAGTAGTCACACACTAGGGGGAAAAAAGGTAAAATGTTACTAAAATTTACCATCTAACAAACAAACAGGGAAGTATATGGAGGTTCGAAGGGACAGGTATGAAACACAGACATGTACACAGCAAGCCAACCAGTTGGCCAGACATACATTTACACATACACAAATATTACAACTATAACCAATAATGTGAATACTCGAGTATTCATTCATTACACAGTGCTATTTGTTTTATTTCAGCCGGAACATTTAAACTTGATATGTGTAATAATAATAATAAACAAAATATAGCTAATATAGTTTAGAATATGTTGTAAATTAATGACAGGCGTTTGCTCATAATTATACAGGTGCTGGTCACAAAATTAGAATATCATGAAAAAGTTGAATTATTTCAGTAATTCCATTCAAAAAGTGAAACTTTATATTATACTCATTCATTACAAACAGACAGATATATTTCAAGTGTTTCTTGTATACAATTATATATATATACATACAAAATTATAGTGTTCATTGGGATACTGAAATAATATTTGTTTTATTATAAACATATATATTAGGATATTATTGCTTTTTTTCTAAAAATATGCAAATGACAGAGGAGGCTAACATCAGCATGTATTAATGAAATAATACATGTAATTTATATGGATCACAATAATATTTACATTTTAATCAGAACTATATATTACAGGCTTCATATTTCACTACCAGTACCACTTTATATATCTAAAATAGATATGCCCACTAAAGTACTGGTCTTAGGAGTTAAGGCAGTGAATGATTTTTGGGAAACATCAAATGGCCTTTTTCCTTTTCAATATCATAACTGCAAATTTCATATGTGATAATTAAATAAAACAGACTTGTTGAATTTTTCAAAATTACACTGATTAACTTTTAGGTAAAGCTCAAATGAGGTTGCTAGTATAATTATACCTATTACTATAAATACAGCTATATGCATTTAAAAAGTGAGAGTGAGTGATTGTAATGGGTTCCTCTGACAAAGTGGGGAAAAAAAGCAATTGTTTCAATCCAAAAATTGATTGGAAATAAATGATTTCTTAACAACTTAAAATGGAAGTGTATCGGTTCTGACAGACTAAACTCAAAATGGTGAACTTGAGAAGCAGTACTTGCTTTCAAGTATTCTAAGCCTCTAAGATATGGTTTTGGCTAGTCCTATAAAACCCACAACTCAATCACTTTCACAAACACACACACACACACACAGAGAGACTTCATGTCTGTTACGCTGGCAGATGACCAAACTGAAACCAGCACATCTGTCAACGCCATCTGTCTCAATCACAGATAAACACACATGATACGTTCAGATCCACATCCACATCTCTACAAAAAGACACAGAGTGAGGGGAAAACAAAACAAAACATGTCCCAGTTAAACCCAGAATGCAGAAATCAACTGAACCTAAAAGCACACTAGCATGCAGTCTTCTTCACACATGATCTATTAGGACTGTCCCCTCTAAGTGGACTACTTCACTAATCAGCTTGTCAAACTAACTGCATTTGTTATATATTTTCTTAAAGTATTTATTTATTTTTGCATTTACATTTAAAATTATAGCTGGACCATATGTGGTATAAGCATCAAAGTTTAAAAAGTTCCACCAATATTTAAAAGTTCCCTTATAATTAAACCATTTCAGAGTGCTGTAATATGAAACACTCCATTCTGGAGAATCTTACTTAGAAACTAACATATAATTTCCATACAATTATCACATACAAGCAAAAATAAATAGGGGGAGTTGCATCAGGAAGGGCATCTGGCGTAAAACCTTTGCCAGATCAGTGTGAGGATCACGGTTGGTCTGCTGTAGCGACCCTGGACGGGAGCAGCCGAAAAACGAAGAAGATGAATATGAATATTGCTTCAAGGTTTATGTTTCAAGTTCTAACATACAGTGCTTTTAATTTATTAGCCTTTATTTTGCGGTGCATCCTTAGTAGGGGACAGTCCTATTGTCTAAATAGATGGGTGAAAATCAGGAGTCGAATAGTGAACAACAGTGGAATAATAACAGTTTGGCCTCAACGCTGGTACCATGGAAGAAATTGCTACAACTGGAAATGGAAAAAACACACAGTTTGCTAATACAGGGAATAAAATACCAAGGTTTGAACAAGGATGTGATGGTGTTTGGGTTTTGTGCTGAAGGGTAAGACTGGGGTCATATTCAAAGACTGCATTCCTTATATTCAGCAGTACTTACTCCTTTCTCATCACCAGTCTAATTCAGCAGCTCTTATTTATAGCCTGTAAGTCCCCTGTCCTACAAAATTTTGTGATTTCGAGTTGTCCCACTTCAGCCATGCACTGGCCACCCCAGAGCACCCCCACCCCCATCAGTTTTTCAGATGGGAAGGTGGTCATGTATGTATGTACTCACCCTGCATGTATATATATATATATATATATATATATATATATATATATATATATACACACATACAAGGTGAGTCAAACGTCGCACCCTTTTATTTCTTTGATAGGCTACATGACCACCTTCCCATCTGAAAAACTTGCCCATGATCCAATAATTTGGCTTTCAAGGTGGCGTAGCTTACAAGACATAGGCCTCCTCACACATTACATGAGGGTCTCAGAATTTTATATAGTACTGTAGATCAGTTAGATGAGGATTTTTATACCATGTGTATTGCATATAAACTAATATATAAATATAAACTGGGTAAATCATTTGTTTGATACCCAGTTATGCCTCTGCATTTAAGACTCAGGAGTTTAAGATCACACAAGAGCTTTGCTGTCTCTGGGTTTGTTGGATGGCCATCCCTCTCCACCTATCACTCAGCAAGATGCTAACTAAATGATATAATTGGAAATTAGCATTCTCCTCAAAGCTGTTTTCTCATGTCTCAGATGAAGGCCATGGTAGACTCACTCTCACAGACTGGTAGTGTTGTTTGATTTGGGGAGGCTTAGTTTCATGATTCATACAATTACTGACTGCAGTCCCTCTTTTACAGCTCTGCGTATTTTGCTTGCCAGATTCCATCCTGTTGTTCATTGGTCATAACCCAGAGCAGGTATGATTTGGCTGTTGGATCAATCTCAGCAGCGCAGTGACACTGACGTGATATGGTCAGTAGATCTGAGGGAATGGACAGTGCATTTACTTATACATAATACATATACATGATACAAAATATTCTGATGTGACTGTATAAAGGGCAAGTCAAAAATCACAGGACACCCTCTGATTTTTTTTATATATGCTGCATGACAACCTTCCCTTTGGATAAACCTGCCCTTATCCAATTTGGCGACTTTCAAGACGGCGGCCTTGTTCAAAGCCTAAAAGATAAGCCCCCTCACCCATTACTTGATGGGGTATTCAGATAAAAGAACTCACCCTGTATTTCCTTGTATATATCCTTTACACCCAAACCAGGATTATGTGCCACTGGCTTAACTGCAGCTTGCCTGTTCCAAATCACGCTGCATGGTCCTTATGGTGGTGTATTATCATGCAATTAATCTGTGCCTCAGTGCATTTTCAATACCCTTAATTCTCCTCATAATTTAGGTATAAACAGACAGTAGGTTTGGCCTCTTTTTTGACTTTGACAGCATGCACTCACTCAAAGTAATACACATTAATGTTTGGCTCCAGGGAAAACAGCACCATGGAGAGTAACTATATACTGATAATCTACTTAAGTGACTTTTAGCCTTTTGGCAGGCATAGACTTTGTAGTCCTGCTATTTTTTGGCCTTCCAGCAAGTAAACAAAGTGTCTAGTAATAATATCCAATCCTTAAGCTGACCATACACCATGACATTTCAAGAGATTTCACAGTTTCAGATGTATTTCCAATGTGGCAATAAAACCTTGAGAATTTTGATGTGGCACACTCCCAACATCTCGATTGTTTGGTGAAAGTGGTCCGCATAGCTGCCTTACATGAGTATTTTCTTTAAATATTTATAGGCTTTTCAGGATCACATCAAAATTTTTACTGTATGGTTAACATTAATCTTGATATACTGGCATCTGCAGAAATGTGATAAGTCTAGAGTGCTGCCTGTTGCACTAGTTACTGATCCAAGAAAATGCAGTCTTCTCCTTATCCTGTCATTTTCTGAACACTTTTTTCTGCTAAGTAACGATGATAATGTTTTAGTTTAAATAAATGTGATATACAATTTTACATTTTTTACAAATATTTTTTGTTCTTTATATTCCATTACTAACTTTCAAGCCTATATGTTCTAATGGGCTATTTTGCTTTGTCAATGCTTAGTAACTCCCAATTCACAGCAGAAACAGTATGAGCTTAAATAAATAAATTACTCACCACTTGCTCCTAAAAATGTATAGCATCAAGTTAGAATTTATGAGTAAGTGCAAAACACATGTACTCATAAATTCAGACTTGGTGCTATAAATCTTTTAGAATAGTGGTGAGTAACGTTTGTTATATGAAAGGAAGTTTGTTGTTTACCTCACAAGAAACCAAATGTACATTGGGTGCGTATTGATCCCAAAGAAACTTTCCTTGACTTATACGCACCCAATGTACATTTGGTTTCCTGTGAGGTAAACATGTAACTGTGAACAAAATAACTAGGAAAAGAATGAATAATAATGGTGAATTCTAGTATTTGTGAAAGTTCATTCTCTCTTCTGAACTCTAGTTAAAGGTGCTTTGCTTTAAAGGTGATCAACTGCATTAGAAATAAAGGAGAAACTGTGTACATTGAATTTTTCAACATAAATTTACCTTAAAGTAGAAAAATATCCAAAGGAAGGGAGGAGATTAAACACACGTAAAAAAGAAGGTTGGTGGCTTTTGGGAAAACAGTGATTATGAGTGAGGAAAGGTGGACATTCTGAAGGGAAAATCAGGAGTAGAGCTGGGCCGAGGGGACAGGGATCTGAGTCACTCACTAATGTAGAGATGACGCTGGGTCTGCCAGCAGTCCTGCAGGTCATGGACGAAAGGGTGGCGGACCTGACGCTGCAAGGCAACAGTCAAATAACAACAAGCGCACAGGCTCACTGAGTCAATGACCCACTGGAGTGTCACAATTCTGCCTTCTCACGCATAGGGGTCAAACGTGGCGCAATGATATAGAAATAAAGTTTACATTAACCCTCCATGTATAATACAATCCAGTAAGTAGTTATGTTTAGCATGTTTGTAATTCACAATATGCATCTTAGGTTTGAACGGTGCTGTGGTTCTTTCAGCTGAGTCTGGAACAGGCAATAGTGCCATTACTGAAATTTTAAAGTATGCAATAAACATTACACAAGTGTAAATGAAGCCAAATGCTGAAGAGAATGAAATACTGATCAGCTGAACTAACCTGGACTATCACTTCTTCTTTAGACTGGTCCAGCACACCGAGGCGAAGAATTTCAGACTTTGGGATAACCTAAATAACCAAAACAGTTCTGTATAGATACTGAACTGCAGACTTACATGCTACATGCATATGTTTAATCATCATGTTAGAAAGTGGTAGGAGTAATACATTTACCTTAACTGCAAAAGTTTTATGCTTTGATTTATCCTTCACCTTTAAAATGGGGCCAAATGATCCTTTGGCAATGTAGCCCAGGACCTGTTAGCATATCATGAAGAATATTTTAGAAAAACGCATCACAAAACACTGTAATACTGTACTTTATATAATGCACATAACCAGAAGCATTCCACTGTGATTTAAGTCCCATTCCCATGAATATTTGATTTTTATTTACATGTTAATTGGTTCTGACTCCTGGCAACTTTGTATAGTTGGTATAACTGTAGAATTTGTTTTTTTGTGCAGGGACCATGTGTGTCTTTTCCAGGTGAGGCAAGCCAACCATTTATCATACACATAAAAACTCACAACACCAGTGCCAAGGCTCTGTATTTACAGTATGTATTAACTGTTAAGAATGTTTTAACTGTTGTTATAACAAGTGCTCTGCTGTAATAGTCCTCTACCTGAAAATGATCATGTCCAGAGACAGTGCGGTGTGGAAACTCAGGCAGAAACATGGTAATGAAACCAGGAAGACTCCACTCCATACGCAGTTTCTCTGGACCGGGCACAGAGGACAGCAGGTGTTCTGGAATACGCGCTCCCTTGTCCTGAATCATCCGGCGTGTCGGGGCAAGTCGGCACAGTGGCGAAGGCAGAGAGACTCCCAAACTGTGGAGAAAGCCACGCCATCTGGATGAATAGTGGCTTTCCTGCTGTAACACATGAAAAAGAAAAATTTAATTCATTTACCAGCTCTATAAATGAGTGCTAAAATAAGTGGAGTAAAAAAAATATTATTCTAGATTAGTTTACATCAGACCAAATTAATTCCCATAGAACAATGACCTACTGAGTATGACCTAAAAGCATCCCCTGGCATTTCTTAACACTGCTTGCAGCAACAGAGCTTGAATTTTTAATGATAACACCAGTTTGTGCGTCACTGTGACACGTCATACGTTAAGGGTGTGTTTAGACAGCAAGTCAGATCTGATTAAATCTGTAATTTACCATGTGTTTTTGATATTTTCCTTTCTGTCAAAACAAACTCCAATCATACTATAAAAACAAGGAATAAAATAACCACATTCATATTTAATACAGCGAAAGCAATTGGGAAAACTCTTGTGTGAGGGGAAAAAAAACATGACACATTCAAATGCTGACGCAAAACAAGTGCTACCTGAAGAGAAGGACTTAATTTACTGATTGCACATGATTTTCTCATTATTATTTATTTGTATATTCGTGAGTTTCATAATAAATTCATAATTAATAGTTAGAAACAGTAGATAAAAATCCTGAACATTACAAGGGCAATGTACAGTATCTGAGAACTTGATATTTCTTTACATTTTCTTCGTAAATATCTTTAGAAATATGATCCTTCACATAACAAAACTGGGCCTAGTTCTGTTATAGCGTCGCAGTCACACAGCTCCAAAAACCAGGAGGTTGTAGGCTCAAGTCCCACTCCGGTTGACTATCTGTGAGGAGTTTAGTGTGTTCTCCCCATGTCTGAGTGGGTTTCCTCCTGGTGCTCTGGTTTTCTTCCACAGTCCAAAAACACATGTTGGTAGGTGGATTGGTGACTCAAAATTGTCCATATGTGTGAGTGTGTGTCGCCCTGTGAAGGACTGGCACCACCTCCAGGGTGTGTCTCTGCCTTGTGCTCCGGACCCACCGCGACCCTGAACTGGATAAGTGGTTACAGACAATGAACGAAAAATTGTTTATGAAATAAGATGAGCAATGAATTTAATGGGTAGTGGGGGGGGGGGGACTTTAAATGTGAACCCTTAACGGGTAAAACATTCAAATGTACACATAGGCATGAGGCAATGAGATAATGGAGAATGGAAAACCTGATTGTGAGTGTGATATCACCATGCTCCATACTAAGCGTCGGCTAGAGGGGTATACATTCCACGGCTATTGAACTGCGTTCTGGAAAGATAGAGCTCCAGCATAACCACTGTGATGAGATGAAGCAACGCTGTGGTCCAACTAAATTATACATTCTAAATTATACATCTGACTGAACGCAATCAAACCCTCACAAAAATGTTCCCATATCTAGTACAAGCCTTCCAAGAAAATGGGGGTATCGTTTAATAAAGTTGTTGTAATAATTTGCATAATACATTTCAGAATTATCAGACGTCGACGTGCTGAATTATATCCTGAATTACTCACATTAATGGTCTTGCTCCCATCGGCGCCCATCACACTCTGCTCTCAGAACTTACTTTATCGTAAATTAATTTACTCCGTTCATGCTGTCCGCGGCTATAACTATAGGCTCGCCGTTTTCGAGCCTCGAAGGCTTAATTCATCTTTCTTCACATCGTTTCTTCATTGCCAAGCGAGAACCTGAGCGCTGAACTGCGTGGAACGCATCCAGATAAACTGACTCCGTACAGGACTGAGATATGGCGACATAAACAACATAATCTCCAACCCGGCTTTCACTCCACCCGCTTTCCGACAAGCTCCGCCCTTCCAAACCCGGATTGGCTGCTAGCTCCGGCTCTAACGGGACACACCTATCAGTAGTCAATCATAGCGCCGCAGTCTGTATCATGTAACCAATCACAGCGCTAGGCGGTGCTACCCGAATACAGGCAACGAAAAAAGTAACGGACTCCGTTGTCGCCGTCGTACAGCCTACATCTGATTGGATGCTGCAGATCGTCCGTCCAATAAAATCGCACGATCGTCTCTACAGTTTTTTTTAGTTATTAATAATTTACTGCAAATTACTTGCAAATGTATATTTTAGGATGCCTTTCCGAGCGTTACTAAACTAAGAAAAACAAAGAAAAAACAGAAGGTTATCTGTATATATATATATATATTCTGCTCCTGGCTTTGCTGGTCAGGTGCCATCTACATTACAACATTTTGGTGGTCATAGCTTCCCTTACTGATGACTAGTAAAACATTTTCATACAAAACACATCAAAAGTTTTTTTTTTCGATAGCTGGGCTTGTTGTGCCAAGCAGGGTTAAAAATCCCTCGTATCCCTCTAGGGTTAAGAGTTCCATCATATGATTACTTGATGTGGACTAGTGACTAAACATCTGTTAGTTAAGAATCTTTATGAGCTGACATTTAGCAGCTGTATTTGGCCACAAATCTAACATAAAATGAAAATGTAAAAAAGCTTTGTGTGTGTGTGTAAATATATCATAAATGTAGAAGTTCATCATGATCACTGTCAATGCTGAACTGTCCAGCATTAGTCATGATGCTGATGGAGTGTGTGATTGCATAAGGCATGGTCTAAGCGATTGGATTATCTCAGCGGTATGGGGGATGTGACAGATGATATCATACAATCTGGTGCAACCTGTTCATGTTAGGATACACTTTGAAGAAAAGAGTGTGACTGTGAAATCCACTACTCCCCTGACACTTGACCAGTAATATATACTTTACAGACAAGCTAGATGAGTAGACCTCACAAAGAGTATACATTTACTACAGGACAACCAGCATGTGCCTGCTGTGGACTGAAATTAAAGCCAAATGTTCTCCAACAGACAGCAGTCTTTCTACGGGGCTGTGATGTATTGTATCTGTTAAAATGTGTTTCAAACATGATTTGTTTGAAGATATCATCATATCAAAATGCTGTTTTCAAAGTCTTTGAATTTGATTTTGTCATGGATCAATTATTTAAATTTACACCATAAATGTTCAATCACAGAGATCTTGACTGTTTTCTGGCCACGTCACTGCATTGATATATGCCTTTTCTGAAGAGGGGCTTTAACACATTTCACTCTGTGGCAATATGTATTATCATTATGTATGATCATGAAAAAATGACTAGAGGTAGACATTGCCATCTCTCTTTTTATTTACCAAACACGTAAACCCTTATCATATATGAATGAGAAAATTAGAATATTTTGCTTATGTCATCATCTTTATGTTTTTCAATAAGCTCCAGACCAAATGTTGTAGCATCCCACTCTTGGCTTCTGTTTAGGTCACTGTAAATATGTTTTCCTTTGTTTAGGTGATAGTGCTGGTTTTGCTTTGGCATTTACTATTAAATCATGTTTCATTCAGACAGTTTCTTATAGTTTTGTCACAAACAATGACTCCTCTTTGCTTACATTTGTTTTCTTGTGCCATTTCTGTTTCTGATTTAAAGCCATGTTTCTATCCTGATGCGTTGGTGTCTTCATTGGCCTACCCATAGGTTTTCCTATTATAGCAAATATTTATACTTGCAACACATTTTAGACACAGATGCCCATGACCAAGCAACATCTTTTGCTACTCTCTGTATTTGATTTTCTTCTTTTTAAAAGTTTATAATTCTTTGCCATGTTAAAATTGACCCCTCACTGGTAGGGCGATGTTTCACAGATACATTCATTCAGTGTCTATAACCGCTTATCCAGTTCATCACTGGGCGCAAGACAGGAAGTCACCCTGGAGGGAGCACCAGTCCTTCACACACACACACACACACACACACCAAAAAAAACCTCCAGGTACCTGGAGCTGTGTGACTGCGACACTACCTGCTGCGTCACCGTGCCGCTATTTCACAGATATTCTGCTAAAAATTATTTATAATATAAATTATATTCTGAACATCCTGTGAAGTAATTTTTACACCGGGCAGCGTATGACACGGTTCTGTTTAAAACCCAAACACCTATCTTCATCTGTTCTGGATCTGTGCCCCCCCCCCCCTCGCTTTCTGAAGGACCTGGAGCCATTGTTTTGGTCACGTGATTTCTCCCGCGTTGTTAATGCAACAAGCGAGCACAAAATATTGCCGCTGTGAAGGAGCTTCAAACTCTGAATTATCTACTCAGGGCTTGGTTTCTGCAAGAAGGACAGGTACAAGAAGAGACTATGAACATTTACAGTCTTCTTTATTCGTTCAATAACGCGTTTAGCAGAACACTGGAACCCCGTTTCAAGTAAACATTCACCATCACCATGGAGGATCCTTTCCTTTCTTATATTTACTGGCCTCCAAGCCTCGGAGGATCAACTCCTCTGACTACAACGTGATAAGGGTCACTCCGCCCTGTGTGAGCCGGCTGACTACTCTCTACACCAACACAAGGGCTAACCGAATTCATTTCGAGAACTTTAGTAAGTTAAAGTTACAGGACTCTCGGCAGTGGACGCGCAGTCAGTTTTTAACCCATGTGGAGTCGTACCGCAGAGGACAGAGAGAAAACGCCATTATACGGCGAACCAGCCTTATTGACCACTAGAACGTAAGCTTTTAAATAATAGATGTGTACTCTGAACATTTATGTTGGACCAGTGACATACCGTTCACCCTCCCGGTCACAGCTGGATGGGGTCGCTGTTCCTCCAGTTAAGCATTGGTGGTTCAGTGGTAGAATTCTCGCCTGCCACGCGGGAGGCCCGGGTTCGATTCCCGGCCAATGCACAACTCAACTTTTTTTTAAAATGTAGAAAGAGGACAAACCCAAAACGCTCGTCTCCTATAATGCTCCAAATCAGTCACATTCACTCTAATATCTGAGCTGCTGATTATAAGAAAGTCATATGGCTCACTATTTGGCAACACACTATTGATGACTGATCAATTTCTAGCTAGTTGTTGGACCACCAGTGCTGAACTGGCATGTCATATCAGTATGGCTCACACCTGGAAGCCTATGGCTAAACAATTTCAAAATGTACTCTGAGGGTCACAGCTGGAAGGGGTCACATGATCTGATAGTGACGCATTGGTGGTTCAGTGGTAGAATTCTCGCCTGCCACGCGGGAGGCCCGGGTTTTTAGAAAAATAAAATCTAAAATAAAACATGTTTTTCCTGCTTACCTGTTTATAGTATATATACTTCAAGTCAGTGATTTTCATTCCAGTCTCTTTGGATGCTTAGTATAATAAAATCATATGGCTCACTATTTGGCAAGTGACAGATCACATTCTTGATGATTAATCAATTTCTGGACCATAACTTGATTCTGCCAATCTGCCCATCTAAGCGGACCACAAGTGCTGAGCTGGAACCTCATGCTGTAGTGTGGCTCACTATTTAGCAAAAAACAGAACATCTGGAAGGTATGAGTGGGCTGTGGTTAAGGAACCTCAGGAACAGTAAAATGCTCTGTGTACTTTGAGGCTCACAGCCAGAGAAGCATTGGTGGTTCAGTGGTAGACCAGCTGGAAAACATGATAGGGTGATGAGCCATTTCAGTGTCAGATGAGTCACAAGATTTCTCAGTTAAGCATTGGTGGTTCAGTGGTAGAATTCTCGCCTGCCACGCGGGAGGCCCGGGTTCGATTCCCGGCCAATGCACAACTCAACTTTTTTTAAGAGTAGCACTATGTTTGCAAAATATCACATGCACATTTAGTTCAACTGCCAGCAAATACACAAATTTGTACATAATTTTAAACAAAATATGACATTAGCTGTATAAACCTCAGTTGTTCATAGAAAGGTATGAGATTTGGAAAGTAACTGACCATCTGGAAGACATGATAGGGTGAGGTTAAACAGCCTCTGGAGCAGCAAAAATACTGTGCAATTTCAGTGTCAGAGCTGGATGGGGTCACATGACTTCTCAGTTAAGCATTGGTGGTTCAGTGGTAGAATTCTCGCCTGCCACGCGGGAGGCCCGGGTTCGATTCCCGGCCAATGCACAACTCAGCTTTTTAAGAGAAGCACCCAAAAGCAACCAGTCACTTTCTGTCCAATCACTGATATTCAGAGTATACTAAAATCATGTGGCGTTTCTCTATGGCTTACTATTTGGCAAGTGACTTATTACACTCTTAAGGATTGATCAATTTCTGGACCATAAATTTACTCTGCTGATCAAAGCTGACCTGTTGCTGGACCACCAGTGCTGAGCTGGCATGCTATGTCATAGTATGGCTCACTGTTTGGCAAGCAACAGAACATCTGGAAGGCATGGCTGGACATGATTAAAAAACCTCTGAGACACAATTGTTATTTATATTCTTTAATAATGGAGCAGCAATAATTTGAGGATCACAGCTGGATGGGGTCAGTGGTTTTCCATTGAAGCATTCGTAGTTCAGTGGTAGAATTCTCGCCTGCCACCCTGCTATACCACTTCAAGCCAATAATTTTCATTAAAGTTTCCAGGGATGTTTAGTATATTAAAATCATATGGCTCCCTATTTCGCAAGTGAGAGATCCCACTTTTGACGTTTGATTAATTCTTTTGATCATAAACAGATTTTTCTAAACTTCCTGTCTTCAGCTGACCAGTTGCTGGACCATCAAGACTGAGCTGGCATGTCACGTCTCAATATGGCCCTTTATTTGGAAAGCAACCGACCATCTGGAAGATAGCTTAACTGATAGCTGGATGGGGTCACATGACTTCTCAGTTAAGCATTGGTGGTTCAGTGGTAGAATT